>NW_028318254.1:2928353-3251332 GCF_062004578.1 Staurois parvus | reverse complement strand
TGCTAGCCAACATCTCCTAGTTGTACCACCCCAGACCCTAGATGAACGCCTTTTACCCCAGAAATCTGGAGACCTTCTTCCTGAGTAGGGGATCTGGCTCCTGTCCCTTTAAATAGGTAACAGTCACTAGTAGGGGGCTAATGTGGTTTCCCAACAGAGTGCTCCTTCCCCTATCTGCCCAGGGGGTGCAGGTGTACCCAGTCAGATCCTCTCCTGTACCGCTTGCTAGTAGGTTGCTGCTACCAGGCCTATCAGCTGGGCTGCTCCTTCCCTGCCATACAGATGGTCCTCTCTTAGGGGGGCCAGAGAGTCCCAATTTTTGTTCCTTTCCAGCTCCAGGCTTGCAGGCAGCCCTCCACCTCCTACAGCCTCAGATCTTCCTCCAACTCATTTGTTCTCCCACCACCACTGTCCTCCCATGGGGAGGAGAGTCGGCCGGAGTAGACAGGGAGGGGATCTCCCGCTGTCACACAGCTTGGAGCTGAAATGCCAGCTGATGTCAAACAAGGTCCCGCCTCCTGGACCAGCTCCTATGATAGATATCACACTGGTCCAATTTCTCAGCATTGGACCAGTGTGCTGTCCATCATAGGATCTGATCCAGGAGGCAGGACCTTGTTTGACAGTGGCCGGTGCAGCATAAAGACTCCGGCATCGCAGCTCCAAATGGTGATAGATCTCCTCTCTGTCTGCTCCGACTGGCTCTCCTCCCCATTCAAACTGGGCTCAGATGCACTGTCATCTTCCCCACAGTTTTGTTTTAATGAATGAGCACTTTTCCGTTTGTGAGTGCCTTATAGTTTTTGTTTAATGCTCTTTTTGAACTGGGTTCTTTATTTTTCACAGCTTGAGGGCCCATTCACACTATGAACCACACAGGAAGTTCTGTACCATGTGATCCAGTTCGGGCAAATGCACTGCAATTCTGACCTGCATTTGGGATGTCCTGAACTTTGTATTAACACCCACTGCAGATCACAGGGCACTGCATTTGGAATGCAGTGTGGGAAACATGCACTGAACACGGGTTTCCCACACCGTGCCCAAAACTACCGCTGAGAGAGTGCCTTGTTCCACTATTCTAGGTTGCATAGGACTGCTTCACAGTTTTAGGGTCTTTCACACTAGTATGCAGTGTGAAAGACCCTGATAAAGGACCGCATTCCAGTTGCACTGCCCTTATTGGGGGGGGGGCTGACACCATATTTTACCACACCAGGTGACACCAACCCTAGTGACACTACTGGTAGCAGGTGATTGGCTGCTCTGGGCAACGGTGACACTTAGACTGGCAGATCCTCCACAACACCCATCCCAGCAATAGGGCTCCAATCTGCAGTGTATGGGGGCACAGAAGGCCAGCTGAGGCTGCTCAATGCAGAGGAAGGTGTCCAGTGATCACTTCTAATCACCAACCAATAACAATGAACCTATAGGAGATCTACTGATCTGGTACTATGCATGCTGAAATGTATTTATGTATTAGTTTTTTATATTTACTGCTTTGCAATGTGTGCAGATCATTGCTTTACCCTACAGGACACTGCCAGTAGGTTACCCTATAGGATGCGCCCAGGTCACCATGACAACCAGAAACCATGTCCTGGTCACCAGGCCCCCACTGGCCCATCCACTGCTGGTGCCAGGTGTGAGCAACTCCCACCACCCGGGCACATAGATCCTTTTCTGATGCCCTCACACCTTCCGTCGCCAGAGGGTGCTGATCACATCCCTTCCCTATACAGGCCAGGAACCTTTATCACTATCTGGTCACATGATACCAGCTTTCCTCCATGTGTGAGCATGCTCCCAACTACTGAGAGGCACGTCAAATATCATGGTATGGGAGATTATATTGGGGGAAAAGGGGTATCCTGTGGTGTCATTTTGGGGCATATACCATGTGGTGTCAGATGGTGTGGGGGATTTCTTGTGACATGGAGATGGGTGTTCTGAGGTGTTTGGGGGGTTGCAGAACTGTATCCTGCGGTGTGACGAGGGAGGGGGGTTGGGTGCTATCCTGTGTTGTCGCAGAGCGGTATTCGCAGGTGTCAGGGGGGTGGGGTGAGGTATCCTGTGGTGTAATGTGATGTCGGGGGGGGCAGAGGGGAGTTATGTGGTGCCACTGAAGTTCAAGGGGCTATCCTGTGGTGTCACAGAGGAGGGGGGTTTCCTGTGGTGTTGGTAGGTCCGTACATGTGGAGGAGTATCCTGTGATGTCAGTGTGGTGCAGAGGGGTATCTTGTGGTGTTAGGGTGGTGCAGAGGAGTGCCATATGGTGTTAGGGGGGGCAGAGGAGTGCCCTATGGTGTTAGGGGGGACAGAGGAGTGACCTGTGGTGTCAGGGGGGTGTGCAGGAATGCCCTGTGGTGTCAGGGGTGTGTGCAGGAGTGCCCTGTGGTGTTGCAGGGGTGCAGAGGGGTATTTTATCAGGGAGATGAGCAGAGTCCAGCCCACACAGCTCTCCATACACCACAACATACACCAAAAAACCCAGCTCCAATAACCCTAAGTGTCAAATCCCCACACCCCGAGAGCCCCCAGATACCACCCAGTGAGAAAGCCATCCCACCCAGTAGCATGCCCGGCTCCAGTCCCCTCCATGTGCAAATCCAAGATCTGCCACTGCCGTCGCCAAAAAGAGAGCCTTGCTAGTAAAAAAAAAATTGGTTCCTAACTTTTTTTAGCTAGCTCCTAGATTCAAAGCAAATTTGTCAAGCCCTGATATATAACGGTTTGCACTGCGCATGCATGAACAATGACGACTTCACTGTACTAATTGGTGGGGGCACTAGATATAGTTGAGTGAGCATGTGTACTGTGTGGGCGTCACATTCAAAATGACCGAGCGAGTAGAGCAACGAGTCTGCATCAAATTTTGGGTTAAGCTAGAATATTCCTCCATGGAATCTATTTGGATGATTCAACAGGACTTCGGGGACAATGCACCAAGTGCAGTGCAAGTAAAGTGTGGCTTCAAAGGTGATCGAGAATCTGTTGAAATCTGCTGAAAGTGATCCACATTCTGGAAGGCCTGCAGCAACCACAATGCCTGAGAATGTTCAACATGTATGACCTGCAATCAAAAAAGATCTTGGACTGGCAGTGGGAGAACTAGAAGCTGATCTGGAGATTCCAAAAATTACTGTGTCTGAGAACTTGACGCAGGATCTCGGCATGAAACCTGTTTTCACCAAATTCAATCTGCCACTTCTGCTACCAGATCAGAAGGAACACTGTGTTGCAGATGCTAATGATTTGAATAAACCCACTACTGATGAACCAGATTTCCTCAGGAGATTAATAACCAAAGATGAATTGTGGGTCTTTGGCTATGATCCGGAAACGCTAGGAGAACTGTGTGAGGGCCCAAGATGTCTACTTTGAAGGGGACTGAGACGTTATTGTCATATGTATATTGTTTCTTGCTTCTTCAATAAATGTCTCTATTTTTAATGTTACATGGCTGGATATTTTCCAGACAGACCGTGTGTGTGTGTATACAATGTGGTAGCAAAAAGTTTCGAGACTAGTTTTGTAAAATGCCAACAGCACAAGGCTGCATGCACAGTCCCAGGGAGCACCGACCTTCATAAGTCAGTGTGCCAAAAGACATCGTCCTGTATACATTGGAGCTGTGCAACTGGTGCTGTTCTGACCACGTGCGTTACCACGTCTATTTGATCACAGACTGCTAGTTAGAACAAAGGACAAACATGAAATTCTGCGTGAAACCCATACAACTAAGTTTCGTCACCGGTAACAATCCTCGATATGAAGGACAAGCCATTCACGGCACGCTGACGGAATTCTTGGCAAACTTTGATGTGGTGTTCCTTCTGCTCCTGGGTCAACAGCCTGGGGACGAACTTGGCAGCAACACCGCGCATGTTGAAATCACACGTGAGGATTGCCTGGACTGTTCCTTATGACACATTGACAATGGCAGCAATGTTGTGGATTGTTCTCCGACAATCATCACGCACAAGTTGCCGAATGGTTTTGACATTTTCGGGGGTTGAGCTAGTTGAAGGTCTTCCTGATCTGTTGTTGTCTTCCAGTGATGTTCTTCCGCACTTGAAGCACACATGCCACTCAAAACACCTCAAACCACTCAAGGTCAATGTTCCCTGTGACTGTGCTGGAAACCTTGTTCTGCCATCTGTTGGTGTGTTACAAAACTAGTCTTGAAACTTTCTGATACCACCTCATATAATGTATATATATTGGTGATCTCACAATATGAAAGAGGAACATCACCCTTTTTATGAAAATTAAAATTTCCAATTCAATGCTGGAGTCCTGCGTTGTCCTGCTAGCATAAAAACGTTCCCCCTGTATGGCTCCTCTCCAGTGCTTCCATTTTGAATTGAGTTTGGGCGCACACACAGGCACACTGAGGGGGCGTTTACCAGATCTTTGGGACCACATCTCCTGTGCGTACATTGAAATGCTGCGGGCCCTGCCAGTGAACTGACGAAGACCCTGTAGTGTTTCTGTGCATGTGCAAGATTTTGTGACATGCTTCCTAAGATGTGTGGCACAGACATCCCAGGAGGCATTTCATTGGATCTCACACGTGCACCGAAATGCAGCTAGGGCTCCTGGAGAGACCTGCACAGTGTCTGCGCATGTGCGTCTGGGTACATCAGACATGAGGATATAAATGTAAGGAAAAAAAAAGGAGGCGGGAGAGAGGACGTTAACAGGGGTGAAGGTCCACTTTAAGATTTCAATCCCTTTTTTTACGTCCTTGGGGTATTTCTATAGCTCGTTCTCATTTGCATAATTGTTACTAATAAAGGTGGAATTATTTCTTTATTGTATTTTTGTTGCGCCCTTATTTGCTCAGATCTCAATTATACTCATTACTGGTAAAATTACATCTACAGTGCCTTAATCAACCATCACAAAGGAGCTGTAAGTCATTTATGTGAAGAGCACTGAAGTGCAGAAAATCACAGGGCTTATTTACACAAAGTATCAATTCCACAGCAGCCAATCAGAGTCCACCATGTACTGCTCCCAGTCCATTGATATGAATTTTGATTGGTTGGTTAGGGTTACTGCACTTTTTCAGGTAATTTCTGCTCTTTGTGCTGCCTTGGGGAATGAGGCATAACAATACCATTTGCATTCTAAAGGTATTACTTTTGATAATGTTCACTGGTGAGATGTCAAGAGGATAGCACATCCTTTGTGTTGCCCTCATAGAGGAGAAATCCATATAACAAATAATATATTCAGAATACCCAAGACTCCCAAGGTGGGCATCTACAGAGCTAGGAACCATGGTGAAGAGGTCTTCCTGGTGGTGTTCCTAAAATGTTTAAGGTCCTCATTCACACCTGTGCAATTTGTTGTGCTTTGGCTGTTGTGCGACAATGCATGACAAGAGGAATCCCATTTTTATCTAGGGGCCTTCTAACCCCTATGCAACAAGCTTCCATGCAACTTGGGAAAAGATGCTGGTACTTCTTTTGGTGCAGTTTTGGCCCTGTAGACTTCAAAGAGTGTGTATAAGAGACTCCACCTATAATTAAAATATCACGTTTAGTGTGTCTGAGCCTTTTAAAATGAATAACAATGTACAAAGCGTAGTAATCAGTCTTTGTTTTAAAGCAATGAAAGGTGAAATTTGTTTGCTGTGATATACAGGATCATTAAATAATCCAGACATGGCTGATTGATACGCTGACCGGTGAGCAGACCTCCCCTCAAGGTAAATCTCCATCAGACAAGGGGGTGACTTCTCTCAAGGGTTAAACAGCAAGATCTTACAGACCTGCCATGGATCACCATGTCTAATGCTGTGTTTCCCTCCGGGGATTCATGATCAATTATCCTCACAGTGAAAATACAAATATCAATATGCTTTTCTGTTCTGCTTTATTTATCCCCGAGAACACAGCCCCAAATTCCACTTCAAAACTCAATTTATACAAATCGAGTTCAAACAACCAGGCACCGCACAAATTGCAATTTATTATCATTAATTCTCATGAAGTCTGAATGAAATAACATATAATACACAGTCATAATGTTAAATTATAGTGGTTGATTGCCGCGGTACAAACACAATCAGGTTTATTGAATAAGGTGAAGACTAATGTGTTCAGTTCAATAAGCCAAACAATCAGAATTCGTCTCCTTCTGTACTGACTGCCTGGAGCCATGAATGTGGTAGGTGTTTGGGAAGGTAGCACTGCCATGATTGCTGACCTGATATATAAAGGACATTTGTTGGGTTTACACATATTGCAAAGATGGCTTTATTGCTTGCCTGCAAGGAGAATGAGGTAATTGGTGGTGAAGGGCAGAAATGGGCACCTGTTGCCTAATCCGGGTTTACACTGCTCTCCCTATGAGGTCTTAGCAAAGAGCACCTCCATAGATGGGACACCGCAGTTGAGTCTAAGAGACATTTGAAGACCAAAGTGACATAGAGAAGCATCTGTAACAGGTAAATGACTATACCTCCCAGTGACATAATTAGACTGCTCTGCAGTCCAATTATTGACGTATACCACTGACATAACACTGCAAATCTTATGTTATTCCACCACCCAGGGTACCCACACAGGGAACCAGGTGACTCTCCAGGGAAATACCTCCTTGCCCACCTCCTGTCATCTACACATCCCCTCTCAAGACACATGAACCTGTGGAGTCAGTAGTGGAACCCTAAACCCTGTTTTTAATTCTTGAGATGTGGCCACCATCCTCATATCTGTGAAATCTACCTATGTCTGCACCTTCCATACAGACACACGTTAGTTGTACTCGACCATCCTGAGATTGCTGAACCACTTTACACACTGACACCACCCACCCCCTGTGATGATACCCCAACCAAATATTTTGGCTGCACCCTTTACAAAGCTCCTTTCTACCCTAGGCACCTACTCTACCCCCATAGACATAGACACATCAAGTGTTTGATGGAATCATTAAACATGTGGCAAGGACCATGGTTCAACACCTGTGTCGATGTTCATATGAAACCCTTTGAATGTTGCAGAACCATGTTACAAGTATAATTACTACTGAAAGTTGTTTTAAAGTCTAGGGAGGAGGGTGCAAAAAAAAAAATCTGCACTGGATGTCAAATACAATGGGCACCATACCACTGCATCCAGGTTTGTTCCTCTCCAGTATGGTTTGCCTGGATTGGTAGGCTGTCCCTGGGGTGGTGAACAATCTCCAAGAGGAGATGGAGGGGTTTGTTGAGCACTTGGCTATCAAAATGTGCCCAGAAGAGCACAAATTCCACCAAACTCTAACACCTATAGGTCTTGTAATTATTAGAAGTGGCTCCCTGGCATAGGGGGATACCCAGGAAGATAACAGTACCCCTCCCTCTTGTCCCTCTGCTCATGGTTGAGGTGGAGCAATGATGACTTTTGCTCTTTTTGATGACTGCCGGATTGCTTCATCCCACAGCTCTTGCATACACAACTGCTGTTTGCCATACTTCCAGAATTTCTCCCATAATCTGAATCACTGGGGATGGATTGTGCGAACCACAGAGGGTCACCATGGGTTTCTATGAACACTCAATAGCAGAATGTTCAATCCTTTTCTGCGACTTCCCACTACATTAGATAAGTCTAGCGTGCTCCACAAACAAAACACATTGCTTGCACTATGGGAAATGTGAACACTCAGCTTCCTCATGACATGTGTACTATGCGTCACACACTACAGAAGATACGAAATTAGGGATAACCACTGGTAACATTTTTTATGAGTATTACTTTTATTACGTCTGGAAACTCTACAGATGGCGCTCCATCTGGACTAAACATCTGCAGCACATTACACCACTGACAAAATTTGGGTCTTGATGTATTTTATATTTTTATTCATTCAACATTAGGAAAGATTGGCAATCCCACTTAACTGTATATTGGGAATTTCTTTAGAAATCAAAAAAATTATGTTTGTCAGGTTGAGACACGTGAATGGCACTTCATCACCGCGTGGTAAGCCGATTACACAAGCAGCCATTATTCAGACACAGGGGAACAACAAGTAAAGGAGGAAGACCTGGATGAACTCCGAATCTCCCTTGGCAAATGACAGCAGCCGACAGGAAAGCAGGGACATTGGACAAGTACACATTCTGTCATGTGTTGCATTTAGTTTATTGTTGAGAGTTTTGCAGTACTCCCGATAAATGGATTTCTACGGACGTTACCGTCGGACGTGAAACTTTTATGCAGGAGCTAGGACAAGAAAAACACATTCAGAGAGCTGCTCTTCCAGCTTGTGACAAAATTCAGAGAATCGGGATGAGTGTGTCATTGTGCCAGGGGTCCCCTGTGTGTGCAGACGCGTTCAGTAACCCCTTCAGGACAGGAGCGGCAAGATGCCATTGGAAGTGCACACCGAGGTTCCTGTCCAGGATTTGTCCAGTTTGTGTTTCTCAAAGCTGGCAGATGCTGGTGTGGTTTCCATGGTGATGTGACCCAAGAAAAGAATTGGGGTTTTGTGGCTGACTTCCCCCCTGGGCTGCCACAGAGGGCCATTGTTCAGCCTGCACTGGCATCCCTTCCAGCTTGCTGATGTTGGGAGGAGATGAGAGATGGGCGCTCGGATTAGACTCTGTGTCCTTCTTCCTTTGCAGCATCTGATGTCATTGTCATAGAATGTCACTAACACTCCACTGACAGCCCCCTCCAGTGATTGCAATCTGCGCTGGCCATGACTAGAGGGCAGACCCAGAGGATTATGGGTCCTGGTACTACATGCCCAACGTGACCTGAAAGCCCAGTGTATGTATTAGCATACTGACATTTCACTCTTCACAGTGCTTTGATAGAATCAGAAACTCGTTGGGAAGAAGGGTGGTCATTATACTTCTGAATATCTCCCAAAGCATTCCATGTCCACTCCGTACAGCCTTATAGATAACAATCATTAACTATCACTATGGATTGCTAAAGAAAAAAGAAGCAGTATGTTACAAGTTTGTGAAAAATAAATTGTGTGATGAGGAAGTACCGATAAAACTGGAACATTTTACAACACAAGATGATTGTCAAGGGAATTTCTCATCTGTGGTCTATTATTTTCTTCTGTTCCCTTTTTTTATATGTTTAGGAAATTTAGTGTTACTGCTCTATAATTACTCGCTCATTTGTAGTGATAGGATCGTTTTTTTTATAGAATTGTAAAGGAAACCTTTTTTTAGTTTTGAATGGAGTAGGGGAGCGTTAAGACTCCCTCCCCCATCAAATCTGTATTGCTGGCAGGAAAAGGGGTATGATTAGATGCCAACCAAAGTCCATCAGGAGTGAACATACTGTGACGTTTGGGGGTTGTTTAAATGTAGCACTCACCAGTTAGTCTAGTCCATGCCAGATATGCCTTTTGAGGGCTTGTTGGCCCACTCTTATTAAAACAAAAGATCACAGCAGTCAGTTTCCCTTAGGGGGTTTCCACCATCAACACAAAATACAGTAATGTTCAACCTCCTGCTGCTCAGGCCTCGTGCCTCAGTCTCCTGACCATCTAACACAACATCCCAGTGCTCGTGCACAAATGCTGAACCTCCATATTGGGCCTATGTCTGCCCTGTCCCAGACAGCACTGTGCAGACATGCACACCTCTGGCTGCTCCCTTGCAACCACATGGACCTCTCGGGAGGGTGGAGGCCAGAACCTTAGTTCTGGTTACCCTAAGAAGGCAGCACAGACTTGTAACATCAGTGTACTGGATGTCTCCAAAACCTGTTCCAGACTGCCTTTTAACACAGTGACAGGGTACCGCACTGTCACAATATATATAGGTATATAGGTGTAGTGATGTATTTAGGTTTTGTGCTGCCCTAGGCAACACAAAAATTGGCGCAGCCCCCCCCCCCCCCACAGAAAGAGCCTGACATTGACCAAAAACACCCCTGCCCTCCACTCGATTCTTCCACTACCATTGCCCCCTATACACCAGCCACCATCCCCCATGGTGAGAGAAAGACACTCAGCTTCACAGCTCTGGACATCCCCAGGATCGAGAGTCGTGCTGTGCATACACCGTATCTCTCGGAACCTACCAGGTCCCCATGCCGCGTGTGTCCCTTCTTCCAAGGGGCTGTGCTGCTCCCCCCCCTGAAAAATCCCGCCCTAGGCAAATGCCTTGTTTGCTTGTGGTAAATACACCACTGTATAGGTGATGATTACAACTGAACATAAAGTGATGGAAAATCCAAAATGTGGAGTTGATACCAGAACAGAAATGGAGAAAAACTCTCCCAATGAGGACACATGTACTGGTGGCAGGGATTTTCCTCCATGTTGTATCTCCAGGATAGGATGTCAATAGATATCTCCACAAAAGGACATATAGTAGATAGCAAACAAAAAAAAAAGCAACAGAGTTTGTAACTACTCCCTACTCTATCCAATATTTAAAGCCTAAGTTTAGTCAATACTTAAAGAAAAAAATAATAAAGATCACAATGGACAGCACCTACAGTCAATGCAAAGGATTTTTTTGTGCTGCTGGCTGCAGTTTTAGTTGCACTCCAAAGTCCTCTCCCCCCTAACATCCCCACCCCTGCAGTCATAAGGGTCTATGAGCAGCCATACTGTGAAAAAAGTACCAGGCTGGAAGTGAGCGAATATAGGAATCTTATCATAAACGCTGCGGTGCCAACAACGTAAAGAATTGAGCTCTGTCATTTCAAAGCCATTGTTTCTCATTTTTAGAGAGTCTTTAATGACTGGCATAGTACCACTGGATTGGCATAAGGCCAATGTGGTTCTAATATTTAAAAAAAGGTCAAAATCTTTAACAAGTAATTATAGACCTGTTAAACTTCTATAGTTGGGAAGATACTGGAGAGCAGGGGCGGACTGACCATTTGGAAACTTGGGCACTGTCCGAGGGCCCGGGGTCAGTAGGGGGCCCCATGAGATACCCCTGGTACCTTTTTCATAGGCTTTTTTGAGCATGGGCAAGGATACAGGGGCCCCATGATCTCCTATTGCCCGGGGGCCCCATGAGTTGTCAGTCCGCCCCTGCTGGAGAGTTTAATAAAAGACCACATGGATGAGTTCTTGCTGGAAAAATATATTTTAAGCAACAGACAGCATGGATACATGAAAGACAGAAGTTGTCAAACAAATCTGATTTCATTTTATGAGGAGGTGAGCAAAACCGTGGACAGAGGGGTGGCGGTGGATGTGGTATACTTGGATTTTGTCCAGACTAACTATGTAACATAGACCTGGTACCTATTTCATAGGCTTTTTTGAGCATGGGCAAGGATACAGGGGCCCCATGATCCCCAATTGCCCAGGGGCCCCATGAGTTGTCAGTCCGCCCCTGCTGGAGAGTTTAATAAAAGACCACATGGATGAGTTCTTGTTGGAAAAAAATATTTTCAGCAACAAACAGCATGGGTACACGAAAGACAGAAGTTGTCAAACAAATTTGATTTAATTTTATGAGGAGGTGAGCAAAACCGTGGACAGAGGGGTGGCGGTGGATGTGGTATACTTGGATTTTGTCCAGACTAACTATGTAACATAGACTGTAATCAATGTTTTTTGGCAGGGGCATTTTTTGGCTGGAAAAAAAACCCAGAACTAGTGGATTTCTAGTGGAGTTTTTTAGCTATAAAAACACTCTAAGGCTGAAAAACGTGGCAAAATGCGGTAAATCACGGCAAAGCAGTGTTTTTGGACTTTTTTTTAGCAAAAATAACCTGCTAAAAAATGTAAACGCAAAAAAAGTGGCAAAACGCCTCTAAATGCTAATGCAAAAACACAAAAAAATGCTGAAAAACTCATGTTTTTTAATGTGACTATACACAGCTACTGTTACCAAAGTCATTAAAACGCCCCGTGTGTATGGAGCCTCGTCATACCTTCATTTAGCAGCTCAGAAGTTTCCAAAACTTTTCCTGTTAGAGAAACTTCTTTTCCTCCTCTGAGTCTGATTAATTCCCCTGAGAAAGCTTATAATCATCATCTGGTGAGTCTGGGCTGGGTGTTTGCTCCTCCATACCCGTGAGGCAGGCAAGACTGGGAAGAAAGGACACCTCTCTGTCTGTGGGACGATTACAGCGCAGATCAGGGACACGGCAAACTCTGCTTCTATGCATGGTGAATAAAGCAAGCCATGCATCACACTGACTCCATTAATGTCATACGAGATGTCAGAGATTTGCTCTCTCCTTCATTAGTGTCGCCGTCTGATGGCAAGATCCTGTTTGTCAAAATTTCTGCCTTCTGCAGTTGTGTTTCAGGTAGATTGGTGGGCAATGGTTCATATCTGATTACTGCACATGTCAGTGTCACATAGAACTGGGGAGGCACCAGAAGCTTCTCTGCTTGGGGGAGATTCAATTTCCTTATGAGAAATAGAGAGACCTGTTCTAACACAACATATTAATGCTCTGTATATACAACAGAAGTGAAACGTGTCAGTGCATACATCAGAGAAGTAAGCTTCATACACACCAGCCCTGTATGTAGAAGGGTTGTAGCATGTACAGTATATGATGTGTCACCTTCCTCTGAGACCTCTCCTGACCGGGTCAATAGGCTGGCAGCACTTTATCAAGCAACACTTCCTAATCTATGCTCTGTTGATTGTAGTACTCCTCTTGCATTTGACATTCTTCCAAAATAAAATAATTTACTCACTAGGGTGGGTTAGCGTACAAGTCTGAACACCTAATATGCGTGTAATGGTATATAAATCCTATATAACAATATAATAATATTCCTTTACATAACATTGTGCCTTCTTATTATAAACATTTTATTCTTACATTGTTAAAAGGAATTTTACCCTCCCAATTTTTTCCCCATACTTACTATTGGTAAACATTGTCTACTGTAATTGCATACTTTACAAGCCCACCAGATCCTGCACTGCCCTCCTCTCACCTCCTGATCTCCTCAAACATTTCCTGCCCAGTGCCGCCATCTGCTTTTTGTCATGGGGAGCCAGCTGTCTCTTCTTGATTCTATTTCCAACCCTCTGATGACACAGCGTCAGAAATCTGGCTCTGTGTCTTTTTACAAACCATTCTATGAATGAAGGATGGTAATGCCTCCTAGGATACTGATGTTTACATATTCCATGGAGCATTATTTTTCTTCCAATCATATGTAGCGCTACCCTCGAATGGGGTTCTGGTAATAGCTGGTTCTTCCCTGATAGTACAGATAGCTGCCCACCACCTCCAGCACCAGTCCACATACTCTGGCTCAAAAAACTCAGTCTAGGGGGTGGCTTTTTGAAATGTATTTCTTGAAAAACTGTAAAAGGAGAGGGGATGGGGCATGGGATACTCCAAGGGATATTCAAAAACAGCAATGAGTGGACAATATTCTCCCTAGTTTTCTACAGAACACAGACAAACAAACAGCTATTTCTTCAGGATAACAAAAGGCAGGAATCTGCAACAAAGTTTGTTAAAGTCCTTGCAATGTACATAGATAACCCAAAGGGGAATGTTTTTTTCTTAACAAAAGTGGAGTACCTCTTTAAATACATTTTAAAACATAAAACCATCACATATCCTGGGATTCTGCAAGAGGAGACTCCTTCCCCATTCCCATAGACCCGGCCCAGATCTTGCTCTAGCACTGTGACTGTTTACATACTATTCTATCAAGTGTAACACCCTCCTAGCGTTGGATGCTAGGTTTAGATTTTGGCTCCTTCTCTAGTCAAGGGAGCAGTGACTGACTGTTTTTGTTTGTTCAGGGTTTCACAGGCTGGGAGTTTGCTTCCCTCTGCCTCTGGCAGAAGCTTCCAGAAAATGGGGAGGGAGATTCAGATGACTAGCCTGAATATTTATCGTGGCTCAGCCAATCCCTGGAGAGGAGTGTTCACCAGGTGGCTGGGGAGGTGATAAATAGTCCAAGACCCTGGAGAGATTGTTCCATCTCCCAAGGAGGGTTTTAAAGCCCTGAGGTGGCCCATGGACTGTGTAGTTGTCAGGGCCGAGGGCTTTGATGTATCTTCTTAGAAACTGGCTGTGGGATTTCACCACAAGGGATCGGGTCTAAAGAAGGATTGTCGCCGTCAGTGGACTTTGTCCAGAGGAAGCTGAAAGGTGCGCAGGACTTGTGAGTAATGACCCTGAATTGGTTCCTGATGATTGTGTGCTTTTGGGATATACGTTTCAGAAGTTTCTTGGACTGAATCATCTCTCACAGGGTCCCAGAGAACTGGCTGTTCCCCTTTCCTTAGCAGAATCCTGGAGAGTGAACCTAGAGGAAAGTAACCTGTTACTCTGCAGCATTCTGGAAATCACACTGGGTACCAATAGCTGTGCAGTGGAGCAAGGTGGCCAGATACCAGGGATAATTGCCTTATGGTCTACAGTTGTGAAGTCTTAGATTGTTCGAATTATTGCTCCCACAGTTTATTTGTTCACACCAAGCTGCTTGCCTATTGCAGATTCAGTCTTCCCAGCCTGGTGCAGGTCTACAATTTTGTTTCTGGTGTCCTTCGACAGCTCTTTGGTCTTCACCATAGTGGAGTTTGGAGTGTGACTGTTTGAGGTTGTGGACAGGTGTCTTTTATACTGATAACAAGTTCAAACAGGTGTCATTGATACAGGTAATGAGTGCAGGACAGAGGAGCCTCTTAAAGAAGGTACAGGTCTGTGAGAGCCAGAAATCTTGCTTGTTTGTAGGTGACCAAATACTTATTTTCCACCATAATTTGCAAATAAATTCTTTCCAAATCAGCCAATGTGATTGTCTGGATTAGTTTTCTCATTTTGTCTCTCATAGTTGAGGTCTACCTATGATGCCAATTACAGGCCTCTCTCATCTTTGTAAGTGGGAGAACTTGCACAATTGGTGGCTGACTAAATACTTTTTTGCCCCACTGTATATCTTAGTGCAAACCAGTGCAGTGTTTCTTAGTGAGCCAATCACACAAACAGGAAATTACATTTCTGAGGGGGGGAGGGGGGCATTCTGTACACCATCTTCCACCTTACAGGGCTGCAGACTGAAAAGGAAAGACCTTTTTTAATATCATTCAATTACATAACGACTGTGTTGCTATTGTATACGCTATATTATTTTTTTTTTATTTGCTATTTTTTTCCACACAAAAGTCGATGTACCCTTTAAAAAATTATTAGCTTTGTTTAAAATGTAGTGAAAAGATCACAATTCTGTAAAATTTGATTTTAGATTAAAGGTTTGCTTTTAAATTGAACTTTACGTAAATGACTAGATTTTGTATTTCTGTCTATGAATTTCTGAGATTTACTGTACACAGTGCAGCCCTGTGGCAGGCCAGGAGACCTGATTTTTCTCTGCTGCAGTTAAGTAACACTTATAGGTCTTGTCCCTCTTCCAGTCTGTGATTGGACAGTGAGAGCATCAGATTGTGGAGCCTGTCTCTCTTTCATTATGGAGCTCACCTCTTTTGCTCTGCTCTCTCCTGCTATCATCATGTTCCTTCAATGAAGCACAAGGAACTGGTTTCTTGTGCTACTTCTCCCTCCCCCAGTCTGAGCTCTGCTATACAGGGATTGCAAGATGTACTTACACTGACTGTATTTAAACATATATTTTGGTGATATAGTAATGACTACATAGTTTCAATAAGAAAATAGCATATAACAAGACACCCACCACCTCCTCTTCCCTGTCCATCCCTATCAAATGTCATTCTATAAATACCGCTGATGAATAGCAAATATCTGCATTCATTACACTCCATAGCTTGTTAATAGTGTATCCAGTGCTACATGTCTGATCTGCTACAGCAATTTTGCATACAGATTTCCCAACATAAATATTACTCCTGTCAGTTAATCACCCAGTTGGATCATCTGTGATCAAAGCAGCATCACTGTACATGCACCAGACAAGATATGTATTGATGATATATCACCCATAGCAAGCTGTATGGTAATATCACAAATGACATCTCTATCTCTCGTTCTCTGATCAACAACAATTAGTGACTCCGGAGCCAAAAGAGTTGCTGTGAGATTGCTTTTGCCTCCACTATAAATAGAAAAATAAAGACGTTTACTTAACCCCTTGACGCCGATCGCACGCAAATATGTGGCCTCTCGGTATCTGGGCCTTGACACCAAGCGGCCACATATTTGTGTGCAATTAAAAAATACATATGTAACACATACATACGCCCTGCGCGCTCCCAGCACATATGTCCGCTACTCCCGGAAAGGTCCCAATCTCCCCTTTCGATCAGAACCTTTTCCGATCATGTGACCGCTGTGACAGCGAATCACAGCGGTCTCATGACCCTAAAACCCTGCCCTGCCTCCCGACTTCTGAAACTCTTAAAGGGAGGCACCGGCACCAAGAGGTTAACCACTTGCCCTTCCTGACCAGGCCATTTTTTGCGGTACAGCGCTGCGTTACTTTAACTGACAATTGCGCGGTCATGCAACGCTGCGCCCAAACTAAATTTACGTCCTTTTTTCCCCACGAATAGCGCTTTCTTTCAGTGGTATATGATCGCCTGTACGTTTTTTATTTTTTGAAAAAAAAAGACCAACAATTTTGAGAAAAAACAATATTTTTGACTTTTTGCTATTAAACATGTCCAGTATAAAAAATAAAATTTCATCATAAATTTAGGCCAAAATTTATTCTGTTACATGTCTTTGCTAAGAAAAATCCCAATACGTGTAAATTAATTGGTTTACGTGAAAATTATAGCGTTTACAAATGGCAGTATATATACTGGGCTTTTTTTGTTACTAGTAATGGCAGCGATCAGCGACTTATAATGGGACTGCGGCAGGCATTTTGACACTGGGGGAAACTGACTTGGTGTCACGGACATCCTCAGTGACACCAATACAGTGATCAGTGCTAATAAAAAGCACTGACACTGTACTAATGGCACTGGGCAGGAAGGGGTTAACATCTGGGGCAATCAAAGGGTTATCTGTGTGCTGTGTGTCGTTTTACGATATGTTCTGTGCAGGGGCGGACTGACAACTCATGGGGCCCCCGGGCAATAGGGGATCATGGGGCCCCTGTGTCCTTGCCCAAACTCAAAAAAGCCTATGAAAAAGGTACCTGGGGCATCTCATGGGGCCCCTTACTGACCCCGGGCCCTCGGGCAGTGCCCGACTTTCCAAATGGTCAGTCCGCCCCTGGTTCTGTGTGTGTGCTTTACTGTAAGTACACTGCTTTGTATGGCTGTGCTGTGCACAGCCATGCAAAGCAGTGTGCAGGAGCTGACAGGGAGGAGAACTCTTTTGTTTACAAACAATTATCGCCCCCTTTGGAGTTCCTCAACAATCACTGGGCGCCGGCGAGTAATCACCGGCCGGGACCCGGTGATTGACAAACATGGCTGCTAATGGAAACGTGGGTAAGGCGCGCCCCCCTACTCTGAGATGCAAAATCACGTATATATTTTGCGCACAGCTGTCACCCTGTACCAGTATTTCTGCTAAAGCGGTTAGTATAGCACCCTCCTAGACAGGTGCTAGGTTAGGAAAGTAGGAGACTTTTTTATTCTCCCAAGAAAATATATTTCAGACCCATCTTTCTTGGTACTGTTGTTTAATTGATGATTTGATCTTTGTGTGGACCAGCCCTGTCCTGGAGATGGAGAAATTTGTTCTGTACTTATATAAAAATCGATTGAACCTGGAGTTCACATATCATTTTCATAGGGAGAGTATAGACTATTTGGGTCTGACTCTTACAGGATGCAAGGAGAGTGGTAATGTTACCACCAGAACTTATAGGAAACAATGTTCTGGTAATTCTTTGTTGCTTGCATCCAGCTGCCATCCTTTGCAGACAATCAAAGCACTACCCATAGGTGAAATTGTCAGAGCAAGAAGAAATTGGATTGGATTGGAAATTGGATCCCAATTGGATTTTCTCAAGGAATGTAGGACTGTTTCTGAGAAATGAAGGGAGCGAGGATATAGTGAATAGCTGATAGATCAAGGAAAAAAGCAGCTATGAAGAGGGATCAAGACAATTTAATCCATAGATCATTAGGTCAATGTAGAACGCGAAGATCTAAACTGAATAACAAGATTCATTTTGTTACCACATACTCTATGCAGTATAACCAGATTGTAGGTATTAGTAAACGCTGCTCATCGATCCTGTATGCAGATAAAACTTTATATGACATTGTGAAACTAGCTTGTAATTTTTCCAGCAGGAAAGCTCCCGCACTAGGTACTATGTTATCACCTAGTTTAGTTAAAGTGGAGTTCCAACTGAAAAAAAAAAATAGGCAGCAGCTACAAAAACTGTAGCTGCTGACTTTTAAAATACAGCCACTTACCTGTCCCTTGGTCCAGCGGTGTCCCCACCACGGCTGGTTTCACCGTCTTCCCTCCCTGGCGCCAGCATCTTCAGTGTGGGCACCCGGCTGTGACAGCTTGCAAAGATGGCAGCCGCTCTATCCGGACTGCTGGAGCGCACGCTGTCCATGGACTGGAAGTGACGTGAGCATGGAGCGTCACTTCCGGTCTGTGGACAGCGTGCACTCCACCATCTTTGACATCTCTTCTAAAGCTACCCCTGCAGCTGCTGGCCGGCACAGCAGCTCCACTGCTTTGAGGAAATGCCCTGCAATTGACGGATTACTTATGAGCCTGTTTATACTGCTACACTAAGCATTTTTAATCGCTTTTATTAAAAATTGATCTAGGAATACTGCACTTAGAAGCGCCTTCCTGTTTCATCTTCTGCTGAAATTTGCTGAAGCTGATGGGGGGGATCTATCTTTGCATATCTGGTCTGAAGAGTTCACCGGAGATATGTTTAGCTGATACTGGAAGGAGGAATTCAACTATCAATAGACATTTGTGAGCAGGGGCGGACTGACCATTTGCAAACTCGGGCACTACCCGAGGGCCCGGGGTCAGTAGGGGGCCCCATGAGATGCCCCTGGTACCTTTTTCATAGGCTTTTTTGAGTTTGGACAAGGACACAGGCGCCATGATCCCCTATTGCCCGGGGGCCCCATGAGTTC
Organism: Staurois parvus; assembly: GCF_062004578.1. Taxonomy (NCBI): domain Eukaryota; kingdom Metazoa; phylum Chordata; class Amphibia; order Anura; family Ranidae; genus Staurois; species Staurois parvus. Next base: position 3,232,353 of record NW_028318254.1, on the reverse strand, counting down.
TCCCCTGTTTGTGAGTACAGAGCGGTGTGTGAGGTCCCAGTGATTATGCGCTGCTGCTATCCCTTTTATATCAAAGTCAGCCTGTACTAAAAGTGGACATTGTTCATGGTGTCCCTGTGCAGCTCAGCCCATCATTTGCTTCTGCAAGAACTGTGCTAATAATCTGCAGGAGGAAGATAGGTGTCCTCAAGTTGCTACTTAAAGCGGAGCTCCAGTCTCCTAAACAATTTTTTGATAAACGCACCCCTGTGATTCTTAGTACTTGTACTATATTATTTGGTTATTGGCATAACTGTCCTCATACTTGTTACTTGTAAATCTGTAATCTCTTACTTGATCTAGGAAGAAAGCAGAATGTGGGTATCTGAAACCTGCTCCTGTGTACTTCTGGGATTTAATGCAGCTGGCTACCCAGCATGCACCTCCCGATCTCACGCCTGCGCAGTAATGACACTGTCTGGCGCACTTTGCTGATTACAGGTTGTCATAGCAATGGCGGCATTGGCGGAAGTTCCCACCCTGTTGTTATAGCAACCTGTCAATCAACAGAGAACCCGGAATCTCATGATCGTACCCACATTAGATGTCCGAAGACTCCTGGAAATGGGTGAAATAGATATCCCAGGAGTCAACGGGCTGGGCAAATGACGTAGTCACCTAGATGGCCGCAACCAGAAGTAGTTAGGGAAGACTATTTAAAAAAAGGTAGTTTCTCTACAAATTTCACCATTTAAATATAAAAAAGTAAATCACTATGGGTGTACATTACAATGGGGTAATGATGAAAAATGAGTGGAACTCTGGTTTAAACTTACTGGAGAATCGCGCGGTTAACCTACCCCCATCCAAGTTCAATTTTTCAATAAAGCATCAAAAAGGATACCCCTAAACTAATAATTGAGCCAGAAGAGTGTCAGAGACTGTGTGCCTGGCTGCTAATGCACCCATTGAGAAAAACACCTTGTGACCTATACAGCAGGCCCTTTCGGGGGTGAGCGCTACATTAGGTTGATTGACCATTCAGATAATATACCTCATGGCCACATGATAATTATCATATATGTATATCCAAGCTTTCATCTGATCTCCTTGTAATAGTGTGTGCTAGAAGCCACTGTACCATCTGTACTGTCTGTGCTACATCATTTTATACCACCATTGGAGAGCTCAGGAATCCACCTCAGCCTGGGTCGCTGGATACCCTACCCACTTCACCAGTCATGCTGACTGTATCAGGAAAAGTGGACTATGCGGTGGGTCGCTGGATACCCTACCCGCTTCACCAGTCATGCTGACTGCATCAGGAAAAGTGGACTATGCGGTGGGTCGCTGGATACCCTACTCGCTTCACCAGTCATGCTGACTGCATCAGGAGAAGTGGACTATGCGGTGGGTCGCTGGATACCCTACCCGCTTCACCAGTCATGCTGACTGCATCAGGAAAAGTGAACTATGCGGTGGGTCGCTGGATACCCTACTTGCTTCACCAGTCATGCTGACTGCATCAGGAAAAGTGGACTATGCGGTGGGTCGTTGGATACTCTACCTGCTTCACCAGTCATGCTGACTGCATCAGGAAAAGTGGACTATGGTGTGGGTTGCTGGATACCCTACCCGCTTCACCAGTCATTCTGACTGCATCAGGAAAAGTGGACTATGGTGTGGGTTGCTGGATACCCTACCCACTTCACCAGTCATTCTGACTGCATCAAGAAAAGTGGACTATGCAGTGGGTTGCTGGATACCCTACCCGCTTCACCAGTCATTCTGACTGCATCAGGAAAAGTGGACCATGCAGTGACAGGTTTAAAATAAGATTAAATATTTGCATGCAGAGTACAGGAGAAGCTTTATGTTTACAGAGTCCAATTTATTTTTTATGAAGAAAACAAATTCTAATTAATGCATTTCAGAGATCAGAAAGTCATAAGTGTAAAATGTATGATGAAGCATAAATACATATTCATTATCCTTAAAGGATAACTTCACTTTCGTTAAAAAAATTAATAAGCCAAATTTTTGGCATCCCCTGCAATAGAAATTTCATGTTGGTGAAGGGTTACCCACTTCTAAAAAGATACAGAGCCTGCAAATTTCCTCATCAGAACACTGAGATTTCAACAGGTGGGTATAATGAACACAGACCCTCCCTTCCAGGAATCTATCTGCAAAGGACATGGTGATTATTTCTTCAAAACAGAAAAAATTAGAACTCTGCAACAAAGCTTTGTAAAAACCCTTGCAATGTTCATAGATAAACCAGAGAGGATTGTTTTTATGCAACAACAGTGAAGTTAGGCTAAGTTCACACATCTGCAGGTGGGGAATGCGCAAAAAATCACATGTGTTCCCGATCCAAAAAGAAACATACTGCACTTTAGCAGAAGTGTAGGGTCAGCGACTTTTTCCCAACATTTCTGGGGGTAAGGCAGCCTATTGAAATAAATGGGCTAGCTACACACAGAACGCAGTCCTACAAAGATCTAGACGGAGCCTTACACTTTAAAGAAAATGTGAAGCAGCATCCTTACAATAAAAAATCAGCTAAAATGACCATTTGTCAGTCAGCACCATAACAATTGTTTACAAAACAATTATTAAATGGAAGTAAAAATTAAATGAAAATAACACTCGGTTTTAAGGTAGAACTAAACTCTGCAACTGATTTATTTTTTAATAAATGGGCCCCTGGGAGCTTAATGTACTACTACACATTGCATGATAGAACATGAGAGAACATTATGGCAGATGTACCCAGCCAACAAAGCCCTCTAGCGCTAGGCTGGCAGTGCTCTAAGCTGTCACCGGCGCTTCCATCTTATCCCAGTCTTCCTTCTGGGTCCGGTCTATATGGCTGCTCAAATGTCTAGGCCTGCGATGACATCGTTCACATGCATGTGCATGAAAATCACATCATCACAGCACAGAGGAGGTGCCATAAATGTACACTGAGCTGCGCATGCACAGCTTAGTGGTGCCACAGCTGGAGAGGAAGTCAAGGGAAACAAGGTTTCTCTCTGTTTTCTTGAGCTTAATGCAGGCCATACATGGGTCGAATTCCGAACGATTTTTCATCCGAAAATCGAAAACGTTGTTCACTCAGTAATCCGATGGTGCCATCAATGATTTGGAAAATCGGCCGACCAAGTTATAAAGTTCACCCCATATAAGGCCGGCCATACATTGAGTCAAAAATTGGTCGTTTTTCAACATGCCCGATCACGAAAATCGGCCGGTGCCAATGAGCCACTATCAGAGCGAAAATCGGCCGATTATTCTTAGGTTCGATCTTCGGACGAAAAATCGGTCAAATTTCGACCCATGTATAGCTGGCATAAGAGCAGCGCTCTGGTTGGCTATGCTGCATCCAGGTGACCCATGGCAGCCATCTTGGGTCAGCAGAGCCTTTAATAAGTCCCTACGCCCGGATTTTGGCATGCATTTGCAAAGTGACTAGATAGGGAGAGAGAACCCGTCTATCAGGGAAAGTGACTAGTGGCAAGGACTCGCCATTCGGCAAGGAAGTCTCCCTTTTGGGACCCGACTGACCAGGCCGCACTTCGCCCTCTAAGCAGACGCTGTTGGCATATCTTCTCTTGTTGTATCTTGGCATTTGAACTGAACTGTGAGTGTTTCTATAGCGGTGCTCTCTCACCTAGGGTGTTTGTAGTTGGGCATTTTCTTCAATACAAGTTCCACATATTATTGCAAGCAGACTCTGTGTCTTTACTACCGCTGCACCACACTGCACCTCCCCACATGTTAACAGGCAGGAGAAGCATTCATGACAGTGATTATGATTTTTATCAGCATGTTTTTATTTTTTGGGTTCAATTCCACCCTAAAACAAAGTCAGTCTTGGACAGCACAAAATCCATGGGGCTCTATTCTGTACATAATGTGTGTGTGACAACACCCAGAAAATATCAGAAATTGTAATTAACCACTTGCCCTCCAGAGGATTTACCCCCCCCCCCCCCTTCCTGACCAGGTCATGTTTGCCTTACGGTGCTACATTACCTTAACTGACAATTGCGCAGTCATGCAACGTTGCACCCAAATTAAATTTAAGTCCTTTTTTTTCCCCACGAATAGAGCTTTATTTCAATGGTATTTGATCACCTGTGCGCTTTTTCTTTTTGTGCTATAAAAAAAACCATTATTTTTTACTTTTTGCTATTAAACATGTTCAATAAAAAAATGTAAAAAAATCTAATTTCTTCATATATTTAGGCCAAAATGTATTCTGCTCCATGTCTTTACTAAAAAAAAATCCCAATACGTGCAAATTAATTGGTTTACGTAAAAGTTATAGCGTTTACAAATGGCGGTATACAGTATATACTGGGATTTTTTTTTTTTGCTAGTAATGGCGGCAATCAGCGACTTATAGCAAGACTGCGGCGGGCATTCTGACACTGGGGGGAACTGACTTGGTGTCACTTACATTCCCAGTGACACCAATACAGTGATCAGTGCTAATAAAAACCACTGACACTGTACTAATGGCACTGGGCAGGAAGGGGTTAACATGGGGGTGATCAAAGGGTTAACTGTGTGCTGTTTTACTGCAAGCTGGGTGTGTGCTTCACCTTAACCACACTGCTTTGTATGGCTGTGTGCATGAGCTGACAGGGGAGAGAACTGTATTGTTTACTTAGTTCTCTTAGTTCTCTCCCTCCATCGATAATGCAGATATACTGCTATAGGGTGGCAGAGGTGCGCAAAATCATATATATATCCGTGATTTTGCACTCCCGGGTAGGGGGGCGCACGAGAGCAGCACGTGCAGGGGTGGACTGACAACTCATGGGGCCCCCGGGCAATAGGGGATCATGGGGCCCCTGTGTCTTTGCCCAAACTCAAAAAAGCCTATGGAAAAGGTACCAGGGGCATCTCATGGGGCCCCCTACTGACCCCGGGCCCTCGGGGAGTGCCCGAGTTTCCAAATGGTCAGTGCGCTCCTGAGCACATGTGCGCCCTTCCTGCGCCGCTATTCATGGCCTTGGCTGTCAATCACCGGGTGTCCACGAGTAATCATCAGCCAGGATTGACAGCCAAGGCCACGAATAGTGGCGCCCCCTGCCCGCAAATGCAAAATCACGGATATATATGTGATTTTGCAAACCCCTGCTGCCCTGTAGCAGTATATCTGCTATAGGCCGGTGGGAAAGCAGTTAAAGACAAGCCCCCTCAATCCCCCTGCCATGGTATCCCCACTGTTCACTTCCATGGGTACTACCCTTCGACAACCCTGTGCTTTTCAATGTGCTGCTGTGACACATACCAACATGAAAAACAACAGATTTCTGGAGAAGGACTGATATGGCGTACGGGAGGCGTACAACTCACCACTACTGGGAGCCTCGGAGCCGCTCGGCAGCGTTGATAAAACCGTTATTATTTTTATTGATTTATACAGTGCTATCATCTCCTGCGGTGCTGTGCAAATTAATAGATAAAGCCAGGGAGGGTAGTACAGTAATACAAAACACAGCACGTTCCTGTTATACGCTCATACAGTTGTAGAACACATTGGAGCAATAAAAAGAAACCATGGGATGATGATGATTGGGGTGGCAGGGACTGCATGGAACTGTCTTACCAATCCGGAGAGGATTTCTATTTTCTATGTAAAAATGTCAAGAAAACCAAAATGTGTTTCAATTCTGGTCACTTTATATGATAGGCCAGAATAGATTTTGCCTTTAGCTATACTTTAATGCATATGTGCTAACTGTTCCACATTTGCCAGGACAAGCCCACATTTTGGACCTCAGTCCTGATGATGGCCATGGGCCTGGACCTGGGCTATGTCTTGGAATCACAGCGTCAGCCTTACTTAAATTACTGTGCATGCAGGAGCTCAATAAGGCATTTATTACAGTGATTGGAGGCCGGGAGCGTGCGTTCCACACAAAATTAGAGGCAGGGTTTAGGCGGGCCACTCTGGTAAGTAGATCTGGGTGATACGCCTGTTCACTGGGTGGATATGAAGAGGTCTGTGGGCACGGTTAACTGTGCCCAATTGTGTGACCACATTTTTTTTTAAAAGATGTAAAAATAAAAATGACGGTACTTTTCTATGATTACTTTAACCACTTGTCCTCCTGAGGATTTACCCCCCTTCCTGACCAGGCCATTTTTTGTGTTACGGCGCTGCATTACTGACAATTGTGCAGTCATGCAAAGCTGCACGCAAATTAAATTTACGTCTTTTTTTCCCACAAATTGAGCTTTCTTTCGGGGATATTTGATCACCTGTGCATTTTTTTTTTGCACTATAAAAAAATAAAAGACTGAAATTTTTTAGAAAAAAAATATATTTATGACTTTTTGATATTAAACATGTCCAGTAAAAAAATGTTAAATCAAATTTCATCATAAATTTAAACCAAGATGTATTCTGCTACATGTCTTTGCTTAAAAAAAATCTAAATACATGTAAATTAATTGGTTTCTGTGAAAGTTATAGCATTTACAAATGGCAGTATTTATACTGGGATTCTTTTTCTTTTTTTTTTTACTAGTAATGGCGGCGATCAGCTACTTATAGTGGGACTGCAGCAGACATTCTGACACTGAGAGGAACTGGCTTGGTGTCACTTACATCACCAGTGACACCAATACAGTGATTTGTGCTAAAAAAAAAGCACTGACACTGTACTAATGGCACTGGGCAGGAAGGGGTTAACATGAGGGGTGATTAAAGGGTTAACTGAGTGCAGGGAGTGTTTTACTAGGGGGCTGTGTCAGTGTACATTACTGCAATCACATTGCTCTGGATGGCTTCCACTACCACTGCCCCCCATACACTAGCCACCTTCCCCAATGGCGAGAGAGAGAAAGACATTCACTTTCACAGCTCCGGACATCCCCAGGAACAAGAATCGGGCTGTGCATACACCGTCATGAAACCCGCAGTCTCTTTTGGAACCCACCTGCTCCCCATGCCGCATGTGTCCTTTCTTCCATCCCTTCTTCCAAGGGGCAGTGCTGCCCCCCCTGAAAAATGCTGCCCTAGGCAAATGCCTTGTTTGCCTTGTGGTAAATACACCCCTGTGTATACGTGATTTTGCGCACCTGTGCCGTCCTGTAGCAGTATTTCTGCTATAGGGTGGACGGGAAGTGGTTAATGGCAGTTACAAATGTATTGTGCATACAAAATGAATAACAGGCGCATGGTGTATTGTCTTTAACATGGAGCCTGTTTTTAAATTGTAAGATGTGAGTTACTACTTATCTTTTTATTAAATACTTTCACAGTACACAGAGGCGCTGAGTTTCTTTGTTTTCCACAAACGTATTGTGACCCTATGTTAGTTACTCTCCAAGCACCCATCCAGCTCACTCTGGTGACCCACTAATATCAGGTATCAGTACACTCCTAAGCAGCCTATGTATTGGATCAATGGATAGAAAGCTGCCTCAGCCTAGGCTACTTCCAGGCCATGTGCTGACACATTTCTCCCCACTCAGAGGGCTTAGTCATAGAGGTTCTATGACTAAGCCCTGTGGGTGAGATGAAATGCGTCATAGGGCATGGCCTAGGAGGAGCCTAGCCTGAGGCTGCTTTCCATCTATTGATCCAATACATAGGCTGCTTAGAGTGTGGAATCTCCGAGTCCCACTAGTTACAAATGTATATTGGAATGTTTCAGGAGCTTGTAGATCAGGGGGCCCGAGGGCCTTATGTGGCCCTTTGCTTGCCTTTATTTGGCCCTTGATGCACTATTCCTACCATTGATACGAGGCACTATTCCTTACTCTGACACCAAAGATGAAGCACTATTCCTCCCACTGACACCAACAATTGGGTACTATTCCTCCCACTGACACCAGAGATGGGGAATTAATTCTCCCATTGACACCAATGATGGGGCACTATTCCTCCCACTAACACCAATGATGTCATTTTTTTACTGCCACTGACAGCCAAGCCTATGGCATTGTCTACTCCCACCGATGCCAGGGAATTTTCTACTCCCACTGGCCAAAGTCCAGCCCCCCTAAATTTTGAAGGGTAGTAAATGGACCCTTTGTTTCAAAAGTTTGGAGTAGATAATAAAATTATTTTCCTTGATGGAGACATTAGTCTGCCCCACCTGACTTCCTGCTTCCGGGAATCTTCTTTTAGGGCGGGTAATGTACTAAGGAAGAAAATGCGCGGCTTTGCAGCAGTTGCAAAGAGAGGGCAAAGTATCACAAGAGGGACATTATACAGACATTACTGGACAGTGATCATTGCTGGTTTATTGTAACAAGTAATAGAAGAGCAATGTGCCTCCTCGGTGGAAAATAATCCAACCTTTTCAGTTCATGTCCCTTCCAGGCAGGTTTACTAAAAGACTTTTCCATATTAATATCCTGCAAAAGCCTTTCTACTGAAGGAGGCCAATTATTACGATGAAGAAACCTCGCCCGTCTAATCAGACGGTCTTCAGCCATAGACGACCTTTACCTTTCTGAAAAACATTGAACAGCGTTGGGAAAATCACCAACCAATTGTTTTAGAAAGTCCTTGGTGCCTCTCATTCTGTAGATACATTTAAGCCCACATCCACACTAAGGTAGCGCATGAAAGCACAGAAATCACGTGATTTAACACACATTCCTTGTCAATGGCACCTGAAACTTACCAAGCAAAAAGCACATGTGCAAAACCATGCAAAGCCTGAAGCTCAAAAAGGTGCATGGGCTTCTTTGCTGTGTTTGTCACATGTATGGCAGCACATTGAAATGAATGGGCTACACTATGTGAGAAGTGCAACAATGCTCAAAAACATGCAAATGCGCAATGCCCAATGATGCGCTACCCTAGTTCCAATGGAGGCTTAAGCATATCTCAAAGGAAAAAAAATATGCAGCACCTCTTTGCAATACATTCACACTTCAATGTTTATCCATTTAAAGACCCTGCAAATACAGAAGAATACCCGTTGGCCTGCTAGAAATGCACTCTGCTCCTAAGTCCTGTTGTGGGCTGACAACAAACCCCATTTTTATGGACTGAGAGGTGTCATCCCTGCCCAAAGTCTTTTGCTAAACTGCTCAACCACTCCCAATCTCAGATTTCTACAATATAAAAGCTATATATTCCACAGTCCAAGATAAGAACTGGGGGGGGGGGGGGATTAGCATGGTAAGCTCTGAATTTCTAACAAGATAAGCAGATTTAATTTTTTTGCACGTGTTGAATAAATACAGCTTTCTATGGTAAATTTAAAGTGAATGTAAAGGATAAAATTTTATTTTTTAAAAATACCCAACATGTCATACTTACATGCCCTGTGAAATAGTTTTGCACAGAGCAGCCTCAATGCTCTTCTTCTTTGGTCCCCCACCAGAGCTCCATGCGTGCTTGCTCCGGAGCTGTACTCTGTGTGTCCATTGACACACAGAGTGCAGAACAGCCCTATCCCCTGTTCCCTTCTTATTGGCTGTGATCAACAGCAGTGGGAGCCAATGGCTCCCCCTGCTGTCTCTGAGCCAATGAGGACGGAGAAAGCCAAGAGAACCTCTGTTCTCTTGCACAGTGCTGGATCAAGATCGTGCTCAGGTAAGTATAAAGGGGGCTGTCAGGGGAGCTGCACACAGTTTTTTGCCTTAATGCAGAGAATGACAGTAAACCTTCAGAATCAAAAGAGAACAAGTAAGAGAAGATCATTGTTAAACCTCTTTCATGCAGACAGAAAGAGAATGGAAACAAAAGCGGTTTATTTGCATTATTGAAAAAAAAAAAGAAAACTCAGCCAAAAGCAAAAACACAATCATGCTGTGGCAAGATCAACCCCTGAACACCTCAAAGCTGCTGTTCTGCTGCCCTCCAAAAAGCAATTCACTGCAGATCGCTTTTTAGAAGGGGGGTGGTAGAAACTGCCACCTGTATAAAAGAGCAAAGGAGTGGTCTGAATTACAGGAAATTACTACACAGAGGAAATGATTCACACTGGATTACTGCACAGATTTAGAACAAAACCACAAAGCACTCCAAGAATCAGGAATACACAGGCCTCTTGCATTTTGACAATATTTGGTTATCATGGATTATAGAGTTGATTAAACTGGGATTTAATATTTCTTTATAACTGTTATTTATTGATACACCAGATTCCAAATGAGTAGGAACAGCAGCACAGTGGCTAAATGGTTAGCATGTCCGCCCACATGCCCCCCCCCCCATGCCTGTATGGGCCTCCCCCAGGCACCCCAGCGCCCCTCCCCCTAATCCCCAAAAACACACTGGTAGGCCAATTGGCTCCTGTCCAAATTCACCCCAGTATATGAATGTGAGTTAGGGACCTTAGATTGTACACCCCTTGAAGGTTAGGGACTGATGGGAATGTACAATATATGTATGCAAATAAATTGACAGCATTATAGAAGTACCTGAAATAAATAATTTAAACTCAGCTCTCCCCATAGATGAAGGGCACCCTGCGCAATTGCTACACCAGACTCGCAATGGGATTGATGTACCAAAACTGTAGAGTGCAAAATCTGGAGCAGCTGTTCATGGTAGCCAATCAGCTTCTATATTCAGCTTGTTCAATTAAGCTTTGGCAATAAAACCTGGAAGCTGATTGGTTTCTATGCAGAGCTGCATCAGATTTTAGTAAATCAACCCCAATGCATTACATCTAAGGATATCGCCGGAGCTCGGAGCTGCCATATTCCATGTAGCAGGATGCCTGCTATTTTACATCAATCTATGATAAGACTAGGTGGCACCCTAAGTCAACTACAAGAGCAGGGGGATGAGATTGAGAATTTCCAGTATAGATGTAGTACTGTGACTGCAAAGAAGATCAATTAGAATTGTTCTGACAATGTAAAACAAACTTAGATTGACAGGAGAAGGTCCTTTCTATTACAATGAAATTACAATTGTCAATGTATCAATATTTGATAACACTACAATTCTCATTTCATGGCACGTTATTCTGAGTTATTTGAAAGGGTGAGTAGCCCTAATGGAGTCATTTCCGTCCACATGGGGCCCAACTGCTCATTCCTCCTCCCGTAATTGTCCGGTTAATTGAAGTAATCCCGTTATGAAGCAGTATTTGCTCTGTCAGTCAGAATGAAGATTGATAAGTGTTATTGATCATCCGCGCCACTAATCTTCTCCATAGTGTGGCCTCATGTTTGTATTTCCCAGCAGGCCACGGACTGGAGATTTCTTTGCTTCTGAATTCATCTCCAAACCCCAAACTCATCATTGCCTCCCCTCACCCAATATTGGAGAGACAAATCACTATTTGGTGACAGCAGCACAATAACCAAATACAAATGAAACAGCAAATCACATATTCTACATCCCGCAGGTGGAAGTACACTGAATGCACACACATTTACAGGAAGGTCGTCAGAGGGTAGCAGAGGGGTCCACCCCATTTATCTCCAGAAATGTTCTTTTAATTTGGACCTGTCAGTAACTTTACAAGCCTGCATTCCTGACATATCACAATAAACAGCAACATTTTTCAGAAATGATCGACCTTTTATTATTAAAGAGCCATCTGACTTTGTCTAGGCTGAGATGATGTTATCAGTCATCTGCAGGTAGGAAGAAGCATTTCTTCAGTCTCCTGTTCCCTAGTGATCACTCAGACAGTATATTGTAACCTTGTAGCAAATCACAACTGCAGCGGAGACTAATCTGTGTCAGACCTCTATGACTAAGCCCTGGAGGTGGGGAAAAACACATCAGTGGAGGTGGCTGGGAAGGAGTTGAGGCCGTTCCATGCTATCGGGCTATTGGGAGTGCAGTGCTTACACACATTAGTAACTTCTGGATGAGTACTGGTCAGGGGCGAACTGACAACTCATGGGGCCCCGGGCAATAGGGGATCATGGGGCCCCTGTTTCCTTGCCCAAACTCAAAAAAGCATATGAAAAAGGTACCAGGGGCATCTCATGGGGGCCCATACTGACCCCGGGCCCTCGGGCAGTGCCCGGGTTTCCAAATGGTCAGTCCGCCCCTGGTACTGGTTTGGTTCTCCTCTGGTGCACCTGTACTTCAGCAGTTTGAACTACTGTCAAGTGCCCATTGAGGGAATCCCAGCTGTGTGGGAGCCACCTTGCCTTAGCTGTTGAGCTTCTTTGAAGTGTTCCTTTATCTGTCTGCATGGTTATGTTTGAAAGTTCCTAGCACCCCTTTGAACACAGCCAGGGACTGCCCAGGCACCAAGATTTACTTGACTATGTATCTCTGAGCTGGTATCTCTGTCCAAGAAGTAGATAGTGACCTTGGTTGATGCCTAAACAAAGATACCTTCATCCTTCTGGAGAGAAAAGTAGATTAAGACGGGGAGTACTATGATCTGAGAGGTGATAAATACCTGGAAGTGTTACACTGGCATATTACTGAGCATGCTGGACGTCACAGGAAAAATATATAAAATTATGACTTTTGTTGAATTGGAAGGATGTTATCAATTACATTTCTTCTTCTACATTTTTATTGATAAAATACATCTGATTAGATTAAATCCCAGACCCAAGCACTGGGGTCCTTGGTTTGGCTCCTGGACAAGATACTGTCTGCATGGAGTTTGCATGCATGTTGTGTGCTCTGGTTTCCTTCAACACTCCAAAGACATGCTAGCATTTTAATTGGCTCCTGCATAAATTGGCCCTAGTATGTGTATGAATTTATGTGAGATAGGGGCCTTAGATTAGCTCCTCAAGGGCGGGGACTAATGTGAATGATGTTGGAAGTATATAAATGTCTGTAATAAATACATGCAATTAAAACTGTCTTATCAAGTTTGTCAGAGGGGCTATTGGCCAAGGAGGACATCCACCAGTGGGCCCTATATTTTCTCTTCTTCAGGAAGAATTCTCACTAATTGTCTCATCACTCTCTGACCCATATTAAGCATCTCTCCATTCCCCAGCCCGACCATCACATCCAAATCTCAGCCCAACCTCCAGCGCTGCCATTTGTTCCCGTCTAGTTTGCTTCTCATTTTCATCTCGTTCAGAAGCCGGCACATTAATATCATCACGTTCCATCTTCTGATCCGAGTATTTACTGTACTGGCACAGAATATCTTCTCACTGCAGCTGCACAGACAGAAATAGGAACATCCCAACCCAACTATTAATTAGAATGAATTATAATTCCCTTGTAATGATTCCACGTTTATGGGAAGCACGTTAGTTCATCCGATTAAACCCTTGCCAGGTTTTCGAGAGAAGAAACACAAGAAAATGAAGAGAGGTTTTTTTTTCACGCTGCTAGCGTTGGCTACGGATTAGCGTTTAAGAGTCGTATTCCAAACAGGCCCTCCGGACTCATGTTTAGGGGCGACAAGCGGATGTCGCAGTTATCGCACCACAAATGTTTAACAATCCTGAAAAGTTCCTCAAGTGTTGGAGATAAGGATGTGATCACCAGAGGGCACTGAGGGCCAGACGTCACTTCTCCACCACATGATAACCGCCGTCTATTTATCAGCTTCCTCCGTGTAGAAGAAACTCGACTCCATTGCATATTTCCATACTGTGCTCTGTAGATACCCAACGTTCCTCCTTAGTGTGTGACTTTATACCCTCAGATTACATTGAGTATATGACTGAACTATATTTAAGTACTCTCCAATGACACTTACCATTTATTACAGACAATATTGCGTGCTTAAAGCTGAACTCCAGGTATGGAATTTATTACTACAGCTTGGACCATTGTAGGTATACATATTGCGTACATGTAGGACCACCATGGAAGTGGAGAATCACTGTAGTAGTCACCGCTACTCCAGTGATCACTGCTGTCTTCCAGGTCCCATGCCAAGTGACTGCCCTGCTGCTTAGTAACCACAACAGGTCGCTTGCTCAGCAAGGTTGAAATTCACAAAAAAGCCTTGCATTATTCTCAATGATTGGACGAGGTGGACAGATAGGATGGTGACGTCACAGTCTCCATCTCTTCCAATCATACCAAGCCTTGTACAGTTCTGTGAATGACCCCCATGCTGACAAAGTGACCCACTGAAGTTACTATGCAGCAGGGAGGCCACTTAACATGGGACCCAGATGACCACAGTAATCACTGTAGTTGCAGAGATTAATACCATCATTCTCAGCTTCCATGGCAGTTGAAGTGGTTGTAAACCTCAGTCATAAAATATGAACAAAGCATATCCCTCTATAGTGTGTACTTGTCTCAATCCAGAGCACTGAGTGTCATTTCTTTCTGCTGCTTCGTTCCTCTGCTATCAGCATGAATCACTTATATCAAGATTTCCTGACACCAAGAGAAAAATGGTGACGGGAGGGACCTCCAGCAGATTGACAGCCTCAGCTCTGTTCCTGTGTGTTGTGTGAAGGGGGGGGGGGTGTCTCTTCCCTCCAATCAGCTCTCACATGTCTCCTCACTAAGCTCTGCAGAGGGAAACTTCAGCTCTCGCCCCTTTTTCTGAGCTTTCAGGCAAGCTGTAGAAATTCAGCACTTTGAACGGATATAGAGAAGAGAAGACTACAGATAAACAGGTATAACTTATGTAGGAGAATTTGTTTCACCTCTGTGTATCACCTGAGGACAGTCAATTCACTAGGTATGTGTGAGGGTTTACAACATTAAGATACAGTCGTAACTTATGATCGTTATCAATCGCATCTCTGGCTCCACAATATAATTTCATAATCTGGTCAATCAAAATACGATCATGTTCACTTCTGTAAATCAATGAAAACAATTTGTTGCCTTGGCTGATGCACTCAGTTTGAATGAATCTGATCTAAATCAAATCTAAAACAATCAAAGGGTTATAAGATTGCTTGCAAATGCGATTGTTTTGATCGAATCACACATTGTTTGGATAATAAAATTGAAGCATGTATGGCCATCATTACATTGCTCCAAGCTGGTCCAAAAAAATTCATACCTTGAGTTCAGCTTTAAGTGAAACTCAACAGGAAGTCTAACTTTGGCATGGACTTGGGGTTTGATTTCTCTGCCAGATTTTACTTGCGGCCTGTTGGAAAGATGATGCTCTTTACTTGTCCTGGTGACCACACAGGAAGGGAGGAAAAATCTCCCCAACTGGGGCACAGACCAAAGTGCAAGTGTGTTAGTGAGCTCACCCTTACCATTAACCTCTTCCCATTTGGCCATAGTCTATAGACAGCAGACGGTAAGCTTTGCCGATGCGGGCCAACTTACCGGTACCTGTACATTGGCTGTTCCTGCACGGCTCACATATCACGCACCCAGGAGCCCGATGATCAGTATATTGCCCGAACACAGCGGTAATGTGTCCAATCACAGCAATCACATAGTAAACACTAGAAAGTGAAACTAAAGATCGCTTCTCTCTGCTCTCACACTGAGCGATCCTGCAGCCTGTTAGTGTACAGCAGCCTGTCAGACTGCTTGTACACCTACAGACTGCAGTGCCAGACAGCCAGCCAGTGTCACTGATTAATGCCTCTGTGTCACTGATCACTGCCCCGGAGTAGGGACAATAAATAATGCAGCCAGCCCCTGTCACCTGTCCTAGTGCGCACAAATACACCGCCACACACCATACCAGTGTCCTGATCACCAACATACCAGCACCCTGATCACCAGCATACCCAAAACCAACTCCCTGATCACCGCTATACCCCATACCAGCACCCTGATCACCACCATATTCCATACCAGCACCCTGATCACTACCATACCCAAAACCAGCATCTTGATCACCACCATACCCCATACCAGTGTCCTGATCATCACCATACCCAAAACCAACTCCCTGATCACCAAAATACCCCATACCAACTCCCTGATCACCACCATACCCCATACCAACACCTTGATCACCACCATATGCCATACCAGCACCCTGATCACCACCATACCCAAAACCAGCATCTTGACCACCGCCATACCCCATACCAGCGTCCTGATCACCGCCATACCCAATACCAACATTCTGAGAACTGCCATAGCCCATACCAGCATCTTGATCACCGCCATACCCCATACCAGTGTCCTGATCACTGCCATACCCAATATCAACATTCTGAGAACTGCCATGCCCCATACCAGCATCCTGATCACCGTCATACCAGTGTCCTGATCACCACCATACTCCATACCAGTGTTCTGATCACCGCCATACCCCATTCCAGTGTTCTGATCACCGCCATACCCCATACCAGTGTTCTGATCACCGCCATACCCCATACCAGTGTTCTGATCACCGCCATACCCCATACCAGTGTTCTGATCACTGCCATACCCAATTCCAGCATCCTGATCACCGACATACCCCATACCAGCATCCTGATGACTGCCAGACCCCATTCCAGCATCTTGATCACCACCATACCCCATACCAGCATCCTGATGACCGCCATACCTCATGCTAATGTCCTGATCACTGCCATACATCATACCAGTATCCTGCATTTTAGGGTCTCAACTGAATTTTCATATATATATCCCATAGTTTGTAGACTCTATAGCTTTCACACAGACTAAATAATATGCATTCTTTTGGGTTATTTTTACCCCCAAAATGTAGTAGAATACATTTTGGCCTACATTTATAAAGAAACATTTTTTATTTGCAAAATTTTATAACAAAAACTAAGCAAAAAATTATTTTTTTTTCAAAATGTTCAGTCTTTTTTCATTTATATAGCAAAAAATAAAAAAACCCAGTGGTGATCAAATACCACAAAAAGTAAGCTCTATTTATCTAAAAAAAATGGTAAAAGTTTAATATGAGTACAGTGTTGCGTGACTGAGTAATGGTCACGCAACGTGTGATAGTGCTGAAAGCTGAAAATTGGCCTGGACTGGAAGGGGGTGAAAGCTTCCGGACCTGAAGTGGTTAATTGGTTTGTGTGAAAGTTAAAGCATCTACAAACGTTTGTATATTTACTGGAATTTTTATCTATTTTTTTTTCTACACTAATAATGGCAGCAATCAGTGGGACTGTTATTGTGCAGTGGGCAATCTGACACTAACTGATGCTGGGTGGGAACTGACCAAATGACAATTACATCTCCATTGACACTATTACAGCGATCAATGCTAAATATACACTGTCACTATATGAATGACACTGGCTTGGAAGGGGTTAACATTTAGGGGCAGTCAGTGGGTTAACTGCGTGCCTAACAATCTTTACTGTGTGTAAAGAGTGCCGTTTTAATGTGTTGAGTTTTACTCCCTGCTTTGCAGGGAGAAAAAAAACAGCACCTTGCTGCTGTGTGTAGAGAGCCCTGTGTTGCTGTGTGCTCAGCTGATCAGTGGGTTTGGCCATAAATCAATGGCCGAACCCGCAGATCAGCATGTACTGTAGCGGATGCCCCCTACCTGGAAGAGCTGGATCATATACATGTACCTGATCCAGAGCAGTAGGGCCGCCCTGACGCAGTATATCTGCAGTAGACGGTTGGGAAGTAGTTAATATACACTAAATGTAATTTTTTTTTTACCAAAGACATGTAGCAGAATAGATAGTGGCCTACATTTATGAAGATGTTTTATTTTGTAAACTTTTTTATTGGATATGTTTTATGGCAAAAAGTACAAAATATTGTTTTTTTTTCAAGATTTTGGCTCTCTTTTCATTTATATCATAAAAAATTTAAAAAAAAAACCCAGTGGTGATCATTTACCACCAAAAGAAAGCTGTTTGTGTAAAAAAAATGACAATAAATTTTGAATACAGATTTGCATGACCGTGCAATTACCAGTTAAAGTAACGCAGTGCTGAATAGCAAAAAAATGGCGTGGTCATGAAGGGGGTAAAACCTTCCAGAGCTTAAGAGGTTAAAGATAAATTTCCATTTTAATAGCGCTTGTGAATGTTTAACTTCCCTAGTGGTTAATGCAAACAGATACAATGCGACTTCCGCCTTGGTGCTACGGAGCTGACTCACCAGATCTTCTGACCTCAAGTCACAATGATCAATGTTATCACTTGATCCATCAAAACTGATGCAACTTTCAAAATGACATAGTGTGCAGCACAGCATCTAAGCGGCACCACCAACAAAACGCCACCGACAAGTATCAGACCTCTAGTCTCCATCCCACACGATTTGTCCTAATGGATATTATCAGAGATCCCTCATTTTGATCAAGTTTTATTTTTTTATGTGTTTTAATAAACTATAGCTCAGACATTATCGCACTATAAAACAATTTTCTTTTCATGATAACATTGACCATTGTTCCAGTGGAGTGACTTGAGGTCACAGAATTTATTGAGTCATCTGTGTAGCACCGAGGTAGAAGTCACATTGTATCTATTCACAGTTCTCACTGGGGAAGTTTTTTCATCTCAAGCTCTACAGACCTAGAAATTCTACGATTGCAATATCCTTTATATCATCTTTTTATGTTACCAACTCATTTAAGTTTATATTAAAGGGTTAGTTCATCCTTATGAAATAACTGCCTATGGAGAACAAACTGAGGAGCTCTGACTGAGGTTGGATGATGGCTTTGCTATAGGTGTATTTACAGTCCATTTACATACTTCCTAAAGCCTGGCCCAAAAACTCGCAGAAATGGCATAATCCCATCCTGCCTTGTTGCTAGGACGTTGCTAAGACACTCCCAGCTGTTACTGCTCACCCCCACCATCACAGGAGCAAGCTCTCAAAACCTTACACATGTGTGGTCTACAGCATTGCTGGGCTCAGAGCTCCTGCAACGGGGGAGAAGGAGCGCATGCAAGGGGATTTGAAGCGACTGATAGTGTCTTAGAAGCATTCCAGCAACAAGACAGGGGGATGCCATCTCTGGGAGGTACATAATTGGCCTACACCTATAACAAGGACATTTTTTAACTTTCTTTTATCAGCATAGGCAGTTTTTTGTTAAGGGTGAACAAACCCTTTAAAATGGTAGCAAAGCCACTTCTTTGATTTTTACCTATAGGTAAGCGTTATTATAGGCTTACTATAAGTACAGTAAATGTTTCCTAAACGTGAACCGTTTAGGAGATATTTACTTTTTCAGCAGTCGGTGATGTCACTGGTGCATGCGTTCTGAAGAAATGGCATACCTGTTCTGTTCCTTCAGAGCTCATTCATATGGCTGAAACCTGTGAACCCGGAAGGAAGACGGGGTGAAGATGGAAGCGCCATGACCTGTGACAGCAGGCTGCTGGAGGGCTTTCGTTTCAGGTACATCTGTCATAATGTGCTAGTATACAATGCATACTAGCACATTATGACTAAAACCACCCATTTTTTTTCTTCTTCTTAGGTGTGGTTTACTACCGTTTAAGGACTTTATCTGTTTTCATTAACAAGGACTGCTGGTTGGTTGCTTTGAGCAGTTTCACTTTTAGTCCTATGACAAGACTGTTGTGCTAACTAAAGCCTTGTTTTTAACACATACTGTTAGACAGGTTAATTCGGTTTGTTTGCAGGCTGGTTGGCAGGCTGAGCTGGGAATTTTTCTCTTTTGTTGTTTGACAACATGTGCTCCTTGCTGTGAAGGCCAGTTATAGACTGGGGCAAAAGCCATTTTTTGTACTGTTGATTTGTTGGTCGAGGGGGCGCACTGGACACCTTAGCTGCCATTGTGCTACATGCTGGGTGTCCAGTGCTCTCCTATACCAAGGAATGGGCTCCCTCAGGTCCACCTTCCCTTGATCTATCCATTAAATACATGTGCCTCTTCTATAGAGGCTCTCAAAATTTGTAGAGTTAGGAACTACAGAATATCGGGGTGCCGTGAAGAGGCTTTGTAGCTTACGCATGTATTTGCAAATGTGCAGGCTGGTTGGCAAGCTGAGCTGGAAATTTTTCTCTTTTGTTATTTGACATGCGTCGACCTTCCATGTGCTCCTTGCTGTGAAGGCCAGTTACAGACTGGGGCAGTGGCCATTTTTTGTACCATGACAAAACTACCTGTAAGTCTTTCCTTCAATGCCTTGGAAACTCCCCTGAGCATGGGCTCCAGAACACTGTTATAGCGTGTCTGTGCTTGCCACCCATGATGAACCCATTGAACTGTCCCAGTGTTAGGCTGTGCACCCATGATGAACCCAATGAACTGTCCCAGTGCTGGGCTGCGCACCCATGATGAACCCAATGAACTGTCCCAGTGTTGGGCTGTGCACCCATGATGAACCCAATGAACTGTCCCAGTGTTGGGCTGTGCACCCATGATGAACCCAATGAACTGTCCCAGTGCTGGGCTGCGCACCCATGATGAACCCAATGAACTGTCCCAGTGTTAGGCTGTGCACCCATGATGAACCCAATGAACTGTCCCAGTGTTAGGCTGTGCACCCATGATGAACCCAATGAACTGTCCCAGTGCTAGGCTGTGCACCCATGATGAACCCAATGAACTGTCCCAGTGCTAGGCTGTGCACCCATGATGAACCCAATGAACTGTCCCAGTGCTAGGCTGTGCACCCATGATGAACCCAATGAACTGTCCCAGTGCTAGGCTGTGCACCCATGATGAACCCAATTAACTGTCCCAGTGCTAGGCTGTGCACCCATGATGAACCCAATGAACTGTCCCAGTGCTAGGCTGTGCTCACATTCTACTCACTGTGCAGCTGCTGGTGTATAAATCTTATTCTGTCCTCATATGAAGACTGAAAAGCCTCCAGTGAGCTTGAGGCAGCATCAGACTCTACAGAGAATTGTCACTCTCTAATTGATTCAAGGGGCTGTTTGGTCATATCTAGGAAAATATCTTATAGTAAAATCTGCTTTGGCCATAGATTTGTTTCTCCTCCGGACCATCGTGATCAGTAAGTAGAAGATGATGGTGCAAAACGTACTGGATTCATATGTTCATGCTGTCACCCACTGTACCTAGTATTTATGTTTGTTTTTAATTTAAAAGGGTTAATTCACCTTTTCAGAATAAACAAGAAGGTGAACCAACACCTCATAGCCCCCACCCCCTAAGGTCTCAGCTGTACTTACCTCCATGGGTGATGGGCTGTCTTTACTGGGGCAGCAGTCTGGAGATTTGAAATCTACTGTCTTCTTCCCCTTTCCCCAGGCCTTCCGGGACAGATCAGAGTGGTTTTCTGTTCTGGCGCAGACTTCTCTGATCTGTCCTGGAATCCCTGCAAAAAGAAGGAAAAGAATGGGAATGTCAAATACCTGGATCAGTGCATTGGCTGGGTGGACACTGACAGCTCATTATACTTAAAGGTAGGCACAATGGTGGAAACATTGGATACGGGAGCAGCAAGGATTGGTCTATCCGCTTGAAATTTCACATACATTTGAATTCCACCATACTTCCCTGTCTTCAGCCCTCTACACCCATGTGCAGGAGCTTTTGTCATATAAGTACAATGGTGATTAGGCGGGAAGAGGCTTTAGTGAGGAAGTCGCAAAGTTAGTTCACCAATTTCTTTCTGAAAAGGTCAGGGAACTGGAGCAGAGCAGTTAGCAGACTGCTGCTAAACAGTATACACACTTCATTGCACATTATCTCTTACACACCTGCAATAAATCAGTATTGCTGCTTATAATATTAGAATGTCTTGTGTGAAATAAAGGTAGTCGGCTTTAAGACTACAGATAGCAATAACAAATTGGTACCTGAAGGTATTTCATCTCACCCCTTCCTAAAGCAACTCACAGATAGTGCAATTTTCTTTCCTGCAACCACAGGGCTATTGTGTTTTGCCGGAATGGAGTCTTCCCTGCCGGCAGAACACAATGATCACTTCTGGTGGCTATAACCACTGGCAGTAATCACATGCAAAAATCCAACAGGCTGGTTGTACTGAAGTCGATTGATGGATCAGTTTCAGTACAACCTGACCATAGATGACCAGTTAAGATTTGATCCATCTATGGCTGGCTTAAGCTGTCAATACACTGAGCAAATTTTGCTTAGTGGGTGGCCCTGTTAACCCTCTGCTCCCCGACATCCTTTGACTGAGTCATGTGGGAAATTTGTTGGCCAAACAGTGGCTGAATCCAATCAACTGCAGCTGCTGTTCAGGTATTCTGATTGCTGCCACAATTGATCAATGCATGCTGGAGGAATATAGCCTGGATGGGGGAATCTGTTAGATTGTTAGAAATCCAATACTGTATCACCAGCTTTACTCTTTGCTTGGCAAGAAATAGATAGATAGAATAGCAGTGGTAGATTGGACTCTTTATTACAGTCCATAAACAGGACTGCATGATCCTTAAGGCAAGGTTCACATCTATGCACATGTGGTTGATGTCTTTTGCATTTTTTCGTATGTGTTTGATGCTAGGAGGAGGTGTTTGTTGTCATGCAGGAAAACACACCAAAAATGCACGTAAATGCATTTTTCACGTGTGTTTGATGCAATTCCAATGAATTCTATGGAGCTAAAAATGCAACGTGCTGATTGGTTGCAGTGGTGCTGCACAGGCAGGTTGTGTTTCAGACATTTTAGTAAATAAGGTGTAGTCATCAGCGGGTGGGCCCATCCATTAACTGTCACCCCATTCCGTTGCATTCATCGCTGCAGGATGGCGTTTTGTCATTCACTGTCTCTTTTCCATCATTTCTGGTGTCTCTGTTTCCATCCATCTTTTCTATTGTTCTCTCTCGTTAGTTTAATCTGCTAGTAAAGTATGAAAGTCAGATAAGCCGGACGTTGGTGGTTTATTGTGCGATAGATCAGTAGATGCGGCTCTTGCAGATCTTGGCGCTCATAAAGCAGCGGTCTGGCTCATTGCGAATATGCAATTATTGTTACAAATTATCTGAGACTCTTTATCTGTTATCTCCCTCCGATGCTTCATTGTACAGTCATGTTTCTCGTCTTATACGAGTTTTATTCTTGCCATACAATATATTATCCCCCTTATCGCCACACTGCTGCCAACGCCACGCAGCACGCCGCTAATTCCACAAACCGATCCATTCCCCGGCGATGAAAGAGGCTGAACGGATTCCTCATAATAATAAAACAGCGGGTTTGACGGTTTACCATCCGCCGCTCCGCCGGCACCTCGTCCTTTGTCTGCGGTGCAATACAATGAGGATGTCGAAGTTTGGAGCTCTGTCACTCGAATGTTCCATTATTCCGTGACCCTGCGCGAACCTTCCACACCGGCGCCATCCTTTTACGGATTAGTTATCTTATAATGGAGGATGGGGGGGGACAGTAATCATACAAATATAATGGAGGATTATGAGTCAGTAAATGGACTGGAGGATTCCAGAACTGATATTACACAACAGCACAGAGGGGCCCAGATTTGTCAGACAGGGGCCCCTCTTTAGTTATAGCACAGTACTTCTCCTGCAACTTGATTGGGCGATGTTCCCTGGGGGCGTGATTTGGAGTGATTTAAAGGGGTTGCTGGAGTAATGATCGGCGGGTGAGAAGCTCATGTGCTGAGTAATCACAGGACCTTGGATGGTCACCTATTGAATTAGGTGATGTCAAGCTGAATTGTACAGGATCCCTCATGCTTTATATTGTGAACCTTAAGCAACCAAAAAGAAATGTTTTTTTTCCTTTTCTCAGAATTACAGTGGAGAGCGCCATATTTGATACAGATCAGCCCCCTGCTGCAGCCTCTCACCATGCAAAATTGCAGTCTGATCGCTGGGTGAGAGGAGATTGAGGAAATGCTTTCTCCTGCCTGCAGTAGAGTAAGGACATCTTCTCAGACAAAGTCACTGATTGGAGCTCACAGATGGCTTTTTAAATTAAAAGCTGAAGCTTTTCCACAAAAGGACACTGAATATTGTGACATATCAGGAATCTGTTCATGCAAACTTGTAAAGTTACTGACAGGCCCACTTAAAGTGGTTCTAAAGGTAGACGGTTTTTTAACTTCATGCATGAAGGTGAAAAACCTTCTGGGTGCAGTTCACCCCCACATTCCCCCTAATACTCATCTGAGCCCCATCTAGATCCAGTGATGTGCACGAGAGCCTCAGATGTCCCAGGATCTCTCTCCTCATTGGCTGAGACAATTTTACTCTATTCTTTTCTATTCTGTTTTATTCCATTCTTGTCAAAAATTCTAATTTCAGAAGACTGCTATATTCTAACACTTAAGCTGGCCATACAATTTAGAATTTTCTGTACAATTTCCTGTTGATTTACCTTAAACTATGTAGTGCAAGGGCCTGCCTACATATATACAATTCGAAAGTGTTGTTTAGGTTTGACCTCATATCATGTGGTTTTTGGTACATCTAAAGGAAAAGTAAAACTTTGTAAAATGTATGGCCAGTCTAATAAATATAGTCTTTGAAGGAAATCAGCAATATTCAGCAACATGTTTATAGTTCTAATTTGTTTTTTAATTTGATTTTGAATTTGATTTTAGTTCGTTTTTTAATTTGATTCGAATCGATTTGAATTTTGGACCTAATTTTGTTTTGTTTATTTTGGATTCTTTTAAATTCCTTACTATTGTAATTTGGAAATTCAGATACATCTGCATATCCGAATAACGAAAATGTCGTCTGAATTTCGATTTGGAATGAAACGAACTAGACATGTCTAAAAGTGAATATTTGTCACAGAATTCAGAGAAGTAAGTGTGTGGAGATCTTCACAAAGTAAGTTTACAGGCTTCAAGATCATTCAGATTCAGATAGGAGTAGGCTAGAAATAATTGGAATGCAATGTGGAAATGAATATATGATTTTACATTTTTCATAGATATGCGTAAATGAAAGGTGGAATGTATCACACAGCTGAACCTTCTTATTGTGTCAGTGGTGGTGTGTGGATTGCCCCCTCGGCACATATGGACGGGGGGTGAGAGTCGGTGCCCTGCGCTCAGCTAATGATGAAAAGTAAAGCACAGTTGCTGCTTTTTGCTGTGTCTTCATGACTTTGTTCCAACATCCCCGGGGACTGTGTTGTGTGCCGCAGCCTGTGACAATCATATCCCAAAAAGCGTCTCTATTATCATCTGTAAAATGTTTTTTGGAAACAGATTTTTTGTTGGTGTCGTGTGTAAAAATGAGCGTGATTACTGCGTGCACGCAGAGTGCGTCCCAAGGGGTCCAGCGGAGTGATGGGGGGGGTTTGATCAGACTTTAACCTTTTTCCTGCCAACTTACAACTTGCAGTCACATCAGACTTCACAATAAAACCTCTTACCCCCTCGGTCCCTGCAGGAACC
Organism: Staurois parvus; assembly: GCF_062004578.1. Classification (NCBI taxonomy): domain Eukaryota; kingdom Metazoa; phylum Chordata; class Amphibia; order Anura; family Ranidae; genus Staurois; species Staurois parvus. Next base: position 3,207,263 of record NW_028318254.1, on the reverse strand, counting down.
TAGTATGTACAGTCTTGAGGGAAGACTTTAATAACATGAAAGGAGTAAATAGTGTTCAGGGGATTCGTATACATCCCAATCTCTGAAAATTAAACTTTTGTCCGAAAATCGATTCGTAACAAAAAGCACATGCCTAATTGCAAACCTGATGGACCGCTTGGTCTTTTTCTGCTGTCACTCTTCTGTTTCTATATGAGCATCCCCGGTACACATCCATGCAGAAGGCTGGTAAGTGGCTTTGCTGCGGCTCAACTGACAGATATACAGCCATAGTCTCTTCACAGTCATGACAACTGCTGTGCTATAAGATTTCCTGGGAAGAAAGCAATTGACACAAAGTGCAGCAGCTAGGGGGGCAGAGCACAAAGTGACAAACTCAAATACAGCTCTCCAATTGCACAATGCACTGGAAGGAGCAAGACACTAATGTCAGCCACCCAGCACAGAGCCCAGCTTTCCAGCACAGAATCTGCCACCCAGAACAAAATCTGCCACCCTGCACAAAGCCCAGCCTCCCAGCACAGAGCCCAGCTTTCTAGCACAGAATCTGCCACCCAGAACAGAGCCCAGCCTCCCAGCACAGAATCTGCTACCCAGAACAAAATCTGCCACCCTGCACAGAGCCCAGCCTCCCAGCACAGAGCCCAGCTTTCTAGCACAGAATCTGCCACCCAGAACAGAATCTGCCACCCAGCACAGGACCCAGCCTCCCAGCACAGAATCTGCCACCCAGAACAGAATCTTTCACCCAGCACAGAGTCTGCCACCCAGCACAGAGCCCAGCCTCCCAGCACAGAGCCCTTCCTCTCAACACAGAGCCCAGCCTTCCAGCACAGAATCTGCCACCCAGCACAGAGCCCAGCCTCCCAGCACAGAATATGCCACCCAGCACAGAGTCCAGCCTCCCAGTGAAGAGCCCAGCCTCCCAGCACAGAATCTGCCACCCAGAACAGAATCTGCCACCCAGCACAGAGTCCAGCCTCCCAGCACAGAATCTGCCACCCAGCACAGAATCTGCCACCCAGCACAGAATCCAGTCTACCAGTGCAGAGCCCAGCCTCCCAGCACAGAATCTGCCATCCAGCACAGCGCCCAGCCTCCCAGCACAGAGTCCAGCCTCCCAGCACAGAATCTGACCACCTAGCACAGAGCCCATTCTCCCAGCACAGAGCCCATTCTCCCAGCACAGAGCCCAGCCTCCCAGCACAGAGCCCAGCCTCCCAGCACAGGGTCCAGCCTCCCAGCACAGAATCTGACCACCCAGCACAGAGTCCTTCCTCCCAGCACAGAGTCCAGCCACCCAGCACAGAGTCCGGCCTCCCAGCACAGAATCCGACCACCCAGCAAAGTGTCCAGCCACCCGGCACAGAGTCCAGCCACCCAGCACAGAGTCCTTCCTCCCAGCACAGAGTCCAGCCTCCCAGCACAGAATCTGACCACCCAGCACAGTGTCCAGCCACCCGGCACAGAGTCCAGCCAACCGGCACAGAGCCCAGCCACCCAGCACAAAGTCCAACCACCCAGCACAGAGTCTAACCACCCGGCAGAGTCAGCCACCCGACACAGAGTCCAGCCTCCCAGCATAGAGTCAGGCCACCTGTCACAAAGTCTGGAAACCCAGCACAGAGTTCAGCCACCAAGTCCAGAGCCCTATCATACAGAAAAGAACCAGCAAACACAAATGCTCCTGCACTTGGGGTTGGACTCAATGCAGGCTACAACCACATTAAGAATGTCCTGGAACATGCACACCTTGCTGCCCTCAAATAGACCGGGGGATCCAAATATACTGAATGAGGAAAGAAAAAACAGAGAGTGCACAGGCCTAGTGCATTACCATAAAAAATGTTTAATAAAAAATAAAGTAGGTGTTGTACTCACAAACAACAATATAGTCAAGGCACATCATAAAGAACAGCTGGGTCAACACCGTGCTGAGTAACAGTCCGCAATAGGGAGTGTATACATCCAATAGGCTGACGCGTTTCGAGGACTTGCCTCTTCCTCAGAGTCTCACCATCAGGCACAGATTCAGACTGCTTGATACAGAGTCTGGCAACCCATCACAGGGTCTGAACACCCGGCACAGAATCTGATAACTCAGCACACAGTCTGGCCACATGGCACAAAGCCCAACCTCCTAGCAGAGAATTTGACCACAGGGCACAGAGTCTGACCACCCAGCACAAAATCCAGCCACCCAACACAAAGTCTAGGCACCCAACACAGAATTTGGCCACCCAGCACACAGTCTGACCACCCAGCACAAAGTCCGGTCACTCAGCAAAGAGTCTGATCAAACAGCACAGTTTCCAGCCATCCAACATAGAGTCCTGCACAAAGTCTGACCATCCTGTACAAAGTCCAGTCATCTGGCCCAGAGTCTGACTGCCTAGCACAGAGTCCCACTACATGCAATAAGTCTGGTCACCAGGCCCAAAATCCAACTGCCCAGCACACAGCCTCTCTGTCCAGCACGGAGGACAAAGTGACAAACTGCAATATGGCCCTCCTGACAGGGATGAGATGGTTGATGGTTGCCCAGGTTTTCCCTCAATTTGTCCCACAGCCAGGTACACATGCACTTGTGCGCGTTGTCTGCAAGAACCAGTCTAGGGGATGTTTGTTTTTGGATTTTATTGTACAACTTGGGATAGGGGATTTAGTAGGATGCTCCAAAATTAGAACTATTCACAACTGAGGACATCTAGCTGATCTCTTAGTTGAGCACTTGTGAAGTCACTTGTGAAGTCTTGACTGATGGTAGATAGCAGATATCTCTTTAACCATTTCAATACCGGGCAATTTTACACCTTCCTGCCCAGGCCAGTTTTCAGGTTTCAGCGCTCTCACACTTTGAATGACAATTGCACGGTCATACAACATTGTACCCAAACTAAAATTTTATCATTTTCTTCACACAACTAGAGCTTTCTTTTGGTGGTATTTAATCACCGCTGGGGTTTTTATTTTTTGCTAAATTAACAAAAAAGTCCGAAAATGTTGAAAAAAAACAAGTTTTTCTTTGTTTCTGTTATAAAAGTTTGCAAATAAATAATAGTTCTTCATAAATTTAGGCCAAGATGTATTCTGCTACATGTCTTTGGTGAAAATAACCCAAATTAAGATGTATTTTTTAGTTTGTAGGAAAGTTATAGAGTTCACAAACTATGGGATATATCTGAATATTGATCAGTCCTGAAGTACTGACAGCCAATCTAATTTCTTGAGATCCAAGAATGTCAGAATAGTACAGATATCCCCCAAATGACCACTTTTTGCAAAGTAGACAGTCCAACGTACTTCATAAGAGGCATGGCAAGTTTTTTGAAGTTGTATTTTTTTTGTCATAAGTTTTCAGGAAAATGAAAAAAATAAAAAAAATTATTTTCACTATTTGTTTTTTACATACTTTCACCAGTGCAGTATAGCGTCATCATATAACTGGCATGGCGGTGAACAGGGACATTGACTGGTGACAGTGTGAAAAAAAAAATATATATATATATATATTTTTTTTTTTATTAAATTTTTTTTCTTTTTTTTAAGATTTGTTTTTCATATTTCACTATGTCCAAAGTAGTACAATGTTACCATAGTAACATTGTACTACTTTGGGGAAGTTATCAGTATTTTTTTTTTTTTTTTTTTTTTTTACACACATTTTGTTTCAAGCAAAGAATTACTTTGCTATAAGCAAGCATTTACCTGAATGACATTGATTCATTCAGGGGTTTTTTTTGTTTTTTTTTGTGCTTAGCTGTGATTTGGCCACAGCTAATCACATGACATGTGCATGTGATTATCTGTGACCACTAGTATACAATGGTTGGCATGAATGAAGCCATCCATTGTATGCAACTGTCATGTGACCTGCTGTGATAGGTCACATGGTGCCAGCAACGGGGGCCGGTACTCAGATCTGTCATCGGCCGTGTACCAGATCGCGCCGCTGCACGGCTCTGCAAGTGCGCGAACTGCGCATGTGCGGGAGGACGCCATATGGCGGCCTCCAGGAAAGCTAATACATTTTTACGGAGATAGGACGGGCGTCAAATGGTTAAAGTTTAGTAACAAGTATTCGTGGAGTGAGCAACGTCCCTTCAGCAGCAATGGCTAGTCAAGCTCTTCAGAACACTAGCCAGTGTTCCCTTTCCTTTTCAGACCCACACAGACTATCAGGCACCAGAGGGGTAGCAAGCCCACAAAGTCCCCAAAATCTCTCAGTGTCTGTACTCACAAGTCCAAGGACAGAATGGTTGCCTCCTTCCAATCTGCCAAGTGACACCCAGCATAGAGTCTGACCATCCAGCACAGAGATGGACCACATGACATATAGTTGCTGACGCCCCTCTTACCTGGGGATACAAAAGGATTGTTAGCCAGAAGAAAATCTGCATGCTGTCTTTATTTCTAGACATTTTAGGCATAACCTGAACTCCAGGCAAATATAAATGCCACAAATGAATGCAGTTCTTTAATACAACATCATTAAATGTGTTTTTGAAACGAAAGCAGTGTGGGCGCCAGAATTTGACTTGATATCAACCTGTTGCAAACCATGTACAGCAGAGCTGAGACTGGGGGACAGAGAAGCAGCACAAGGAGTGATTCAGATGTGCTGCAGTGCAAGGCCCTCGCCGATAGTAGGAGAGAGAAGAGTGACAAAAAGGTGAGCTCATCAGCTTCCAGCTAGAGTGAGGTGTCAAACTGGTGGCCCTCCAGCTGTTGCAAAACTAAAAGTCCCATCATGCCTCTGCCTTTGGGAGTCATGCTTGTAACTGTCAATCTTGCAATGCCTCCTGGGACTTGTAGTTTGGCAACAGCTGGAGTGCCGCCAGTTTCACACCGTTATCTAGACTATCTCCGAAAAAAGGTGAAATTTCTCCTTTAAAGTGCCATCTGTAAGAAACTCCTTCACTCCTATTATTCTGTGATTGGCTGCCTTGTCTACTGTTCTGGGGGATCACAAAACTGTAATAAGAAGAGAAGCTGTAAAATGCGCACAGTAAACCTTAATATTTTTCCAGAGTGAACTTGGCTGGGAGCTACAAAGCCTCCTCCGATTTGGAAGTGGTTACATTGGGAGCTGCCGCCGCGTGTCGCGTTGCTCAATTCCCGCCTCAGACTCCTAATTACATCGCTGATCATTCTCCATCCCGCAGACACAATCTCCATTGTCCCAAACATTGTGATAAATGTATATTTTAATGTATTTATTGTTAACCGATCGATCTGTGAAAAAAGAATCTATTGACTCCGTTTTATGAAGGTCTTTACGGTCTTTCTGCTCCATTAACATAAATGAAAAGCTCTCGGTGGTGTTTGTGCATGTTATTAATGGCTGTCTCTCTGCAAATAAAAAGCAGTACAGCTCCACGATCTATATTAATAAAGCACGGGGTGAGACATACACGACTGCTCAGAATTAAAGTCTATGTAAACCCTGACAATGAACTTCTCTTAATCACTCCCTTTTGTCTGTTAAATTTATCACTGAATGTGTTTTATTATGTTTGTTCAATAAGTGGAAAAACATGTCTGTTGATCCTGCCAGAAATCTTGTGAGCTCTTGTTAATCACACAGGTTCTGAGGCTGATTTAATGCAGATAAGGTACCAAGTAAGTTCTGTTACTGCCTTAATCAGCCACAGAACCTGTGTAATTCAGATGTGTTCGGTTTTAAAGAGATGACATGGCAACCCTACCCCCGACCCCCCCCCCCCCCGGCCTGGGTCCTTCCCTCCAAGCCTGGAACTCTTACCACTGATCCCAGGATCCTTTACTGTCGTTGCAGGGCCCTTTATTACAGTCCTGCAGGGGATCCCTTTTTCAGGAGGGGGGGTAGTGTGACAGAAGAAGGGGACACTGTGACAGAGAGGCAGTGGGACAGGAGTGGGACAGTATGGGGGGGGGGGGCAGTGTCACAGGAGGAGAGCAGTACAAGGGGGGGGGAGTGACAGGAGGGGGGCAGTATTGGGGGGCAGTGTGACAGGAGGGGGACAGTATGATAGGAAGGGGGGTGTGATAAGGGGAGGCAATATGACAGGAGGAGGGCAGTATTGGGGGGGGGGGAGTGTGACTGGGGGGGGCAGTGTGATGGGGGAGGCAGAGTGTCAGGAGGGGGTCAGAATGGGGGGGGACAGTGCGACAGGAGGAGGGCAGTATGAGGGGGGCAGTGTGAAAGCAGTGGGGCAGTATGACATGAGGGGGGGCGTTCTGATGGGGGAGAGGCAGTGTGACAGGAGGAGAGCAGTATGGGGGGGGGGGGCGGAGTGTCAGGAGGGGATCAGTATGAGGGGGTCAGTGTGACAGGAGGGGGGCGGTGTGATGGGGGGAGGCAGTATGACAGGAGGGGGGCGGCGTGATGGGGGGAGGCAGTATGACAGGAGGAGGGCAGTATAAGGGGGGCAGTATGAGGGGGCAGTGTGATAGGAGGGGGGGCAGTGTGACAGGGGGAGGCAGTATGATGGGGGGGCAGTGTAACAGAGGGAGGCACTGTGACAGAAGGGGGGCAGTATGAGGGGGGACAGTGTGACAGGGGGAGGCAGTATGAGGGGGAACAATGTGACAGGAGGGGGCAGTATGAGGGGGGGCAGTGTAACAGAGGGAGGCACTGTGACAAGAGGGAGGCAGTGTGACAGGAGGGGGCAGTATGAGGGGGGACAGTGTGACAGGAGGGGGCAGTATGAGGGGGAACAGTGTGACAGGAGGGGGCAGTATAAGAGGGGGCAGTGTGATAGGAGGGGGGGCAGTGTGACAGGGGGGGGCAGTGTAACAGAGGGAGGCACTGTGACAGGAGGGGGCAGTATGAGGGGGGGCAGTGCAACAGAGGGAGGCACTGTGACAGGAGGAGGCAGTATGAGGGGGGACAGTGTGACAGGAGGGGGCAGTATGAGGGGGGACAGTGTGACGGGGGGCTGTGTGATAGAGGGGGGCACTGTGACAGGAAGGGGAGGCATTGTGACAGGAGGGGACGGTATGAGGGGGGCAGTATAACCACAGGATACCTGGATACACTATTCTGGCAATTGGACTCAGGAATCTGCAATGGCAGACAATGTACAGGCTACCAGGAGGCAGCGGCCGGGGGGGGGGGGGGGCAGGAAGAATTTCTCCTACCTTACCCAGCAGCAGGAGAAGCCTCAAGACAAGAAGCGGGAGCCGGAGTCAGGGGGCGGAGCTGACTGCTTGTCCATTGTGAACATCACATCTTGGCTCATGGCTGTCAGAAACAGGCTGCAGGCTGGATAGGAGGAACAGCAAGGTGGCACATAGAAGAATCGATCTTCTCCATTTTTTTTCTCCTGGGCTTTCAGCGGCTCCAGGAGCCAAGAGGAAACCGGAGGGGATCGCTTCTTTTATATGCCGCCCTGCCACCCCTCCTATCCAGATGTACACAAGTGTTTTAGGGGAGCCTCACGGGCCCCCTGTAGCATGGGGCTAGGTCGCAAATGTGACTCCTGTGACCCCTATAGTTACGCCACTGATACAATTCAATCCAAGGGGGTTCGGAGGTGTTCTGTAGTCCTGTCCTAGTTTGACAACATTGCATCCCCATACAGCAGTGTTTCTCAACTCCAGTCCTCATGGACCCCCAACAGGTTATGTTTTCAGGATTTCCCTCAGATGAAACAGCTGTGGTAATTACTAAGGCAGTGAAACTGATCAAATCACCTGTGCAAAATAATGGAAATCCTGAAAACATGACCTGTTGGGGGTCCATGAGGACTGGAATTGAGAAACACTGCCATACAGTAAGTGAGTGAGCGTTGTCATCCTGAGACAAGAAGTCATACTTACCAGCATTAAAGTTTCGGTCCCTCGGACACAGTTAACCCTGACCACTGTCTACCTCAGCCCCACCTAGTGACCCCGCCCACCTAATGGGGTGGTCCGCCCAAGCCCTGTCTCTAGTTGAGTGGGGGCGGCCTGCTCATAGCCCCTGCTTCCTGTAAAGAATGCCTTATTATTAAGTGACTGCATATGCACAGGGACGCAAATAACGGTGACACTGCGATCTGTCCCAGTGATCACCGGGTCTATCCTAGGACAGTTGTTGCATCACCAGATAGAAATAAAGGGAAAAAAGCCTGAAACAAAGACATGCATCCACCACATCTATAGACTAATAAGCTGCAATATATTACTATTTGGTTTTTGGCTTTATGATACACTTTAATGAGCACCTGTCACCCATACAAAGCAGTGATTGATCTTCTCCGGGGTAGCACCCTCCTAGTGTAGTGTAGGCTGCTAGGTACATTTATCTCTCAGAGGAGCAGGGGTTGAGTGTTTAGAGCTGCTCAGTGTTTCATAGACTGCTGCCTTGTTGCTTCACCCTGTCTACTAGAGGATTGTAGGGTCATAGAGGGGGAAAAGAATAGGGCATGCACCCTTGATATTTATGGATCTCATGCCAATCCCTGGGGAGATGTGCCCAGTAAGTGGAGAGAGAGACCATAAATAGCCTGACTTCTGAACAGGAGGGTGCAGTGTTCCTGGGTCTAGCCCTGCAAGAGGAGACCCCTGTGAGGGTGTTTTTGACCCCTTTTTCAGGGTCCTAGAGTAAGCTTTGAGGAAGTCACCAAGGTCCCAGCTAGGCCTAACTGAGGGAACTATTTGCAGATCTGTGTCCAGGGATCAAGCTGGGTCTGGAGAAGCTCAATGGAGGGAGACAGGAAGAGGTTGGTGGGGAAGAGCCCAGCTGTCCTATGGTGCTGTGAGTCTATATCTCCCTCATTAGAAAGAACCTGGTGGATATCAGCAGGGGGCAACCGATGATCCTGTGGCTATGTGAGTAGATGACCCCAGTGCTAAAGGAATGTGACTGTGTGTAGTCATTAACTCTGGAAGGAGTAGAGCTCACCAACAGCACAAGAGATCCTATGGGACATTCAGCAGTTTGTACAGTGCAGCCAGAAGAGTCCTCGGGGTATCCAGTTCTACAGTTTTGGGGTATCTCATGCTCCCCCTCCCTATTCCAGTTCATTGTTCCCAATAAAAACCGTAAAGAGAAGAAAAAAGAGCCAGTGTAAGAATGAAAAAAATGCTGTGTGCCTGGCTGTGTGTGCTCTAAGTGGGGAAATAGAACTGCATTCACCAGCTGCTCCTATGGAGGTGCGCTACACCAGGAATCCAGATATTGTGGACTATACCAGTATTTCACTAGGCCAGCCTATCAGGTCCTTAGAGACCTTCAGCATCACTCCAGCAGAAGGTTTGGTGTTCCCAGGGTTTGGCTGTGCCTTTGATTCATGGATGGAAGGTGTCTCTGAAGCACAGAACGTGTTGTGTTGTATAAACTAGATTGTATGGAGCACAGTATAACATGTTCATCCTGCTGAGTTTATTCCTCTATGGCTATGCATATGTCCAGAGGCTGCACAGAATCATGTGTCCAGAGGCTGCAGATCCAATTAGAGGCATAGTGAAACCCTGTTAAATATGTCTGCCATTTAATATTTGAAGCTCAGTGGTGGATAGAACGAGTGCCTGGACTGCATGGCATGGTCTGGAGCTGCCTGTAAAGAGGGGGGAGGTATGGCTTCCTCTACGATGCAAGGGAGGCAATAATTAAAGGAACAGAAAAGCAGAACAAGTGGAAGTAGGCTTTACACTTTCTGAACAATTTCCTTTCGGAGAGGAATTATCTTATTTTATCTGTAACATGGCACTAAGTCTTCTCATTCCTTTTACAGGTGTCCTTCCAGCAAAGAACCCATCTTCACTTTAATCGTGTTCTGCCTTCACAAAGGCTCCCGCATGAGCTGTTCAAACATTCCTCCATCTGTTCACCTTCTCGCAACAACATTCTCAAGTCTGGTCTGATTTCCGAAGTCAGTTAGAACAGTCAGGAATCCTGCAGGCGATGATATATGAGAAGGCAACACTGGGTCCCATACAGGACCCAGGGACCCCTTTTGGTAGATGGTAGAGGGGCCACTTTCAGAGTCTACTTCTACATTTTTTACATTTAAATATTTTATTAAATTTTCAGAATATCAAATTTATACAAACAAACCATAAACAAATAAACACATAAAACTACCACAGATTTGATTGTCATAATATAGATTGTTTAACCAAAAGTCCTTAACATTCCCCCCTCCACATTTTTTACAATCTTACTTTTTTTTAATTTTTTACGATCTTACTTTTTTATTGCTTTCATCTATTTACTCATCTGTCTCTATCTACACACGTTTTCCAATTCCTTCCTTCCTTCCCTCCCTCCCTCCTTCCTTCCTTCCTTCCTTCCTTCCTTCCCTCCTTCCTTCCTTCCTTCCCTCTTTCCTTCCTTCCCTCCTTCCTCCCTTCCTTCCTCCCTTCCTTCCTTCCTTCTTTCCTTCCTTTCCTCCTTCCTTCCTTCCCTCCTTCCTTCCTCCCTCCCTTCCTCCCTTCCTCCCTCCCTTCCTTCCTTCCTTCCTTCCTTCCTCCCTCCCTCCCTCCCTCCCTCCCTTCCTCCCTTCCCTCCCTTCCTCCCTTCCCTCCCTTCCCTCCTTCCTTCCTTTCCTACTTCCTTCCTTCCTTCCCTCCTCCTTTCCTCCCTTCCTCCCTTCCTTCCTTCCTTCCTTCCTTCCCTCCTCCCTTCCTCCCTTCCCTCCTTCCTTCCCTCCTTCCTTCCTCCCTCCCTCCCTCCCTTCCTTCCTTCCTTCCTTCCTTCCTTCCTCCCTCCCTTCCTCCCTTCCTTCCTTCCTTCCTTCCTTCCTTCCTTCCTTCCTTCCTTCCTTCCTTCCTTCCTTCCTTCCCTCCTTCCTTCCTCCCTTTCTTCCGTCCCTCCCTTTCTTCCGTCCCTCCTTCCTTCCATCCCTCCTTCCTTCCTTCCTTCCTTAAGCTTTTGTACTGCACAATCTGTCTTTTCTTTTCTATCTAGTCTATCCAGTAAGTACAATATTTCTATCTATCTATCTATCTATCTATCTATCTATTGATTCCTTTTTTTCCTATTTCTTTCTTTCTTGCTTTCTTTTCTTCCATTTTAGCTATCTAGTATTAATGTACTACACATCCTTTCTATCAGTGCCTAAAATATGACACTGACAGAATTCCTATTAATGAAATCTAAGAAGTGAGTTTGTGTTAATCCTGTCCTGTCAGGCTGATTTGAAATTTCAGCCACTGAGCAGGTTATCACATAGGTTTCTTTGTATGCATACTGCATATACTGAGATATCCAGGAAAAATTAATTATTTTTTAAGGGCATAAAAACTCCACACATTCAGCTCAGTGTCGTTTTTGTTTATTCCATAAACGGTTGAACTTTCCTGATGGCTTAATGTATGGTGACATTTTTATCTCCTATCCATGGTGTTGGTGGGGAAGGGGGGAGTCTATCTGCAGTTTGTGCTCTGAGCGTCTGATGTTTGTGTGGCGCCTGCGAGCGCAGTTATGTGTTTGTTAGCATTAGCAATCCTATTTAAGTGGAGTTCATTACTGATGATTATTATAAAGACGCCTCATAAAGTGGGCTTTTATTTGCCATTTAAACATGAAATGCCAGCGATAACCTGGATATTTATTAACTCGCTCCATCGTTGTTTAATTAAAGTTTTAGCACATATTTAGGTATGTTTTTCCGTCCGGCTAAGCGCAGATTATGACTCTTTTCAGCGGCGTTATTATTTACTTTCCATATGATTATTTTATTGTCTGCTCGATTGGCGTGTGTGCACATTCGTGGCGGTTTAATTTGTTTACGGCCAGAGGCCAGACATTAGCGCACGCACTCCATGCCCACAGGCGGCTGTCCGTTTGATGATTCAGGTTTGCAGGTTTGGTACAAGTAAGGCGCTTTTAATTAAAAAAGAAGAGTGTCAGGGCGACCGTCTCCATGATAGACTCGCAGACTGCTAGAGATGAAATGATGAAACTCGCTCCTGCCTCTCAATCAATAGCCGTTATATTTTATTAATTAGTGCAGTCTGCAGCACCGCAGTAGCCGCCCCTTCCTTTGTACATTGCTGGTGGAGCCGATGCCTTCAACCTACCTGCACAAACACCGTCACCGCTGTGCATACCGCCACCATTAACCCCCATTTCATAGAAGCCTCTGCCACAGCTCTGCAGCCAACAGAGGGGTATGTTTAAAGATTGATGATTTGACCAGCAAATATTGCTCCAAATTGTAAAAGATTAACATGGAAAATTCTAATGTTTAAAGGAATGAAAAACATTAACATATGGTGAGGTTAAGAAAAAACTAAAATATCAAGAGAAGAAATAGTTTGAAAATACCATTTCCAGCAAAAACATGGCAAATTATAAACAACACCAAAAGAGTGTAAATGCAGCTCACAACTGTCATTTTATTGTACCCCAAACTCCTCTGTCCCTCTATGACACCCCAGTCCCCTTCTCCCCTCCACTGTACCTTGGTACTCCATCTGTCCCTCTTTTGTACCCCAATTCTCCTTCTGTGCCTTTACTGTAACCAGTCCCCCCTCTGCTCCTCTAATGTACCCCATTCCATCTTCTCTCCCTCTATTGTATCCCAATCCTACTTCTGTGTCTCTTTTATACGACAATTCCCCTCTGTCCCTCTATTGTACCCTAAACTCCTCTGTCCCTTCATGGCATCCCAATCTCCTCTATCCCTCTATGGTACCCCAATCCCCTCTGCCCCTCTATGGTACCCCAATCCCCTCCATCCCTCCTCTATTGTACCTCAATGCTCCTTCCGTCCCTCTTTTGTACACCCGTTGTCTTTCTGTCCTTCCACTGTACCCCATTCTCCCCTCTTTCCCTCTATTGTATGCCAATACTCCCTCTGTCTGTCTTTTGTACCCAAATTCTCTTTATTTGCCTTTATTGTACCCCAATTGCCCCTCTGTTCTTCTAATTTATCTCAATCCCCCCTCTGCCCATCGATTGTATCCCAACCCCCCCCCCCTCTGTCCCTCTATTATACCCCATTCCCACTCTGTCCTACTATTGTACCCCAATCCTCCTTCTGTCCCTTTTTTGTACCTAGTCCCCCCTCTGTCCCTCTATTGTGCCCCAGTCCTCCTTCTATGCTTCTATTGTACCATAATCCCCTCTCTCTCCCTCTAATGTACCCCAATTCTTCCTCATTCCCTTTAAAATACCCCAACACCCCTCTATAATGCCCCAATCTCCCCCTTGTCCCTCTATTGTTCCCCCAATACCCCCTTTACCTATTAATTGCACCCTCACCCTCTAGCGTACCCCTCTGTCCTTCTGTTGTATGCCAGTTCCCTCTTCTGTCACTCTATGGTACCCCAATTCCCCCTCTGTCCTTCTATTGTATGTCATTCCTCCACTGTCCCTCTGTTGTACCCCAATGCCTTTTCTATTCCTCTGTGGTACCCCAATTCTCCCTCTGTCCCTCTCTTAAATCCCAATAATCCCGCCTGTCCATTTATTATACCCTAATCCTCCCACTGTTCCTCTTTTGTACCCCAATTCTCCTTCTATCCTTCTATTTTACCCCAATCCCCCTCTGTCCCTCTATTAAACCCTAATCCCCCCTTTGTCTCTCTAATAAAACCTAATTCCCCTCTGTTCCACTATTGTTCCTTAGTAGCCTTTTACTTTACCCCAATCCCTCCTCTGTGACTCCATTGTACCCTATTCCCCTTTCTTTCTGTTTTACCCCAATCCTCCTATTTTTCTCTATATCACTCAAATCCTCTCTTTGCCCCCCTATTGTACTGTATTGTACTGTACTGTAATCCCCTTTCTAGCCCTTTATTTTACTTAGTGTATCAACACCCTGGTGCAGTGACTTTCCAATCATCCCTCTGTCCTTCTTTCCTATCCCCAATCCCCCCCTGTCTCTCTGTTATATCCCAACCCCCCTGTGTGACTAGGGGGGCACTAGAGTGTAAGTTCCTCTGGTGCAAAGTGATATGGTTCCATTTTATTTATACCAGATTGCAGCCTGTGTTGGCACCATATGACTATGGTAAATAATGCAATAATGGAACTTTTTTTGTTATGTTAGCAGTATCTTGTTGAAGTAATTTTTATTTTGCCTTTTTAAAACCATGTTTCCCATGTTGGCCGTGTTTGGTGTCAATAAACACACAAAAAACATCTTATGAGAAGATTGGTTTTCTGTCTGTAGTAATGGAGATATGCCCCAATGTGACAGTGTTATGTTATTTGAATTTAATTTTTGTGCTGAATGCTGTCCCTCTTCCCATCACAGATAGACATCAGATCATGTGACAAAAACTTTATGTCAAGAAATGACAGCTGTGTGTACATAGCGATTTATAAAGGGAAAATCAGCCAGGATGTGATGGATCTGTGCCTGCTGGCTATTCAGAATCCTATTTTATCTTCCATCGGTTTAGATGAACAGAGGATCCGGTCTGACTGGTTGGCATCAATTTACATAAATGTATGCTTTGCCCATAACTTTGACATTTATTACTGCTAGAAACATCAAAACCAGAAGATGCCCCCTGTATGCATCTGTTGTAAACCCTTATACTGTATATACACTTAGGGAAGTAACAGGCGATACACAGAGATGAAACAAATCCTCCTACATAGGTTGTACGTTTATCTGCAATATTCTCTTCTCTACAGCCATTCAAAGTGCAGAATATATACTGCTTATCTGAGCTTTCAGAAAAGTGGGGGGGGGGGCTGAAATTGTACTCTGCAGAGCTCAGTGAGGAGAACTGAGAGCTAATTGGAGGTAAGAGATACACCCCCCTTTAAACAGTAAACAGGAACAGAGCTGAGGCTGTCAATCACATGGTGTGTGCTGAAGCTCCCTCCCTGTCACCTTTTTTCGCATGGTGTCAGGAAAACCTGTCAGAAGTGACTCATGCAGATAGCAGAGGAAGGAGGCAGCAGATATAAATGGCACTTAAAGTGATGCTAAAGCTTTGTTGTTTTTTTCTATAAAATAACAAACATGTCTTATACTTATCTGCTCTGTGCAGTAGTTTTGCACACAGCTGCCCTGATGCTCTTCTTTTTGGGTCCCCTGCCAGCGTTCTGGCTCCTCCCCCTCGTGCAGTGCCCCCAGAGAAAGCTGCTTGTCTTGGAGGCACCACTGCATGCTCGCATAAGACACATAGAACCGCAGCTCGCCCCTCCCCCCACTCTCTTCTCATTGGCTCACTAGCCGTGATTGACAGCAGGGGGAGCCAAGGGGCTCCCGCTGTTGTCTCAATCAATGAGGAGGGAGAGTCCCCATACAGCCAAGGATATTGTGCATATCGCTAAATCGGAGGGAGCTCAAGTAAGGATTGGGGGGGCTGGGGGGGCACTGCACACAGAAGGTTAGAATTAACATGAAGGGTGAATTTAAACTGACTTGTGCTAAAATGCATGATGAATGGATGTACATATTTATGCATTTTAGTTGCATTTTAAAGCGCGTTGACCTGCATTCATCTGCATTTTAGTGCACTTGCAAAATGCAAGTGAACGCATATAGACACATAATAAACAATTGTTTGTTATGTGTTCTGTTCACACTGCAATGCTACGTTGACTTGTGTTGCCTTAAAATGCAATATGTATGTATCTTAATGCAATGCAAAGCAACGTATTTAGGCATAGGGATAGTGTTAGGATGGGATAGGGTAAGTGTTGGGAGTTAGGGTTGGAGAATTAGAGTTAATGTTGGCGGCTGGGATTTCGGGTTAGTTTTGGGGAATTAGGGATAGTGTTAGGTATAGTACTGGGGGTTAACATTAGTGTTGGGTCAGTTAGGGTCAGTGTGGAGAGTTAGGATTAGTGTTGGGGATTTAGGGTTAGTGCCGGGGATTAGGGTAAGTGTTGGGAGGGGTTAGTATTGGGGTAAGGGATAGTGCTGAGTGTTAGTGTTGAGGGTTAGGATTACTTTTGAGGCTTAGGGTTAGTGCCGGGAGGGGTTGCTATTGGGGTAAATGTTGAGAGTTAGTGCTGATGAATTAGGGTTAGTGCCAGGGATTAGGGCAAGTGTTCAGAGGGGTTAGTATTGGGGTAAGGGTTAACGCTGAGTGTTAATGTCTAGGATTACGTTTGAGGTTTAGGGTTAGTGCCAGGAGGGGTTGCTGTTGGGGTAAGAGTTAGTGTTGAGAGTTAGTGCTGATGAATTAGGGTTAGTGCCAGGGATTAGGGTAAGTGTTGGGAGGGGTTAGTATTGGGGTAAGGGTTAGTTTTGAGTGTTAGTGTTGAGGATTAGGATTACGTTTAAGGTTTAGGGTTAGTGCCGGGAGGGGTTTCTGTTGGGGTAAGTGTTAGTGTTGAGAGTTAGTGCTGATGAATTAGGGTTAGTGCTGGGGATTAGGGTAAGTGTTGGGAGGGGTTAATATTGGGGTAAGGGTTGGTTCTGAGTTTTAGTGTTGAGGATTAGGTTTGAGGTTTAGGGTTAGTGCCAGGACGGGTTGCTGTTGGGGTAAGAGTTAGTGTTGAGAGTTAGTGCTGATGAATTAGGGTTAGTGCCAGGGATTAGGGTAAGTGTTGGGAGGGGTTAGTATTGGGGTAAGGGTTAGTTTTGAGTGTTAGTGTTGAGGATTAGGATTACGTTTAAGGTTTAGGGTTAGTGCCGGGAGGGGTTTCTGTTGGGGTAAGTGTTAGTGTTGAGAGTTAGTGCTGATGAATTAGGGTTAGTGCTGGGGATTAGGGTAAGTGTTGGGAGGGGTTAATATTGGGGTAAGGGTTGGTTCTGAGTTTTAGTGTTGAGGATTAGGTTTGAGGTTTAGGGTTAGTGCCAGGAGGGGTTGCTGTTGGGGTAAGAGTTAGTGTTGAGAGTTAGTGCTGATGAATTAGGGTTAGTGCCAGGGATTAGGGTAAGTGTTGGGAGGGGTTAGTATTGGGGTAAGGGTTAGTTTTGAGTGTTAGTGTTGAGGATTAGGATTACGTTTAAGGTTTAGGGTTAGTGCCGGGAGGGGTTTCTGTTGGGGTAAGTGTTAGTGTTGAGAGTTAGTGCTGATGAATTAGGGTTAGTGCTGGGGATTAGGGTAAGTGTTGGGAGGGGTTAATATTGGGGTAAGGGTTGGTTCTGAGTTTTAGTGTTGAGGATTAGGTTTGAGGTTTAGGGTTAGTGCCAGGAGGGGTTGCTGTTGGGGTAAGAGTTAGTGTTGAGAGTTAGTGCTGATGAATTAGGGTTAGTGCTGGGAATTAGGGTAAGTGTTGGGAGGGGTTAGTATTGGGGTAAGGGTTAGTTTTGAGTGTTAGTGTTGAGGATTAGGATTACGTTTGAGGCTTAGGGTTAGTGCCGGGAGGGGTTTCTGTTGGGGTAAGTGCTAGTGTTGAGAGTTAGTGCTGATGAATTAGGGTTAGTGTTGGGGATTAGGGTAAGTGTTGGAGGTAAGGGATAGTGTAGGAGGGGTTAGTTTTAGGAGAAAAGGTTAGTGTTGAGTGTTAGTGCTAAAGGTTAAGTTACTGTTACGGATTAGAGTTACTGATGGGAGTAGTTATTGTTGGGGGCAAGGGTTATTTTTGAGGTTCAGGGGTAGGCTTGAGAGTGGATAGGGAGAGTGCTGGGGGTTAGGGTTAATATTGGAAGTTAGGGGTTGTGCTAGGGGTTAAAGTTAGAGTTGGGGAATTAGGGTTCATGTTGCAGAATTAGACATAATGTTGGGGTTAGGAGTAGTGTTAAGGGTTAGGGTTTGTAATGAAGGTTGAAGTTAGTGTTAAGGATTTGGTGTTAGGGATTAGGTAAAGTGTTGGGTTTAGGGATAGTGTTGGGAGCAGTTATGGATAGCATTGGTGGTTAAAGTTCATATTAGTGTTGGAAGATATTAAAGTTAGTGTTGGGGGTTAAGTTTAT
Organism: Staurois parvus; assembly: GCF_062004578.1. NCBI lineage: Eukaryota > Metazoa > Chordata > Amphibia > Anura > Ranidae > Staurois > Staurois parvus. The sequence goes on along the minus strand of NW_028318254.1, from coordinate 3,189,519 downwards.
TGTTTGGGATGATTAGGGCTAGTGCTATGTGGTGGGGTTAGAGCTGGGAGTGTAGGAGTAGTATAGGGAGATTCATGTTGGGGGAGAGGTTAATGTTGGGGAAGGGGTTAAGGGGATTGGTGTTCACATTGGGATTAAGAATTAGGATTAGGATTAAGAGTTAGTGTTGAGGAGTGAGTGTTTGGGTATTAGTGTTAAAAGGGAGTGTTGGGTTAGGGTTAATGTTGGGGAGAAAGAATAAAGTTAGTGTTAGGTGAAGGATTGGGTTAACATTGGAGAAAGGATTAGGGTTAGTGCTAATAGAGGGGTTAGAGTTAGTTTTGGGGGAAGAGTTGCTCCTGTGATATTTGTCCTTTTATGTCCTAAATTGTGTAACTGTTGCCTCTGCCAGGCCATAAAGCCATTGGGAGCTGAGATGGAAGCTGACAAAGAATCTTTTCTTTAGTAAAACCATTCTGTGAAATTCTCCTTCGCTGAGAAGAATGTGGCGGAGGGTAAAGTGTTGCTGCGGCAGTGTACAGAGATGGACGATTCAAGGACGATCTGCGCTGTTCTGAGGTTGTTCTGAGGTTCACACAATCAGCTTCTCCCTCTGTCCTTGCAGGATTTGTATCTCCGCTTGTTTAAAGGGTTTGATTTGTACCTCTCTCTATATGCATGAAGTATAATATCTGTGTATTACAGCTAATAGGAGACCCTGACACTTACTCATATTCTCCCACTGCTCTCCCATTGTATTGGCCAGCAAGGGCACATATTTGAAGTCTTAGCTAGCATGCAAGAAATGACGAGAATTTAATGTGAAGAAGAATTACACTTCATTTACAGTTCATTTCAAAATTGAATGTTTATTCTGTAAATAAATAGGCTAAATGTACCTTGCAAGATCTTCCTGGAGTTTTAGATTTAGCACCCATTCCACCCAAAATTGTTATTTCTTTCACAGATATAAAGATCCACCATCATCAGATGTCTCTTGGGCATTCTGGTGGTGGCATTTCTGTGCATATTACACTAGCAGCAGACCCTAGAATAGTTGGTGAGTATGCCTTCATGGGGGCACTGCATGCTGGTTGTATTGTACTATTACTCATGTGGGTTTAGTTTCCCTCGTGGCCGGAGGCTAAACTATTTTACAGAGCCTCACATACAGAAGGATAGCATCCTTTCACCTACCAGTGACACCTGTCCTGGCACTGCTACAGAGTCATCTTGAGGGGAATAGTGTTGAACGCTGATTTCTCTCTACCAGCTCTTCTCACACTTTACGGTTTGTTATGTTCAGCCTGAAGGCAAAGAGGAGAGCCATCACACTTACTCTGCGAGGCCTCGCACACTGTGGTTCCAGGCCAAGTCACTAGGAGGGTTTCGTTCTGCAGAAGGTCCTATGATAGGGACCAAACCACTCGGTAGGATGCGGGACCATCCTACCTATGGAACCTCTGTCACTGGCTTCCTCTCCTAAAATGGCTTCTCCTCCTTCCTATTACTTTATATTCTTCACCACTCAAAAGTTTAAGTAAAGGTTGACACTTCATTCCCAGTGTACATATATACTCACTGGCCACTTTATTAGGTATACCTGGCTAGTACCAGGTTGGATCCCCTTTTCCCTTCAGAACTGCCTTAATTCATCATAACATTCCTCAGATATTTTGGTCCATATTGACATGATAGCATCACACAGTTGCTGCAGATTTGTCAGCTGCACTTCCATTTTGCGAATCTTCTGTTCCACCACATCCCAAAGGTGCTCTATTGGATTGGGATCTGGAGACTGTGGAGGCCACTGGAGTACAGTAAGCTCATTGTCATGTTCCAGAAACCAGTTTGAGATGATTTGAGTTTTATGACATGGTGCATTATCCTGCTGGAAGGAGCCATCAGAAAATGAGTACACTCTAGTCATAAAGGGATGGACATGGTCAGCAACAATATTCAGGTAGGCCGTGGTATTTTAATGATGTTCAGTTGGTACTAAGGGGCCCAAAGTGTGCCAAGAAAATATCCCCCCACACCATTACACCACCACCACTACCAGACTGAACTGTTCATACAAGGCAGGATGGATCCATGCTTTCATGTGGTGTACGCCAAATTCTTACCATACCACCTGAATATCTTGGCTGAAATCAAGACTCATCAGACCAGGTAATGTTTTGCCTGTCTTCTATTATCCAAGTTTTGTGAGCCTGTGCGAATTGTAGGCTCAATTTCCTGTTCTTAGCTGACAGGAGTGGCACCCGGAGTGGTCATCTGCTGGTGTTCGGTGTGTTGTGCGTTCAGAGATGGTATTCTGCATAACTTGGTTATAACCAGTGGTTATTTGAGTTACTGTTGCCTTTTTATCTTCATCATTTTCACCCACACAACTGCCACTCACTGAATATTTTCTCTTTTTTGGACCATTCTCTGTAAACCTTGGAGATAGTTGTGCATGAAAATCTCAGTAGATCAGCAGTTTTTTAAATACTCAGACCAGCCTATCTGGCACCAACAACCACGCCATATTCAAAGTGCCCTTTTTTCCCCATTCTGATGCTCGGTTTGAAGTACAGCAAGTTGTCTTCACAACGTCTAGATGCCTAAATGCATTGAATTGCTGCCATGTGATTGGTTGATTTGTAATTTTTGTTACCAAGCAATTGAACAGGTGTACCTAATAGCTAGGCTGGTGAGTATACATTATAGAAGCACATGTTTTCTTCATCAAGAAAATGAAACCAGACGTTGTCACCTAACCTGAGCTTCTTTTTCTGAAGGATATCACTTGTATATACCGTTCCTTAGTTGTTAATCACAGAACTGTGCAAAATCCTCTAGAAATATGGCAATGTCCATTCCCTATTTTAAGTGCCATGGCTTGCGTGCATTTACCTTTTGGTCTGTTTGCTTCCCAACAAGTGGATACTAAGGATTCAGTCCATTATCTCATATCAGGGTCCCGCTATGGGGTAACCTCACTCTTGGTGCAATGACTACATCTCTACATTTATGGTCTCACTCCCGACTCCCAACAATGTACAAGGTCCAACCTCCTCCTGCATATATCACATCTCAATGGGAAGTTGCACATGTAAGGGGAAGACACCACCGCACACCATTAACCCCCAGGTTACTAAACATTAACCCATTTGTGCCATGTGCCATAACATTTAGGCCTATAAGGAGGGTACCTACAGTATTTGGCTGGATAAGTGTTCTATATCAGGTTTACTGAATAAGCTCTGGTTTCTTCTAAGGAAGTTTTCTTAAACTTGGAAACAGTCTTTAACATTCTCTTGTGGCTTGGAATCAGTAAACTGTCTCTTGTAACAGGGCAGCAGGTTCCAACAGTTTTTTGCAATATGTAACCTCCCTATAATACTGTATAGACTTTTGTAGGGCATTCTTCTCTAACTTGGCAACAGACTTTAGCAGTGTTGTAGCTTTAAAGCAGAAAACAGTCGATTGTAACAGGGCAACATTTTCTAACATTGTCTTGCAATGTGTCTCCCTGTAGCATCACAGTCTCTTGTAAGGCAGCCTTCTTTAACTTGGCAACAGTTTTTAGCAGTCTCTCCTAACCTAGCAGGTGACAGTCTCTTGCAACAGTGCAGCAGTCCCTAACAGTCTCTTGGTATATTCATCTCTTTGTAACATTACAGTTTCTTCTAAGACAGTCTTTTGTAACTTGGCAAATGTCTTTAGCAGTCACTTGTAGCTTGAACGCAGAAAACAGTCTACCGTAACAGGGCAGCAGGTTCTAACAGTGTCTTGCAATATGTGTCTTTCTGTAGTATCACAGTATCTTGTAAGGCAGCCTTCTTTTACTTAGCACCTGTCTTCAGCAGTCTCTGCTAACATGAAAGCAGTTAAGAGTCTCCTGTAAGAGAGCAGCAGTTCCCAATAGTCTCTTGTAATATGCACCTCTCTGTAACATTACAGTCCCGTCTAAGAGAGTCTTCTACAACATGGTAAAAACCTTTCACAGTCTCTTGTAGTTTGAAAGCTGGAAACTGTCTATTGTAACAGGCGAGAAATTTCTAGTGGTAATTTTCAATATACATCTCTCTGTGGCATCACAGTCTCTTGTAAGTGCAGCTGTTCCCAGAAGTCTCATGCAATATGCATCTCTCTTTGTCGTGGAAATCTCTTGTAAGTAACTTATCTCTTCTGTATCTCTTCTGTAACTTGGCAGCAGTCTTCAGAAATCTTCTCTAATGTGGGAGCGGTAAGCGCCTGACATGGCATGACAGTCTTTTGTAAGGGGAGGAAATCTTTTGTAACTTGGAAAATGACTTTAGCAGTCTCCTCTAATCTGGAAGCAGGTAACAGTGCACCAGTTTCTAACAATCTCTTGCAATATACATTTCTCTTTAGCATTACAGTGTCTTGAAAGGCAGTCTCCTGTAATCTGGCAACAGTTTATAGCAGTTTATTCACACCTGGAAGCAGGCAACAGTCTTTTGTAACAGGGCAGCAGTTTCTTGTGATATGCATGCCTCTGTATGACAATCTTTTTAGTTTTTGGCAGATCTCTTCAGCAGTCTCTTCTAACCTGGATGCAGGTAACAGTCTCTTGTAAGAGATTAGACATTTGTAACATAATAATGCATCTCTCTCTAAAATAACAGTTTCTTGTGCCATGCAATGGTCTCTATGGTAGGATTGTGGGTAGGTACTATAGACAGGTATGCATGGTTGTTATCTGTTTACGTAAATAGACCCCTGCAGGTCCCTGCTGGAATAGTGACAACTGACTGCTGCAGATGACACGGTGTTTATGGGATTATAAAGCGGTGTTTCGGCATTGTCTTGTTGCTTGATGAATAGTCGGGTTATTAGTGAATACGGAGAGAAGACAGACGGTGCGGCAATGCAGAGTGTACGTTATAGTGCACTGGAGAATCACACTTTGTAAGAAATGACAATGTGTCACGTACGGGAGTTTAATACTTTTCTCCCGGATAAAACCCGTCACTGTCAGCGCTCCGCGTCCTCCTGAGCCGCGCGTCAGTGATTTATTACATTGTACTAAAGAGCGATAGAACTCAGTGACAGGGCGACACGGCTCGGTGATTTCTGGGGGCGATCCGGAGGGCGATCTGCAGGCCGTACCCCCCGATCTAACGCGCCACTGCAGCCGGATTAACCCCACCTGTGCCACGGCAAGCCAAAGCCAATGCGTTGCCATAGAAACAGAGTGTCAGGGTGGGGTGGCAGCCTGGATGCGTCTCTCTGAAGATCAGATCCCCTCCCTGAACAATTAATTCATCATCAGTTAAATTTTAATGCCAAACAATGATATACACTGAGTGGAGGCGCCAGGCTGCTGAGGTTTTATCTGTGCTGCCTGCCTTACAACACGCTGCCCCACGGGGCTTGTTCTAAAGATGCTCTGCATGCATAATGCGCGGCACGTCCACAATCCACAGCCAGGTTACAGACAGACAATCCAGCAAGTGAGAAAATCTTCCTCAGCTTCTCCAGCATGCCCCCATCCTGATCCTGCTCTGTACGCTGCGTCTTCAATTTCTGCAGGAGGTAGACACCTTGTATCTGATCCACGGTCTATAATACCTCATCCACGGTCTATAATACCTGATGTGTATTTATATAAAGAAGAGTGCCAGAAGAAACAATGGTGGTTATATTCTAAAACTGCAAAATCTGTTGCAGCTCTGCATAGAAACCAATCAGCTTCCAGGTTTTATTGTCAAAGCCTGATTGAACAAGCTGAAGCTAGAAGCTGATTGGCTCCCATGCACAGATGCAACAAATATGCTCATTCTCGGGACTGTCCATCAGAGATCTCCCAAAGGCTGAAAGGTCCTCCAAACGTGAGCAGAAATGGATAACAGACTATAAAGGCAGAAGGAAGCGCTCCCAAGTATACCTGGGGTCTGAAGATCGAGTGATCCTTGTACCAAAGAAAGTCATCCTATACTGCAAGAAAAATAGTTCCAATGTTTATTGATCACTGGTGAATGTAACAAATGGGCGCAGAGTTCCACTCCACAAACAGGCTGAAGCTGTACATCCTTGCCGAAAAAGGCTAAAGACATACCCAACTTGATGGCCAAACAATCTGGGAACCGACATTGCCAAAGAGGGGTTAGGGGATTTGATAAAGAATTTGGCCTCCTTTTTGTTCTCTCCGGCTTCAGACACCTCTGTCCGGCCGGGCGCTTACATCACTTCCAAAGAACGACTTTCTGTGACGTCACATCCGGTTCCTGTACTTCTGCAGCATGGCCATTTTGTTGGTGAGATTTGGTTGTTTTCACTCCCCCCTCTTTGGCACTGGCAGTTCCCAGATAGTTTAGCCATCCAGTTGGGTGTGTCTTTAGCCTTTTTGGGAAAAGATGTACAGCTTCAGCCTGTTTGTGGAGTGGAACTCTGCGCCCATTTGTTACATTCACCAGTGATCAATAAACATTGGAACTATTTTTCTTGCAGTGTAGGATGACAAATCTCCCGCTATGTATCATCTGTACCTGATCCATGGCCTATAATACCTGATGTATATTTTTAGATAGGAGATTACTTGAAGAAACAATGTATCACCAGTACCCAGGGGCGGACTGAAAACTCATGGGGCCCCCGGGCAGTAGAAAATAATGGGGCCCCTGTGTCCTAACCCACACTCAAACCACACCAAAAAAAGCCTATGAAAGGTACCAGGGGCATCTCATGGGGCCCCCTACTGACCCCGGGCCCTCAGGCAGTGCCCTAGTGGCTAAATGGTCAGTCCGCCCCTGCCAGTACCTGATCCTTGACCTGTAATACCTTATCTATGATCTATAATATAGGGGAGTGAACGAGGCAAACAGACTCTGCACTCTGCAAAGGGCGGGAGCAGCCACTCCAGAGCTTAGTAAATGAGGGGACGTTCTGCTGACTTCAATTATCCAATCATGTGCAAGCAAAAATGCAGTTTTTTTATTCTTCCTGCATGTGATTGGGTATCCTTTTCAAAGTGAAGCTTCACCTCATTTACTAAGCACTGGAGCAAATACTTATTTTACACCATAATTTGCAGATAAATTCTTTCCAAATCAGCCAATGTGATTGTCTGGATTTTTTTTCTCATTTTGTCTCTCATAGTTGAGGTCTACCTATGATGCCAGTTACAGGCCTGTCTCATCTTTTTAAGTGGGAGAACTTGCACAATTGGTGGCTGACTAAATACTTTTTTGCCCCACCGTATATTGCTCTGTTAAAGCAGTACCACACTCAAAGGTCAATTGAAGAATTAAGGAGTTTTGAGGAGCTCAGTCTTGAAAGAGACAATTTAGTGGTGTGAACAAAGACAAAGGCAGAAGTGAGACAAAGGCAGAAGCACAGCTCCATGAATCCAGATCTTATCACTCTGTATCTACTAGACCAGGCATGTCCAAAGTCCGGCCCGCGGGCCATTTACGGCCCGGTGGTCGGTTTAATACGGCCCTCCAACAGCCCTCCCTGCTCTGTGTAATGTGGCCCTCCCACGACCCTCCCTTCTATGGCAGACAGTCTTCTGCTTGAGAGCAGAGGGCAGTGCGCATGCCTGACTGCGGCGCGTTCTCCCTGGTCTGTGTAAATGCGGCTGTCACACGCCCCTCCCTTCTGTGGCAGACAGTCTTCTGCTTGAGAGCAGTGCGCATGCGTGACTGTGCCGCACTGGGAGCGACAGAAGGCGGTGACGTCAGGGCCGGGCTTCCAGCGTGAAGTGTGTTTCTCTTCCCCTCCCGGCTGCCGAGCAGAGACTTCAGCTCCAGCTACCTTTTTCACCCTTCACATTAGTGCAGGTAATTTTTTTTTTTTATTTATTTTCAATACATTGTGAAAACTCAGCTGTCAGTTGATCTTAATGTTATGAAATGAAAAGTATGTCGTTTGCAATTAACTTGGCATAAAATAATTTATTTGCATTTAATTGTAATGGTTCAAAGAATGTTCGGAAAAATGTTTGGCCCTCCACCATGTTCACTTCATCCAATCTGGCCTTCTTTGAAAAAAGTTTGGACACCCCTGTACTAGACGCTCCTCAAGATCTTCCAAATCCACACAATCAAGGTCTTCTACACTCAGTCAACAACTAATAAAGGCCCGTGCAGATGCTGAAGCTTCTAAAATTCAGGCAGCTTTCACCCAAAGGAAAGCAGAAATGGAGGCTCAGGCTGCAGAAATAGAGGCTCAGGCCACACAAATGAAAGCAGAAATGGAGGCTCAGGCCATACATAAGAAAGCAGAAATGGAGGCTCAGGCCGCAGAAATGGAGGCTCAGGCCGTTCATAAGAAAGCAGAAATGGAGGCTCAGGCCATACATTAGAAAGCAGAAATGGAGGCTCAGGCTGCAGAAATGGAGGCTCAGGCCGCACAAATGAAAACAGAAATGGAGGCTCAGGCCGTACATAAGAAAGCACAAATGGAGGCTCAGGCCACAGAAATGAGGGCTCAGGCCGCATAAATGGAGGCTCAGGCCGCACATCAGAAAGCAGAGAAAGAAGCTTTAATTTTTTAAAGTATAACGTATCCCTTAAATTATAGGAGCATGTAGAAGAAACATTGTATCACCTATACCTGACCCTGACCTGCAAATTCATGTATAGAAGAGTGCAGAAGGAAACAATATATTGCCTATACCTAATCCATGATCTAAAAGAGCAGTTGCATTTTCATGTGTAGGAAAGTGCAGGAGGAAGCAATATATTACTGTGTACCTGATCTATGATCTCTAATACCTATATATTTATGAATATAACTATATACTGTATATATATTCCAGCAATTACATATATATTCCAATATTCCTGAAATTGGAGAGGTTAATGAGCTGGCTTGCTCTGATGAGGCTATTTCCCTGAAACAAGGCTCCCGGTTGGTGGGAACCCAATGGTACAGGCTTGGAGTGGTTGTAAAGGTAATATGTTTTTTGTACCTTAATGCATTCTCTGCATTAAGGTATATAATATTTAATATCAGCTCCCTCCCTGCCCCCCTACATACTCACCTGACTCCAATCTCTGTCCAGCTCTGTGCATGTCTGCAGCAGCTCTTCTCCCCTCTACCTGCTCTCACAGGCTTGACTGAGAGCAGCAGAAACCATTGGCTCCTGATGCTGTCAGTAAAAACCTGTGAGCAGAGAGCTGGGGAAGGGGGGGGGGGCAAGCCAGGCTGTGTGTCTGAATAGATGCAAACAGCCCGTCTCAGATTCGAGCATGCACGTGTGTCCCTATAGCAAGCGGCTTCCTATGGGGGCACTTGGCAGGGGGGAGGAACTAGGAGCGTCGTCAGGGGACCCCAGAAGAGGAGGATTGGGGGTGCTCTGTGTAAAACCATTGCACAGGGCAGGTAACATGTTTATTATTTTAATGAAAAAAATGTACAGTTTCAGATCACTTTTTGTACACTACAAGTGCCAAACTAAGGGGTGAAGAGGTCCAAAATAACTTTCATTGTTTATAAAAATACACACAGTACATTAAATGGGCTCAATAAAGTAGATTACAAGTATACAAGTAGATCTGCAGCTTGCTGCTTAATGAGAATTCAGCCAGGCAGATTGCACCAGTAATAAAAGCTTGCCAAAATGAAACAATTAATGCCAGTGTACCAGCATAAATTGCTGCAGAAAATGGGCTATATATATTTATAGGAGAGTGCAGGAAGAAGCATCGCCCTGGACCTGGTCCATCCTCTGTAAGAAAGGCTGCATATCCATTGTAAAGTTTCTCATATGCAGATTTTGCAAGTTAACAGCATTTCCTGCTGCAGGCTGACAACATTAGACCTCTGCCTTGCTATGAGCAGAAGTGTTGTCATTCTGTAGGGAGTGCTCCCTCAGGGGATCATAGGGATGCTTGTCTGAGACAGGCAGCCCAATAGCCAGCTGAAGAGCTGAAGGATCTTTCATAGCAGCCAAGCAACAGTAGGTACTATTCCCATATGGAAGAAAAATATATTTGAAATATATTTTAAAAATATTCTTCCCAAATACTACAATTTTGGCCATATTCAATATATTTCAAAATATATTTCAATAAATATAGTAAATATATATATAGCATGTTGAAATGCGTTTTTATTGCAAAATATATGAAAAAATATTTTTAAACATACATTTCAAATATACTGTATGTCTTTAAAAATACATTTTTGGAATGCATTTACAAATATATGTAAAAATATATGTTAAAATTACTTATTTATATGTTTAGAAAAATCTGAAGAATATGTTTAAAATATTTAAAAAATATATTCTCCAGATTTTTTTAACATATAAAAAAGTAATTTTAACATATATTTTTAGATATATTTGTAAATGCTTTCCAAAAATGTAGATTTGTATTTTAAAGACACAGTATATTTGAAATTTATTTTCGTAATAAAAATGCACTTCAACATGCAATATATATATATATATATATATTTAATTTTTTTTGTATTTATTGAAATATATTGAATATGGCCAAAATTGTAGCATTTCAAATATATGTCAATTTATTTGGGAAGAATATTTTTAAAATGTATTTCAAATATATTTTTTTTCCATGTGGGTAAGTCCCTGCCCCCAGGTTTTGGCAAGCATTTTGTGACCTGGATAGGTGAGGGAAAGAGCACCTGTCTGTCAGAGAAAGTGATAGGGGCAATGAGAGATTCCTGATGAGAACAGACAGGCTAAGGACTCGCCATCCTACATTGGAGGCCTCCTCATTGAGACCGGACTGGGCAGGCTGCATTCCGCCCTGTGAAACAGACGCTGTCAGTGCATCTGAACCTGCTGTGTTCTCAAGTCACACAGAACTGTGAGTGTTTTCTGGCATGGCACTCTCCCACTGGGCAGTTTGTTGAGTTGACCATTTCATTTAATACATGTTCTTGTTCCTTTTTTGAAACAGCATTATTCATTTTGAGGCTCCTCTCACACTTGAGTGACACCTGAGTGATGCTGCAGCACTCCTATTTTGGATGTTTTTGTGGAGAATTTTTGGAGCGGCACTAGTCATTTTTAATGAGCTTCCCTCTACTCCAAAAACATGTCAAAGTAGCTCATGTACCAAATTTTGGCTCTGAGCCAGGAGTGTTTGGCGTTGCATGTTTTGCCATGATTTACGTGCGTTTTATTACACAACTGTTACGGTAAAATCACACCACGTTTGGGGTGCCATTAAGAAATAATGGCACCACAAGCGTGTTGTACGTTTTGCTGCAATTCCAGAATCGCAGGCAGAATCATGTGATTCCGCTCATGATTCCAGTACGCTCAGGTGTGACCAGGTGCGGACTGACAACTCATGGGGCCCCCGGGCAATAGGGGATCATGGGGCCCCTGTGTCCTTGCCCAAACTCAAAAAAGCATATGAAAAAGGTACCAGGGGCATCTCATGGGGCCCCCTAATGACCCCGGGCCCTCGGGCAGTGCCCGAGTTTCCAAATGGTCAGTCCGCCCCTGAGTGTGACCTAAACCAGGGTTGCTCCAGACCCCAGACTATTTATGCTCTCCTCCAGCCACCTACTGGGCACAGCTCCCCAGGGATTAGCTGAAGCACAATAAATACACAGGCTGCCTATTTGACTTTCCCAGCCCTCTTTGTTCTGGAAGGCTCTAGAATGCAGAGAGGAGCAATCAAATCTGCAGCCTATGAAATTGAGAACAGTTCAAAGAAATCAATAGCTTCTCCAATGACTACAGAGGAGCCAAAAACCAAATTTGTCGAGCATCCTATACTAGGAAGGCGCTACACCTGTGTCTGATTGAGACTACAAGTCACCAATTCAGCACACATTACACAGTTCACTATTGTCACCATCAGGAAACCCACCCTGAGAAATGCATTGCAGCCAATGCTGGAGTACGAGGAAACATGAATTGGCTGAAAAGAGGCTACAGGATATCAACAGCACTGAGATGTAACAAAGGATGATAAAAAGGTGAAAAATATTTATTGAAGGCAATTGTTTATGATACACAGTGCATACAGCAAACAAAATGTTGCCCAGTTTAGGTGTAATTCCACGAACATGGGTAATGTATAGTACTTGAAGAGTTGAGATTTCTTGTAATGAGAAGTTTGCACTGGACCTGAAATAAGACTTTCCCGATCTCTTGGATATTGTCAGTAATTTTATTGGAGGCAGTTATGGCCGCCAGTCAAGTGAGGTAACACAGTGTGACAGGCCAGCAGTCAGGAATCCGAGTGTTATGTCAATGGTGTTCCATTTCTTCTTCCACCATGATGTCACGTAGCTACACACTTTGGCGGAGATTGGACATTAATATTTGATGAGCTGCGGGTAACACAGAGAGGGCTGCGGTGAGGTGCCTCTACCCCATGTTGATAAAGCAGATACAATTTAGCGCTTTGCAGCACAAGAATCATTAGAAACTTTATTTTCTATTACACCTCGCCTGGATTTATCACACGCAGCAAAGTTAGCGAGCGGCTGGTAAACTGCAGACGAGATTAAATTGGCTGTTAATTATAGAAGTTCTAAAGACCCCGGGCTGTGCACGATGCTCGTTCTCTCATTTAGAGTTTTTTTATTCCATTTTTTTTCCTCTTCAGTGTTTGCAGCCAGCAGATAAGAAGCTGGAGAGGAGTCCTCCATCGCTGAGCCTGCAATCAAAGGACCAACCTGTCACCCTCTGCCCTCTAAACTGGGAAAATGGGGGATGCTAGAGGCTTGCTAGGGTACACAATGTTATATTCATTATTTCAATCAATTTCTGGGGTACAGAATGAAAGAAACATAAATTCAGTCGATAGAAAGATATGTTAATATACGTTTACAAACAAAAGCTAATCATTGGATAATTCCATTTAAATGTATCTAATAAAATCATTATTGCTCTACTGTACTTATTGCCTGCTGTAACACTTACTGCACTCCATTCCTACACATGCCTTCAAACCCTCTGCACTCTTCTTTTGCACATTCTGCTGCTATAGTTTGCACACTTTTCTCTTGCACACTACCTGCTGGCATACCATCAGCATTCTATTCTTACACTTACTACCTGTCACAATATCCTCCACACTTTTTCTGCACTAATTGCCCACCTTCATACCCTCCACATTCCTCCTGCACATACTGAACACAGTTATAGCCTCCATACTCTACTCCTGTACATATTGCCCACCTTCATACCCTCCACATTCCTCCTGCGCATACTGAACACAGTTATATCCTCCACACTTTTTCTGCACTAATTGCCCACCTTCATACCCGCCACATTCCTCCTGCACATACTGAACACAGTTATAGCCTCCATACTCTACTCCTGCACATATTGCCCACCTTCATGCCCTCCACATTTCTCCTGCACATACTGAACAAAGTTATATCCTCCATATTCTACTCCTGCACATATTGCCCACCTTCATACCCTCTACATTCCTCCTGCGTATACTGAACACAGTTATAGCCTCCATACTCTACTCCTGCACATACTGCCCACCTTCATACCTTCCACATTCCTCTTGCGCATATTGAACACAGTCATATCCTCCATACTCTACTCCTACACATACTGCCCACCTTCTTATCCTCCACATTCCTCCTGCGTATACTGAACACAGTTATATCCTCCATACTCTACTCCTGCACATACTGCCCACCTTCATACCTTCCACATTCCTCCTGCGCATACTGAACACAGTTATAGCCTCCATACTTTACTCCTGCACATACTGCCCACCTTCATACCCTCCACATTCCTCCTGCACATACTGAACACAGTTATATTCTCCATACTCTACTCCTGCACATACTGCCCACCTTTATACCTTCCACATTCCTCCTGCACATACTGAACACAGTTATAGCCTCCATACTCTACTCCTGCACATACTGCCCACCTTCATACCCTCCACATTCCTCTTGCACATACTGAACACAGGTATATTCTCCATACTCCACTCCTGCACATACTGCCCACCTTCATACCCTTCACATTCCTCTTGCACATACTGAACACAGTTATATTCTCCATACTCCACTCTTGCACATATTGCCCACCTTGATACCCTCCACATTCCTCTTGCACATAATTAACACTATTGTACCCTCTACACTCCTTTCCTACACATATTGGCTGCCATCATAACCTCATCACTCTTCTCCTTTACAACTGCCTACAAGCAATCCCTCTGCACTCTTCGCAGCCTGTTGATAACCACCCCCCAACTTTCCTGCACACATTGCCCACCTTCATACCCTCTACATTCCTCCTGCACATAATGGACACTGTTTTACAATCCAAACTCCTCTCCTGCACAAACTGTCATCCATCATACCCCCACACTCCTCTACTGAACATGTTGGTTTCCATTATACCCTCCACATCCCTGTGCTGCACATGCCATCGTACCCTCCTCACTCCTCTCCTGCATATACTACCATGTGTCATACTCTCCATGCTCCTCTCCTCTACAACTTATCAACTGGCACACTCTTCACTCTCCTCAACTGCAATTATACTCTATGCCTGCCGTCATACCCTCCGCACTCCACCATTGCACTTACTGCTTGGTGACATTCTCCATATTCTGCTCCTGCAAAAAACTGTCCACAGCTGTACCCTCCACACTCCTCTTCTTTACATACTACCAGCTGTCATACCCTCTGGATAAAAAGCACTAACTCTCCAGCATCTCAAAAGGGGTCAATGCCAGGAAGAAGCCAGGGAATCCAATATGTTGATAGCCTATGGACAAATTCTTAGTGATGCAGCCCTCCTCAGACTGGGAAATCATCAAAACTGGAAAAGAAGCACACAGGTGGCGCAGACACCTAGTGCATTATCCAAGGTTTATTTGAAAAGTAAAAAGAGAAAAAAACATACTCACAAAATGAAGTACATAAAAAAGCCTAAACGCCACAAGGATGGCCCACAATGAAGGCAGAGTGTCTGACTGATGGTATGGTCAGCCTGCTGACGCGTTTCTGGAATGTATCCATTCCTCAGAGCTGAAACTATTTCAGAGAGAAAGTTCTCCCTCTCTGTAACCCCAGAAACCTGAAGCAACAAGGATTTTGTCACTTCTGGTTTCTGCTGTTTGTTCACCTGGCAATTAGCAGCCAGGAAAACAACCGGTCAGACCGATCTGTGTCTGATTGGATACAATGGTAGTCAGAAGAGAGATCCAGCATCTAATATATCCCAGAGCTCTCCATAAAGAGGTCCTATCACGATCCTTGCTTTAACAAGGGATTTTACTTCCACCTGGTAGTACTAGGGTTGTTGGTTTGAATCCCAACCACAGCACCACCTGCCTGGAGTTTGCATGTTCTCCCTGTGCCTGCGTGGGTTTCCTCCGGGTACTCCAGTTTTCTCCCACACTCCAAAGACATGTTGGTAGGTGAATTGGATCCTGTCTAAATTGGCCCTAGTATGTGTATGTATGAATGTAAGTTAAGGACTTTAGATTCTACGCCCCTTAAGGGTTAGGAACTGATGTGAATGTACAACATATATGTAAACGCTGCATAAATTGACAGCACTATATAAGTACCTGTAATAAATAATAATTTTGTTCATCCCTTGAAAATCAATAAAGTTGATCAAAAAATTAAACACAGTGTAAAAAAAAGTTTTAAAATAAAATAAATAATAATAAATAAAAACATAAAGCGGACTCCCCACGCTTATATATGATCATGCGGTGATGGCACCACACTTGTGAGGTATTGTCGCGAACGTCAGAGTGAGAGCAATAATTTTAGCTCCAAACATTCTGTAACTCTAAATCTGTAACCTGCAAAGGCTTTTAACGCATCATCTATCGAGATTTTCAGGTACCATAGTTTGGCACCGTTCCATGGGCATACACAATTTTAAAACGGAGCATATTAGGTATCTATTTACTCACCGTAACATCATTTATATTTTATCAAAAAATAGGTATATAGTGTTTGTGTGAAATACAATTCATTAAAGTGTATTTTTTCCAAAAAAATAGTTTTGAAAAATACCTCTGTGCAAATATTGTGTGAGATAAAGAATTGCAATACCCACCATTTTATTCTCTACGGCCTCTGATAAAAAATATATATATAATGTTTGGGAGTTCTAAGTAATTTTCTTGCGAAAAATAATGATATTTGTATTTTCTCCTGAATCCAGATCCAGTATATTTATATCTGATGGTTAGGGACACATGTGCATGCAGAAACTTAAGCAGAGGTATACTGGAGAAGATGTATATATTGCTCAGACAGCTCACATTCTGGATAAGCAGTACAGGGTCATAGTAAGCAGTAAGGGTGGAGTCACAGCAGGCAGTGCAAGGTCATAGTTTGCAGTAAAGCCTCGTACACATATTCAGTCCTTAGACTGGCTTCTGTTGGAAGGACAGCTGTACACTGGTTCCTGCTGAACAGGCCGACATTCAGACCGCAGGTACCTAGCTTAGGGGTGACAGCTCAGAACTATAGTCAGCAGTAAGGATGGCCATACACACTTAAGCCTGCCATACATACTCTGCTCAAAAAATTAAAGGAACACTTTAAAAATACATCAGATCTCAATGGGGAAAAATATCATGCTGGATATCTATATTGATATGGACTGGGTAATGTGTTAGGAATGTAAGGATGCCCCAACATTTGATGGAAATGAATATTATCAACCTACAGAGGAGTGAATTCAAAGACACCCCGAAAATCAAAGTGAAAAAAATGATGCAGCAGGCTAGTCCTTTTTGCTGAAATTGCTTTGCAGCAACTCAAAATGGTGCTCAGTGGTTCGTATGGCCCCCACATGCTTGTATACATGCCTGACAACATTGGGGCATGCTCCTGATGAGATGGTGTCATGACGTATTTCATCCCAAATCTAGACTAGGGCATCACTGAGCTCCTGGACAGTCTGAGGTGCAACCTAGCGGCGTTGGATGGACCGAAACATGACATGCCAGATATGTGTTCTATTAGATTTAGGTCAGGCAAGCAGGGGGGCATTCAATGGTATCAATTCCCTCATCCTCCAGGAGGAACCCAGGACCCACTGCACCAGTGTCTGACAATGGGTCCAAGGATTTCATTCCAATACCTAACGACAGTTAGGGTGCCGTTGTCTTACCTGTAGAGGTCTGTGCGTCACTCCATGGATATGTCTCCCCAGACCATCACTGACCCACCACCAAAACAGTCATGCTGAACGATGTTACAGGCAGCATAACGTTCTCCACGTCTTCTCCAGACCCTTTGACGTCTGTCACATGTGCTCAGGGTGAACCTGCTCTCATCTTTGAAAAGCACAGGGCTCCAGAGGCAGACCTGCCAATTCTGGTTCTCAGTGGCAAATGCCAATAGTGCTCTATGGTACCGGGCCCACTAGAGGACGTCGGGCCCTCAGGCCACCCTTATGAAATCTGTTTCTGATTGTTTGGTCAGAAACATTCACACCAGTGGCCTGCTGGAGGCCATTTTGTAGGGCTCTGGCGGTGCTCATGCTGTTCCTCCTTGCACAAAGGAGCAGATACCGGTCCTGCTGATGGGTTAAGGACCTTCTACGGCCCTGTTCAGCTCTCTTAGAGTAACCGCCTGTCTCCTGGAATCTCCTCCATGCTCCTTAGACTGTGCTGGGAGACACAGCAAACCTTCTGGCAATGGCACGTATTGATGTGCCATCCTGGAGGAGTTGGACTGCCTTTGCAACCTCTGTAGGGTCCAGGTATCGCCTCATGCTACCAGTAGTGACACTGAACTTAGCCAAATGCAAAACTAGTGAAAAACAGTCAGAAAAGATGAGTAGAAAAAAAAAGTCAGTGGCCTCCACCAGTAAAACCATTACAGTTTTTGGGGTAATCTCATTGTTGCCCATCTAGTGCACCTGTTTTTAATTTCATTAACACCAAAGCAGCTGAAACTTATTAACAACCCCCTCTGCTACTTAATTGACCCGATCAATATCCCAGGAGTTTAATTGACTTAATGCTATACTCTGACCAAAAAGTGTTCCTTTGATTTTTTTGAGCAGTGTAGTTCAGCAGGTTCAGCAGGGACTGGCCAAGATTCGATCCATATATGGGCAGGCTGATTTTACCCAAGTTGATCTATCGATCGACTTGGGTCAATCAGCCTGTCGGATTTTTCTGCATGTGATTACTGCCAGTGACTATAGCTGCTAGCAGTAATCATTGTATTCTGCTGTCCGGGAAGACTTCCTACACCCCCCCATTCCTCGCTGCCGGAATACAATAGCACTGTGGGAGGCATTTCTCCATCAACACTGACTTTTGATGGGGGGAATTGAGTGATCTTCTTTCTATCCACCTGTGGTCTATGGCTTGCCTTAGACCGTGTGGATGGATATATCTCCTGCTGAGCCTATTGTATTATGAAAACTGGCACCCCCGGCTGTCAGAATACTGACTGGATGCAGCTGCTATTTGGCCAACAATCTTCTGCCCAGCTCCTTCAATTTTTTTATTAAATGCTCTTGGGTAGATGGAGGCTGATAGGGCCACCAACTAAGTAAGTTTTGGCTGGTTCATTAGGAAAGAACCAGACAAAATTAGAACACTGCCTGGCTGGTTTAAGGCCACATTCAGGGTTGTAGTCAGCAGCCAGGAAACAGAGGGTGATAGTAAGAAGTAAGGTTGGAGTCAGGGCAGGCAGCATGGGTTCATAGTTAGCAGTCAGGGAAGGCAACACAGAGTCATAGCAGTCAGGGCAGGCAACACAGGACCATAGTCAGCAGTCAGGGCAGGCAACACAGGACCATAGTTAGCAGTCAGGGCAGGCAGCACAGGGTCATAGTTAACAGACAAAGCAGGCATCACAGGGTCATAGTTAGCAGTCAGGGTGGGCAACACAGGGTCATAGTTAGCAGTCAGGGCAGGCAGCACAGGGTCATAGTTAAAGGCAGGGAAAACAAAGTCTCCTAGATTGTAAGCTCGAAAGAGCAGGGCCCTCGAATCCCTCGTGTATTGTATTGTTACTGTCTTGTCTCATGTTCTGCCCCCCTTGCTACTGTACAGCGCTGAGCATACCCTTTGGCGCTATATAAATACTGTATAACAATAATAGCAGTCAGGGCAGACAGCATAGGATCATTATTAGTAATCAGGGCAGGCTGCACAGGGTCATAGTTAAAGGCAGGGAAAACAAAGTCATAACAGGCAGCACAGATTTGTAGTTAGTAGTCAAAGTGGGCAACACAGGACCATAGTAGTCAGGGTGGGCAACACGGGGTCATAGTAGTCCGGGCAGGCAGCATAAGGTCATAATTAGCAGTCCGGGAAAACAGCACAAGTTTGAAGTTGGCAGACAGAATGTGGAGGCAGGCCACTCTGTTCTGTAGTTTGTAGACAAGCCAAAATGTCAGGGCAGGGAGCTTAGAATCAGTAAAAACATCAGAAACAAGCCGGGGGGTAAAGGTTATGATGGGTCATACATTGAAACTTGGGAACACCTGAGTAGCTGAAGACCATCCAATAAAGTCCTCCGTGCCCATATTTTAGTGTGTTAAACAGTGTGCACTTTCTCATATTTCTCCACCCTGGAAGCATCACTTGAGGTCCATATGAGGTCAAAGAGGCTGAGTAAGGGGGACACTTACAGTAGATATATGAACTCCTCAATGCCCTATCTTTGATATTTCACCTATGTTCTATGCGGCACCATATCCCACACCATGCTTGGCGATACTAAAGCTGGTGGAACTCATTCTATTCTGGCTTGGAAGAAAAATACAAAGAAAAAAGAAGATGAAGAGGAGGAGAAGGTATATGTCATATTGATACTAAAAGAGAAGATGGTGCCAGCTACATACATGAAATCTAAGGTACTTCAACCACTGCCAGGCTGCTATGGGGAGTAAATCATGAGCAGGGGTGGACTGACAACTCGTGGGGCCCCCGGGCAATAGGGGATCATGGGGCCCCTGTGTCCTTGCCCAAACTCAAAAAAGCCTATGAAAAAGGTACCAGGGGCATCTCACGGGGCCCCCTACTGACCCCGAGCCCTCGGGCAGTGCCAGAGTCTCCAAATGTTCAGTCCGCCCCTGATCATGAGGCACTATTGCAGGATTCAAGCATCACTCATTTGTGTGAATTTTTTTCCGGCTCCTAAGAGACCCCAAGTAAGAGGACTTATAGACTTCCCCTGTTGTGTGTTTTGTTACTTGATCCATAACAGCAACCATCCCCATTCCTGACTCTGCAGGATCTCAAATTTACCTAGCCATTACAAACAATGCAGTTCCACTCCCAGTAAATCCTAATTATAATTTGCTCTCAGCTGCTATGAGATTTACGTAAGCTTATAATATGGATGACTTTCATTTAGAAAGTGCTTGGCTGTCTCCTGATTAAGGTTAGGTTGACACCCCTGTGCATCAGTGCGGGCCATGATTTGCGTGGGCACAATATCCCATTCATGTGAATGGGCTGCCGTGCCCTGTGACACACAGTAAATAACTCCCTGCACTATTTTTGAAATCGCAGCCTGCACAGGAACCAAGGTTCTCATTACAAGTGCGATTTCCAGTGCAGGCAGCGTGCCATTAGGATTATTGGCAACTGCATTTCTCTGTGTGGGTGTTTGTGGCTGCCTTTATTTGTGCGGGTCCCACATTGGCACCACCAGCACAGATGTGAACCTAGCCTTATTGCTTTGTGAGTCAGGCCTCCCAATGTACATACATGTTCAAAGTCAGAGGGTTTTGAAGCTGTTGGATTGGAATGACAACCACGTAGGCAGGATCAATTGGCCACTTTGCCACTAGGTGGCTCTGTACAGTAGGTAGTGACACTAGATGTTAGGCCCCTTTTAGGTAGAGCCCTACCACAGTGGTGTCAGGGGTGAGTCAGCACCCATATATAAGCTAGGTGGGGAGGGACACACACAGACTTGAGGCATGGGAGCTAAACACCACAAACCTGTGAGCATGTAATCAACACACACACAGGCACTGGACAGGGCAGGGGGCCAGGTGAAGTGAGCCTGTATGTAGAAGGAGTTGGCTGTAGTCATTCTGCCCCTTAAGGAGGTGGAAGCTAGGGCAGTTTGCATAAAGCCATTTAGGCCAGGTTGGAGATCCCTGTATGAAGCTGCTTCCCTGGAGTGTTCCAAGGAGAGGTGTCCTCAAGTAGGAGGTGTCTGCAAAGAGTGATGACTGTTGAGGTGGTACATGTGCTTTCACCTGACTACTGCAGACTGTCCACTATATGTGATTGACTGTGTAATGTCAAGTGACTCCAGGAATGTATGCCCTAGTAAAGTGACTGTTCTGTAACTCCCTGAACAACACCATTAAAGTGCAGTGAATCTATTTGTAGCACCCTCTAGTTTAGGTAAGATTTTTGTCTGTGAGTCAGAGGCTGGCTAGAAGCCTGGGATGAGCCAGCCTGGGAGTGAGGCAGTGAGCTTGCCTCAGGGCAGTCTGGGAGGCTCTACAGGTCAGAGAATCTGGAGCCCTCCCACCTTTCTGGAAAGCTCTGGCACATTCTAGCGGAGGAGGGGAGGAGGCCTGGATTTTCATGTTTAAGGGAACCTGGCCAATCCCCAGGCAGGAGGCCTGGCATGGTGGCTAGGACAATCCTTAAATGTGAGAGCCTGAGCAGCAAGTTAGTTGGAGTCGGGTGGAAGAAGGAGTGAAGGAAGGTGTTGGTGTGTGAATCCCATGAGGGCGCCCTGGCAGAAGGCGGAGGGACCTACAGGCTAAAGCTGGATGGAAGGATCTCCACAGACCTACAGTCTACTAGGAAGGACAGCCTCTCACCAGGGAAGGAGTCAGCCTAGCGTAAGGCCTGAAAGCAGCTGCAACTTATCAAGCTACAGGAAAAGGACAGTGTGAGTACTTCTACACCTCCTGCCCCAAAGAAGGGAGAAGGCAGTCAGTGCTTCTTACTAAAACTTGCTGATTTTTTTGTTCATTTTTGCTAAGAAATTGTGCGGACATTCCTTCTTAGGGATATAAAGGTCTATGGCTAGGAATGCCATGAAGGGGCCTATGGCAAGGAGCTGGGTAGAGGATAGTGGAGATGTTGGCCTCAGCAGTTGGGAACGTGTTTTAGCAGGACTTGGAGTGGGGGTAGGGTCTTGTTCTTGGACGCCAAAATCAGCCAACCAGCTAGGTCACCAAAATTTTAAGAAGGAGGTTCAAAATGGTGGCATCCATATTCCTTTCACAGGTTTCCTTTAATCTGGCAATGTTCAGTAAGTTCTGTGATATCTGACAGGAGGAGGGGTTTGCATTGCACAGAGAGGAGAACTTTGTCCTGGATTTCCCTTCTTGGTGGTGGTAGGTGGGGGACAGTGGTCCTCGTGATAATTCAGGCCCATATTCCACCATGGCTGCCAGGTCTGTGCAAGATGTGGCTGCCTTTGAAGTCGTCGATAATCTTATTCGCAGATTTGTATGCTATTAATTCAGGAAAGGGACACTTAGCTAATAATTCACGGCTGTAAAACTGCAGCAATGAAACTCATCTTTACCCCTAATACACAAGATAAATTTCCCTAAGTGAAAACCTGCTCAGGCTGGAGATTAATGGCGATAAGAGTGCAAGTGAACGGCACGCCGGGCACACCACATTACGGCGAGAAAATAATGAATTTATAAATGAGAGTAAGATGTTTATGTAAGATATTTATGTGTATACAAGCACAGCACCATCGCATTCCACCATATTGGGATCCAATACTCATACGTTGTTATAGCCGGCCCAGCTCACGGTATATATATTGGAAAACCTGTTAGATATTAAATCTGAATCCCAGCTTTCCTTTCAGTCTTGCAGAGTTGTACAGAATCATCTCCTGTAATGAAATAGTTTCATCTGATTTCACTGCACACTGTGAGCTTCTCACAATGTAAATTAGAAGTTGCAGCAAGTCAGATAAAGCCCGCCTCATTTCCTGGCTGGGGAACGTCCAGTATCATCTAGTTCAGGGGTCTCCAAACTTTCTAAACAAAGGGCCAGTGTACTGTCCTTCAGTCTTTAAGGGGGCCAATGGGAATGCAAAATGTCCCAGCATCAGTGGGAGTAAACAATCCCCTATCATTGTGTGACAGTGGGAGGAATCGTGCCTCACTATTGGTGTCATTGGGAGGTATTGTGCCCCATCATTGGTGTCATTAGACCCCATTGTTGGAGTCATTGGGAGGAACTCTGCCCCATCATTTATGTCATTGAGTGGAGTTTGCCTCACAGTTGGTGTCATTAGGAGGAATTATGTCTTTTATTGGTGTCAGTGAATTAAATAGTGTCCCAAGGGCCAGATAAAAGCAAGCAAAGGGCCGCAGATTGGAGACTACTGATCTAGTTCATTCCTCCCCAGCCTGACTGACCCTGGCCCACCCCTTTTATTCATTGGATTTCAGTGCTTTCAATCATGGAGACTGAACATCACATGTGGATGTCACCTAGGAGGGTCTGCATGCAAAAGCAGTCTTCCACTCCTCCAGACTGACTCCCACCAGTCATAGCATTTTGATATTTAGTATCTCCTCTTTTTTCTTCTTTTTTTCATTCTGATACACTGTGAGCATGAAACACGTGAGCCAAAATCCAGACCCTCTGCACATCCCCCCATGATGTGTCCCTGATGCACTTTGTGTCCTCACTGCTATGACCCTCTGATTGTTCTGGAGTTTTGAAATAAAAGTCTTAGTTTATTGAAAGTCTGAATTCTCTAGAGCAGCGGTTCTCAACCTGGGGGTCGCGACCCCTTTGGGGGTCGAACGACACTTTCCCAGGGGTCGCCTAAGACCATCGGAAAACACATATTTCCGATGGCCTTAGGAACCGAGACACCGCTCCTTGATCCGTCTGCAGGTGTGGGCGGGATGACATGCCGTCCCTGTCATCTGGACACACCCCCGGGATCAATCCTTCCTCGTCGGTGATTGGCTGCCGGAACTGTAGCTCAAGAGAGGCACACAGGCGGCCAATCACCGGCGAGGAGGTGGAGCTTGGAAAGGAGGAGCCGAGCGGCACCGCGAAGCACGAGCGAGTGAAGAGGAGGAAAGCGGCCGGAGAAGGAAGCCATCTGACCGGTAAGTGTTTGTACCATGGGAGAGGGAGGGAGCGAGCGAGCCCAGGCTGGAGCAGGGGTCAGCAAGGTAAGTATCATTGGTGTCAGTGGGAGGAATAGTGCCCAATCATTGGTGTCACTATTACCAATGATGGGGCACTATTCCTCCCCCCACTGACACCAACGATGGGGCACTATTCCTCCCACTGACACCAACGATGGGGCACTATTCCTCCCACTGACACCAACGATGGGGCACTATTCCTCCTACTGACACCAACGATGGGGCACTATTCCTCCCACTGACACCAACGATGGGGCACTATACTTCCCTCTGATACCAACGATGGGGCACTATTCCTCCCACTGACACCAATGTTGGGGCACTATTGCTCCCCCTGATGCCAACGATGGGGCACTATTCCTCCCACTGACACCAATGATGGGGGCACTATTCCTCCCACTGATACCAATGATGGGGCACTATTCCTCCCACTAACACCAATGATGGGGCACTATTCCTCCCACTGACACCAATAATGGGGCCGTATTCCCCCCACTGACACCAATGATGGGGCACTATTCCCCCCACTGACACCTATGATGGGGCACTATTCCTACCACTGGCACCAATGATGGGGCACTATTCCTACCACTGACACCAATGATGGGGCACTATTCCTACCACTGATACCAATGATGGGGCACTATTCCTCCCATTGACATCAGTGATGGGGCACTATTCCTCCCACTGACACCAATGATGAGGCACTATTCCTCCCACTGACACCAATGATGGGGCACTATTCCTCCCACTGCAAAATTACAGTTATGAAGTAGCAACGAAAATAATTTTATGGTTGGGGGTCACCACAATATGAGGAACTGTATTAAGGGGTCGCGGCATTAGAAAGGTTGAGAACCACTGCTCTAGAGGCAGAATGTACAATTATTGTCTATTTTCATCTTCTTCATTCCCCGGAATAAAAGGCAGTGTTGTGTAAGGTTGGCATTCCAGTGATTTTATATTGATTTTCAAGGATTTTTTTAAATATGATCCTTACATGCTTCTGTTCTGTAGCTGCTGAGATACGAAGGTCATCCCAGAACACTCTCTTAAATGTTTCACAATGCCTTTATTACTATAAAACTAGCAGCTTCCATGTTGTATGATAAATTCTGAACCCTTAAAGTGGTTGTAGACCCTTACATATACCTAGTGATAGGTAGATAGCGCCTCAGGTGATACAGAGCAGAGAAGAAACAAATCCTCCTACATATGTTGTACCTGTTTATCTGTAACAATTTCTTCTCTACATCTGTTTAAAGTGCAGAATTTACACAGCTTTTCTGAGTTTCCTGAGACGGGGGTGGGGATCTGATGTCACACTGCACAGCTCAGGGAGGAGAGCTGTGTGTAATCTGAGACCTACCTGAGTGAAGGGAATGGACACCCCCCCCTACTCAGTTTCATAGGGAAACATGCACAGCTGAGGCGGTCAATCACAGGCTATGTGCTGGAACTTCCATCCCCTGCTCCCCTAGAGCCCATAGACCTAATGCATACTGTAAGTTTTTAACATGGCTATTAGGGGCATCTGGCAATTTTTTTCCCTGCCTCTAAATGACCCTGCACATTAGCCTATATGTCCATGTACACAGAGGCGTTTAACCCCATTGTGCTGGCGCCGCTTGACCCTTTTAATGTTTTTTAGATGCCAGGATGTGGAGAGGAGTTTGTGATCATGTGACTCCATGACTGGCTGTCACAATGGTCACATGATTGAAAAGCTGCAGATCACAAGTAGAGATCAGGAGCTTTCCAGTAGGCACCAGTAACTGTGCCGGGAACGCACACGGTGCACACTATCAGCACAGTTCTGTTTTTTATGGGAATGCATATCTGCGTTAAGGCTCACCTGCCGAGAGGCCGCGTGTATGCATGCGGCCAGCAGCAAGGAGTTAAGGAAGTTTAGATGCTATATGCTAGTATATGTTTGAATAAACATTTGTACAAAAATTCTCAGTATATTCAATGACTTGACAAATTTAATTAAAATCTACTTAAAAATTTTGTCTTCTTGTAATTTAGAATGAATGGACATTCCCAAAAAAGCCACATACACTGTTAGAAATCAAAAATATTCCATTCTGCTCCTTTAAATTTTCTTATCGCTGCAGTCAAAAACAAACGTCAGAGAGGAGAGGTGAGTGTAATCTGAAACCCGAGTGGAAGGAATGGACACCCCCCCCTACACAATTTCATAGAGAAACGTGCACAGCTGAGGCGTTCAATCACAGGCTGTGTGCTGGAGCTCCCCTCCCCTGCGATTTAATATTACAAAACTAGCAGCCTCAGTGTTGTATGATAAATTCTGAACCCTTAAAGTGGTTGTAAACCCTTACATATACCTAGTGACTAGCCTCAGGTGATATAGAGCAGAGATTAAACAAATCCTTCTACATATTTTATACCTGTTTATCTGCAAAATCTCTTAAACGCCTGTTTAATGTGCAGAATTTACACAGCATTTTTGAGTTTCCTGAGGCATGGGGTGAGGATCTGATGTCACACTGCACAGAATAGGAAGGAGAGCAGAGTGTAATCTGAGACCTGAGTGGAGGGAATGGACACACACACCCCTCTTCTACACAGTTTCATATGGAACCGTGCATAGCTGAGGCGGTCAATCATAGGCTGTGTGCTGGAGCTCCCCTCCCCTGGATGGCCAGCTTTAGTTGCTAAGGATGCAGTTATAAGTGTAGGTAACCTAGGGACAATGTTGGGGATGTCTGTAATTTGACTGCAGGCTCAGTGTTGCCCTCTTAGGAATGCAATGAGCCAATTACAGGAGAAAGAGGATACTGCAAAATACTATTGCCATGGCTACAAGAAAAAGAAATTGGATTTTTTTTTTTGCAGTTTCTATAATATCAGAACTTGCAACAAATCAAAATGGAAAGGTGATGTTTCCATCAGCTACATCAAAATTACAAAACGACTTGAGTAACAATGTTAACATAACTGATTCAGGAGGACAGTGATGATACTGATCACAGACATACTCCTGTTCTATCATCTTATCCGGCCTCAGATGAAGTTTGTGTTTTCTTTCTTCCTCCAGAATCTTCCCCGCTGCTGGGATTTGAGGAATGTTGGAGTGTCAGGTAAGCCGGTGTGCGTATAAATTAGATATTACATTTTCTTTCCTCGTCGCACTCTGGGTATTTATTCTGATATTTCGTAAATAAATATTTCATATGTCTTGGGGCAAATTAAAAAGGTCTTGTTAGCTGCATGTAGAATGGCGTTATCATTTGTCTCTGTGTGAATCCTGTGCGTGTCCAGAGCCTAGAAACATACAGATCTTCTATTAACGTGCAGAGCCATCTCCAGGGAGCGGCGCGGGCTTAATGTGCGTTTCGTCGCTGCCGATGAAAATTCAGGTCTGGAGAAATGACAGAAGGTCAGAGGTTAGGAAGGATTCTCATGCAGAGAGGAATTATAAAGGAAGATCTGTCACCATGTCCAGATATAGAGCCTCTGAAAAATTAAACATAAAGTGTATGTCAGCTCCAACAATACATTGCTCTTCTTTGCTCCCCTTTGGGCTCTTAAATATACAACTGAAAGTGTTTTATTATATCTGTTCAACAAGTGCAAAAAAATAGCTGTTCATCCAGCCAGAAATCTTGCGTGTTGTCTGCTTCTGGATTGTTATCAGTTAGCATTGTTCCCTGCTATCTCGGTGGACTGCAAAACACCTCCCCCTATTGTGAACAGAGAGGAAGGTGTTAGATCCGAACACAGTATATTGTCGTCATAAAGCAGACCATAGATGGATCGAATCTCAGCCAGGTCAGCAGAGCCTGGCCGAGATTCAATCCATCTATGAGCAGGCTGGTTATACTGAAGACAATCCAGCGATCGACTTCAGTACAACCAACCTGTCAGATTTTTTAATGCAATCACTGCCTTCGGCTATAGTCACCAGAAGTGATCATTGTGTTCTACCTGTGGGGAAGGCTCTGTGCCAGCAGAACACAATAGCACTGCGGGAGGTATGCCCCCATTAATACTGATTGTGTTGATTGGAGAATCGAGCATTTATTTTTCCTTCCACCTGTGTTGGAAGGAAGAAAATTGTATAACCTATCGACTGCTTAACACAGTGCTTCTCAAATAGTGGGGCGCCCCCCCCAGGGGGGGCGTGAGGCTCCGCCAAGGGGGGCGCGGCGCGGTGCCGCCGCCGCCGCCCCCCCTTTCGACAGAAGGGACACTAAGTACAGCGGCGGGCAGAGGGCTGCTGTCTCTTACCTGGCTCCCACGATGATCCATCCAGGAAGCGCTGCTCCTTCCGTCACTCCGGCCACTCCCTCACTCCTGCCGCTCGGCTCCGCCTCCTCACCGGTGATTGGCCACCAGAACTGTAGCTCAGGAAAGGTACACAGGCGGCCAATCACGGACGAGGAGGCGGAGCCGAGCGGACCTGCGAAAATCGAGTGAGGGAAAAGCCGGTAAGTGTGCAGTGCAGAGATGCTGCTGCAAAAATACTATTTACAGTCGCGCGGGGGGGGGGCAAAATGTTTTCTTCTTCCTAGGGGGGGCATGACAGAAAATAATTGAGAAGCACTGGCTTAACACATCCTGTCTAGGGTGAAAACACTGCTCAGTACGGTTGTCACCCTAGGGCGAAGTATGTTGGGGCTCATCTCAATCACTTGTGTGGCAGCCCTTGCTTCTGGACTGTTATCAGTTAACACTGTACCCTGCTTTCCTGGTGTACTACAAAACACCTCCCCTTATTATGGAGCAAAGAGGGAGCTGTTAGTTACTAACACAGTGTTATGTAGTCCTAACACACTCCCTGTCCTAGGGTGACAACCCTGCTCAGTATGGTTGTCATCCCAGGACAGCAAGTAAGTTAGGGCTCATTCACATGTGCAGAAGCCCATGCTTCTGGACTGTTATCAGTTGGCAATGTTCCCTGCTATCTCTCTGTACTACAAACACCTCCCGTATTATGGAGTAGAGAAGGAGGTGTTCATTACTGACGCAGTGTTATGTTGTCCTAACGCTCCTTGTCCTAGGGTGACAACATTGCTCAGTACGGTTGTCACCCTAGGATTGGAAGTACATTAGGCTTGTTCACATGTACGGCAGCCCTTGCCACCCCTCTGAAAAGCATTCCATAGTGGTTTCATTTTCAAAGGCGTTTGACAGCCGGGGAGGAAGTGATATATTGCCACCTCACAGCCTGATTTGTAAATCCTGCACTACTGCATTGCATGCAGTTCGTGGGCTTGTTGCTCTGCAACCCCATAGACTTGCTTGGCTCACGTCGGTGGCAGTTACAAATGTGACATGCTGTTTAATTTTTGCTGTGGCATGTGTACAGTTCTAAGAAGCTGCTGAGGTGGGTGGCCAGGGGGCAGTAAAACCAAGGTTCGACTGCCTAATTTTACTGAACCCCCCGGTCGCATATGTAAATGAAACTGTAGTGGCAGAATTACCAGTTTAAAATAAAGGGAAAAAAAGTGTGAAAAAGAAAACGCATGCAACTACAACATCTAAGGGCTGGTAAGCTGCAATACTATCAATTTTTGTTGCTAGTCTTGGATATGTTTAAAAATACAACAGATGTAGAGGTAATCCCTGATGGGATGACATTTAGATAAACAATTGCCAGTTTTTAAATACATTCATTGATTTAGTCTCTTTTTTCCTCCTTTGTCAAATCTCAGTGCTGCTGATCTCTTGCAGCCGCTTCCTGTCTTCATGAACTCCAGTGATGGCTGCATGACATGAAGGGCGGGTTTCCTTGATAGTGACAACAGTGAACCATGTCTGCATATTATCCGTGGAAATGGCCACTTGTAGTTTCCATGGGAAGCCCATGTGATAGGGTGACAATGCAGGAGCACAATTCAGAGACAGGAACAGAGTTGTCACCTTAAAACAGGAAGTGTCTGAACGAGGACTTCCATGGCAGGATCACCTGGGATTAATTTAATGAATGCTAAAAATTTTAAAAAGATTGGCAATGACTAGTAAAATGGCATCAACATATTAAAGTGATTGTAAATGGTCATTTTTTTAAGTAAAATAACAAACCTGTTATACTCACCTGCTCTGTGTAATGGGTTTGCATAGAGCAGCCTCGATCCTCCTCTTCTCAGGTCCCCCAACGCCATTCCTGGCTCCTTTCCCCTCTGAGTGCTGCCACAGCAAGCTTCTTGCTATGGCAACAATAGCGTGTGCTCGCACCTGGGCCGGTTTTGTGTGTCCATTGACACACAGAGTGCTGCTCAGCCTCACCGCCAATCCCTCCTCACTGGCTATGATTGACGGCGGCAGCAGCAGCCAATGGCTTCCACTGCTGTGTCTGAGCCAATGAGAAGGAGAGCTGCTGCTCTCATACACATCACTGGATCAAGATATATCGAGTATAAGGGGGGGGGAGCTACCTGCATACTGAAGGTTTTTACCTGAATACAGAGAATGCATTAAAGTACAAAAAAAAAAAAACCTTCAGCCTTTAGAACCACTTTAAACCACTTGCCCTCCAGAAGACATCCTCAGCAGCCAATAGCAGCCCGTGCGCGCCCCCTGCCTGAAAATGCAAAATCATGCATATTTATGTGATTTCGCACAGCACAGCCACCCTGTAGCAGTACATCTGCTATGTGGCAGCGGGAAAGCGGTTAAAGTGGAACTAAAAGGCAAAACTTTTTCCAGTTCGGATAGAGTCATGTTTTTTGACATTTGTGTCCCATTGGGAAATTTCCCTTCTTTTCCTGTCCTATAGCCTAAACAGGAAGTAAGAGAAAATCCCCCCAAAGTCAGAAAATCTTTGGGTGTTACAGAACTAGTCGGAACCATTGAAAGATTTACCTGCTGTTCCTGTTCTGGTGACAACCCAACATTTGGGATTTTCTTTCTCTTTCACTCTTGGTGATAATGGTAAACAGGACAAATAGAGAGGGGGAATCTCTTTAATGGGGACACAGACAGCAATAAAATCTGTCAGGGGCTCTAGCCCCTCTCCACTATGCCCGAAACTAAAAAACGTTTTGCCTTTAGTTACAATTGAATGATTCAATGTGATCTTTAGTCATTGGGTTTACATCTACTCTAAGAGATGAATGTGGTGATATAGGGGCTTTCAGTGTATGTTCTCATGAAAGTTTGATTTTATTTTCTCTGTTCAGCAGGTAGGGTAGAGCTGGGAATGTCTACAATTCATCCCTTTAATTACTGAACACATCTGAATTCTGCAGGTCATGTGACTGATGAAAACTGGGTACAGCACTGACTGAATCGAACCAACCTCGGATTATGTCCCTAATTAAAGGCAAGAACTGGCAGCCCTGGGGATACCCGCCTGTCACATCGGATTGAAGCGGAGCTTTTCCTGTGGAGTCAGGAACATAGGGGGGCATTTCCAGATGACGCCAACCCACCGCTCACTTCTGCAGATTGTAATCAAAGTGCCACTTTTAATGAGGACTCATGTCATTATATAAGTGAAAAATTCCTTTCCCGATGGGATGAGCCCTAAGGACCCGCAGATCTCCATATTAACGAAATTAAAAGGACAATATTGGATGAAGAAGGGTACACAAAGTAGAAAATAATCACTGAGGGTAGTCATTGGAGGAATCATCACTATTTAATACAAACACTGAAAATACCCGCTGTCCTTTCATACATCAGATTAGTTGCAGTTGCCAAAAAGCATTCGCTGTATTCTCTGACCAATCTTCTACTTCACACCAGCTGCAATTTTTATCAGGCTGTCAAAGGAAGCATATGTAATAATGTACTGGGTAATGGCAAGAGGGAGGAAGCAGAGAACTGGAGTGAGGAATCCAACTTCCAGCCAGCACTGACAGTCTAAAGCTGGCCATGTAGTATGTGATCTTGGGAGATTAGCTCAGGAGTAGTAGCAATTTTATTCTGCCACTCCTTACTTTGTTTTATGGCTTGTTGACCCACTTTGGTTAAAAATGAAAGTAAACTTTCAACAGGAAACTTGTCCACGGAGGGGTTTCCATCATCAAAACAAGTGATGGCCAAGCCACCTGGCTTCCTCCTCAGCAACACCACTGCTCTTTTCACTGGTCCCTGGCATTGGGCTCTCCTGGCTCACTGAGCCTGTAGTTACAGCACCCTAGTGCACAGCCTCGTCCCCTGGTCTCTCAATACAGGATCTCCTGGCACCCCAGGCTTTCTCACTCTCCAGATTCTCTTGGTCCCCAGGACTCTCATAGTCATCTCAGCTATCCCTGTCCTCCAGACTCTTAGCTGTATCAACTCTCCTAATCATATTGTATGGATAAGGAATTTCTCCTCCAGCACTGTTGTCACTGTCAGTGTTGTCACTTGAGTGAGGCACTTCTCCTAACAGGAGTCCACACCTGTTCCCTGACAGGAGTGCGCCTGTCTCCTGGATGGATCCCACACCTGTCTGCTGGATGGAGTCCACACCTGCCTGCTGGGTGGATCCCACACTTATCTCCTGGATGGATCCCACACCTGTCTCTTGGATGGAGTCCACACCTGCCTGTTGTGTGGATCCCACACTTATCTCCTGGATGGATCCCACACCTGTATCCTGGATGAAGCCCACACCTGTCTCCTAGATGGATCCCACACCTGTCTCTTGGATGGAGCCCACACCTGTCTCTTGGATGGAGTCCACACCTGCCTGCTGTGTGGATCCCACACTTATCTCCTGGATGGATCCCACACCTGTATCCTGGATGGAGCCCACACCTGTATCCTGGATGAAGCCCACACCTGTCTCCTGGATGGATCCCACACCTGTCTCTTGGATGGAGCCCACACCTGTCTCTTGGACAGATCCCACACCTGTCTGCTGGACAGATCCCACACCTGTCTGCTGGACAGAGCCCTCACCTGTCTGCTCTATGGAGTCCACACCTGTCTGCTGTATGGAGCCCACACCTGTCTGCTGGATGGAGCCCACACCTGTCTGCTGGATGGAGCCCACACCTGTCTGCTGGATGGAGCCCACACCTGTCTGCTGAATGGAGCCCACACCTGTCTCTTGGATGGAGCCCATACTAGAGGAAGCCTTGAGTTATGGCCAGGCCTCTCTTATCACAAGTGTGCATACCTGTATACTCACACAGCCTGCAGGTCTCCAGTAAGACCTAGACTGGGGATTGGAGGCTTCTTCCCACTCAAAACTCTTTGAAGCCTCCAGGTTCCAGACCTTAATCCAGGATTACAAAACCCCCCAAAAAATGAAAACCCAATCTTCTGCACTCAAATACAACACTCTGGAGCCCATCAAGCTGTATTTTTAAGAACCCTTTGTATCTTTAAGAACCTGTGGCAGGGCCTAGCACTGTTACAAGCAGTAAATGTTTGAAGGAACATTTGTACAAAATTATCAGTCCATTTGATGACTTGACAAATGTCCAAAATTTTCCATCTTGCTCCTTCAAATTTTCTAACCTGCTCATTTTTGTTCAAGTATGTTTGTATTGTGCTCCTTGAAACAACCACACTGTCTTTTTCGAGAGCAGCCTGTATTTCTTCTGAGGTTACCTGTGGGGTTTTCTTTGTATTCCAAACAATTCTTCTGGCAGTTGTGACTGTAATCTTTCGTGGTCTATCAGACCTTGGCTTGGTATTAAGAAATATCCGAATTTTCCACGTGATTGAATAGTACTAACTGGCATATTGAAGACTTTGGACATGTTTTTATATCCTTTTCCATCTTTATAAAGTTCCATTACCGTGTTACGCAGGTCTTTTGACAGTTATTTTCTGCTCCACATGGCACAGTATCTAGCCTGCTCGGTGTATCCATATAAAAGCTAACAAATTCATTAATTGTTTATATACAGACACTAATTGCAATTTAAAAAGCCACAGATGTGGGAAATTAACCTTTAATTGCCATTTTAATCTGTGTGTGTCACCAAGGCCAAACATTCCAGGATGTAGAAACTGTTGATCAGGATCATTTGGGTGATTTCTATTATCATTATGATTTAAAAAGGAGCCAAACAACTATTTGATAATAAATGGCTTCATATGACCACTATCCTTAAATAAAAGTCAGGTTTTTGGCATGATCAGTCATATTTTCAATATGAATGCCAACATTTCACAATTTCTGCCAGGGTAACAGGCAAACTTTTGAGCACAACTGCATGTGGTTAAATGAGATGTGAATACCTTTAATTCTAAGTAGGCTTTCCTATAGTATATACCTTTTCTCATTGGAAATTCTCAATTCTCTCCATTTTTCCCTTCCACTCATTCTCCCCAGAGATGAAGATGACCCCCTTATCCTGATGCAGTCACTTATTTCCAGGAAAGGCACTCTGACATCTAAACTTTCCACGTTAAACTTGTTATAAACTGGAGAAGGAGGCTGCGGAATCCGGCAGTACGATAAAACGCAGTCATTTGGCCGACCTTTAGATTCAGTTTTCTGGGGTGTGTAAGTGGCGTTTTTTCCAGCTGAAGCCATCGATCAGACGTTTCATCCTGCAGCCGCGGCTGTGATTTCAGTCTTGCACAGGTCAATGCTGCGGAGTGACACCGGGCCGGGAATTCAATCTTAGATTCATTGGTTCTATCAGTGATACATTGCGGCACACTTCTGCCTGTTTATACAGCGTTAGCAGAGAGTCAGTGCAATGCCCCGGAACGCACACAGCGCGCACACAACACTCATCCATCAGGACCGCGAGGTACGGGGCTCAGATGGCAGATTTAATGAAAGACGCAGCGCTCTCCTGCCAAGCCGAGCGTCTCTGCCCAGAACTATAAAGACCCAGCGAGTGGCTCTCTCCAAACTTTTGCTGACCTGCAGAGCCGTATGAGAAGACGACTGCGCAGACCCCCATCCTGCCCGCATTGCCGCTTCTCCACCAACGTTTTTACTGTCATATCCATCCAGATAATCTGCTTGAATGTCACACGCTGATTTACAACTTCGCTACACCTGCACGGTCCTCCACACACCTCTAATGCGCCAGAAGCATCAACCCAAAGGATTCAAATTGGCTTTTTATGGCCCTTTTACTTTTTCCCTGTGTCCATCCATTTGAAAGTGGACCTGTAATCACAGTTTGTTCATGTTAAAGCAGTATTACACCCCAAACCAAAAAGCTTACATATCATTAGATGTGGTGGCTGCATTAGTTTTCTTTTTTTGATGCTTTTTCCCCTCGGTTTTCACCTGGTGATCTGGCCAGTAGCACACCTCAAGAATTAGAGCGCCTCTGCTCAGGATGAAGGAGCACAGGAGGCAGATTTGGACATCAGCATTGTCAGTCTGGGAGGGGGGCTGTTAGATGTACTAGCAGATATAGATACACTAACAAACTGAAACCTAACTCCAGCTAGCACTTTATAAGCAGTTAAAGCAAACTGTTTTTTGTCCTTTTGAGATAAAGGTTTTACTCAAATAAATAAAAGCTGATTATTGTAAGCACCCCTGTTAATGGTAAATGGTTTGTTTCTACTTGCTTACTGTTACAATCGCAGGACAGCGTGTTCTGTTGAAAAAAACAGACCTACTAGCAGGATTACCAGGTGAAAATAAAGGAAAGAAAGCCTACAAAATAAAATGAATGGAACCACCACATATGATCTAAGAATTGGTAAGGTGCAACGTAATAATTATTTTATTTTGAGTTTAGACTCTTTTCGCACTGCTGCAACTCCATTGTCATGCAATTTCCAGTGCAACTTGCTTGGGACTTTCATGCCACTTGAGGAGTCTATGGTACTCAAGTCGCATCAAAGTAGTGCAGGAATGTTTTGAAAAGCCATTGTGATTTGAGTTGCATTGATTGGAGCGGTTGCACTTGAAATAAATGGGTTTTCATTTGTCATGGGACTGTATGCAAAGTCGAAGGAGTGTGCACCGGGGCTTAAAGCCAAGGGTAACAAAATAACTGACAGACTTAGCCCTACCCTGACTTCTCTGTGCATAGTTGTTGCTCCAAAGAGGCTCAGGGACCAAATTTTGGCCCCAAGCCAAGAGCGATTTTACACTCATGTTTTGCTGTGAAATGTGCACTGTATTGCCAAAGGTATTGGGACGCCTGCCTTTACACACACATGAACTTTGATGGCATCCCAGTCTTAGTCCGTAGGGTTCAATATTGAGTTGGCCCGCCCTTTGCAGCTATAACAGCTTCAACTCTTCAGGGAAGGCTGTCCACAAGGTTTAGGAGTGTGTCTATGGGAATGTTTGACCATTCTTGCAGAAGCTCATTTGTGAGGTCAGGCACTGATGTCGGACGAGAAGGCCTGGCTTGCAGTCTCCGCTCTAATTCATCCCAAAGATGTTCTATTGGGTTGACTCTGTGCAGGCCAGTCAAGTTCCTCCACCCCAAACTCACTCATCCATGTCTTTATGGACCTTGCTTTGTGCACTGGTGCTCAATCATGTTGGAACAGGAAGGGGCCATCCCCAAACTGTTCCCACAAAGTTGGGAGCATGAAATTGTCCAAAACGTCTTGGTATGCTGACGCCTTAAGAGTTCCCTTCACTGGAACTAAGGGGCCAAGCCCAACCCCTAAAAAACAACCCCACACCATAATCCCCCCTCCACCAAATTTTACACTTGGCACAATGCAGTCAGGCAAGTACCATTCTCCTGACAACCTCCAAACCCAGACACATCCATCGGACTGCCAAACAGAGAAGTATGATTGGTCTGCATCCAACACTTTGCATTGCACTTGGTGATGTAAGGCTTGGATGCAGCTGCTCGGCCATGGAAACCCATTCCATGAAACTCCCTACACACTGTTCTTATGCTAATCTGAAGGCCACAGGAAGTTTGGAGCTCTTTAGCTATTGACTCTGCAGACAGTTGGTGACTTCTGCACACTGTGTGCTTCAGCATGCGCTGACCCCCCTCTGTCATTTTACGTGGCCTACCACTTGGTGGCTGAGTTTCTGTTGTTCCCAGTTGCTTCCACTTTGTTATAATACCACTAACAGTTGATCGTGGAAAATTTCATAACAAGGAAATTTCATGGATGGACTTATTGCACAGGTGGCAACCTATCACGGGACCACGATTGAATTCACTGAGCTCCTGAGAGCGACCCATTCTTTCACAAATGTTTGTAGAAGCAGTCTGCATGTCTAGGTCCTTGATTTTATACACCTGTGGCCATGGAGGTGATTGGAACACCTGAATCCAATGATTTGTTAGGATGTGTTAATACTTTTAGCAATATAGTATATTCATTCAAATCTGTAAAGCTACAGACAGGTCCACTTTAGGATTTTTAATTGTATGAGACCACAATCTGATCTATAGCTAAAAAAAGCAAACCTGTCACATGTCTAAAATTCTCAGACTGCCCGGTTTTGTGACAATGGAGAGATGGGAAGAAGTTTGACACTAATAAACCTGGACAAATACAGATGAGTCTCCATACTGGGCTGCATCTGGGAAATCTAAACAGTAGTAAGACTTTAGAATGTGCGCTCAGCTGCTGGCTGTCATAAATTGGTGTCTGGCAAATAATCTGCTCTGACAAAGGGGAGGAAGGATATATCATATTACATACTTTCTGACTCCAATGTAGCAGTTTTATTCTAAATCTCCGCGCTCAGGATGCATTTGACAGCTCCAAGCTGGGGACTTCACCGGGCCCTATTGGTGTCTGCATTTTACTTTTTAGGTCCCTTCCACTACATTAAAGTGGCTGTAAACCTCTCAAATGAAAAATGAACAAAGCATACCTTTCTATAGTGTGCACCTGCCTCTGTTCAAAACACTTATTTCTGTCTCCTCTGTCCTTCCTCTGCTATCTGAATGAGTCACTTCTGACAGTCTATCTATGCAGACACCAAACAATCATAGAGGCAGCTCTACCCCCCTCCAACACACAGCAGATAATTGACAGGCTCAGCTGTGCATGTTCCCCTATGAGGCTGTGTGGAGAAGTTTGCCTCCTTTCCCTCAACTCAGGTCTCAGGTTACACTCAGCTTTCCTCTTTGTGCTGTGCTGTGCAGTGTGTGACATCAGATCCCCGCCTTCTGCCTTCTGGAGATGAGAAATGCTGTGTAAATTCTGTACTATGATGGGCTGTATAGAATTGACAGCTACAGATGAACAGGTACAACTTATATAGGAGGATTTGTTTCATCTTTATGTATCATCTGAGGTTAGTCACTTCCATGGTTATATGTAAGTGTTTACAACCAATTTAAGGCTGGATTCACACTTCTGCATTGTGGTAACGCACATAACGTGTGTTACTGTGATATGATGTAATTGATTTTGAATGGTACCCCAACACACCTACATTATAGCGCGTCACAGGCCAACGCATGCTAGTGCATTGTGGTGCATTGCTGTACATAAAAGGGTCATGTGTAATTTCATTTTGAAAGGAATGCCCTAAATCACAGTACATTAAAGTGCAACATAACACATGTTAATACACTGCAATAGGGTAAGTGGGCCCTACACATTTCATGGGTTTACTGGAGCTGCCCTCTAGACGGATATTAACCGCAGAACTACTGCTACAGGGCTGCAGGGCTGCGCAAAATCATGTGTATATATATATGTGATTTTGCATTCCTAGGTAGAGGGGGAACACGCACACACTGCCTTACCTGTGCCGCCATTGGAGGCTACAGCTGTTTATCACCAGGTCCCGGCTGGAGATTCTCCGCTGGCATCCGGCGATCACCGAGGAACATTGACAGGGGAGAGGTCTGTATGTAAACAATACAGATCTCTCCCCTGTCAGCACCAGAATGCTACTTTGTATTGCTATGCATAGCAGAACATTACAAAGCAGCATGCTTACACAGTAAAACGCACACAGTTAACTCTTTGCCCCAGATGTTAACCCCTTCCTGCCCAGTGTCATTAGTACAGTGTCAGTGCTTTTTATTAGCACTGATCACTGTATTAGTGTCACTAGAGATGTCAGTGGTAGTTAGTCAGTCCCCCCCCCCAGTGTCAGAATAACTGCCGCAGTCCCGCTATAAGTCTCTGATCGCCGCCATTACTAGTATTAAAAAAAAAAAAATCCCATTATCTATAGGGCTATTTGTAAACGCTATAACTTTCACATAAACCAATTAATTTGCATGGATTGGGATTTTTATTAGCAAAGACATGTCTCAGAATACATTTTGGCCTAAATTTATTACAAAATT
The DNA here is from genome assembly GCF_062004578.1 of Staurois parvus. Taxonomy (NCBI): domain Eukaryota; kingdom Metazoa; phylum Chordata; class Amphibia; order Anura; family Ranidae; genus Staurois; species Staurois parvus. Next base: position 3,150,369 of record NW_028318254.1, on the reverse strand, counting down.
CGATTTTTTAAAGTTTTTTACTGGATATGTTTAATAGCAAAATGTCAAAAATATTGTGTTTTTTTTCAAAATTGTCTGTCTTTTTTGTTTAAAGCACAAAAAATTTAAAATGCAGAGGCGATCAAATACCAGCAAAAGAAAGCTCTATTTATGGGAAAAAAAGGACATAAATTGCATTTGGGTGCGGTGTTGCATGACAGCGCAATTGTCAGTTAAAGTAACGCAGTGCCATATCGCAAAAAATGGCCTGGTCAGCAAGGGGGGTAAATCCTCTAAAGGGCAAGTGGTTAATAAAGACAAAAGTAAATGCAGTTGTGTATTCTTTTTAAAATAATTAAATGAACCCAAAATGTGTTTTGATTTTAGCCTCCCTGCCATCTCTTTCTTAGCAGCACGCTGGAAGAGTGAGCAGCCCATCTGGTGTGCTGACAGGAGGAGAGATCAGAGGGATGACTTATCAGTATGTTGTTGCTTCCTTATTGTCCAGTTAGCAGGCTGCAGACAGGGGAGGTAACACCACAGTATTCCTTCATGTTAACAGATACAGTGTTGTCTAAAGGAGGTGTACAAATCCCGGCGATGGCTGGATAGAAGTAAATCATTCCCATTCTATGTATTTAGCTGTTTAAATTGGAGCTCAACAGATTTAAGGGCTCATTCACACAAAGAGATCTTCATTTGACAGGCAGTGAAGAGGGAGTTGCATTGCCCCCTCACCCCCTTGAACCCCACATCCATGTTCTGTGCATGTTTCCCACACCGCATTCAAAACACATTGCAGTTGTGGTGTCAATGTTAAGTACCATGTGATCAGGTTGCAGCGTGTTTCCAAAAGTAGTGCATACACTATGTCTGGTGCGGTGCAGTAGGATTTGAGTCCATTTAAAATGAATGGGATCAAATTGCACTGCACTGAACTGGATGTGATTGCACAGGAATGTGCATCCTGTTCCTGTGAGATTCCTAGTGTGATCAAACCCTAAAACCGCAAGGTTTTATCGCCCCCCGAATTGCTAGTGTGAACTAGCTAGTCACTGGTGTGAAGGAGCCCTATTATTGCTATAGCAATCTGTAGCAAAATATTTTTTTAAATCTCTTCATTGTTTGTAGAAATAAATGTTACATTTCCTATGCTTAAAAAGCAATATTGCTGGGACACAAACAGCGGCTGAAATTGCCGGCTTCCTTCCAAAGATGTTCGCTGCCTAGCAGTCTCAGAATTAACTCCTTTCTAAATTACTGATCAGGAACAAGTGAGCTAAAAACTCATTCTGACTTCACTTGCTGCATGCTTCTTCCTATCCAGAGGCCCAAAAAGAGTTGAGGCCAGAGGCAGCCAGGTACCTGATATTTTTTGGAATGACCTCAGCCAACAGCAGCCTCCTCAATACAGATCTCAATTTATTGTTTCTCTTTCCACATTTTCCAAATAGAAATGAGCTGACTGGCTGTCTTCATTCTGCTGAAAGCCTGGACAGATAACATGAGACAAATCTGTATCATCTCCCTGATTAATTGCCAACATGCTGGAAAAACTCCCCATAGGATCATTTTACTGGGAGGGCCAATCCTTGTCTGGCAAGGTTCTTTCAATTGCATACATTGTTATGACCTCTCAGGAGTAAGGTGATACATTGTCATTGAGTGTTGGGAGAGGGTGGAGCTTTCTTTTTAATGCATTGTCATTGTGTGTTGTGAGGTGGGTGGAGCTTCCTCCTTGATACATTGAGTGTTGAGAGGTGGATGGATCTTCTCTCTTGATAAATTGTAGATGTATGTTGGGAGGTGGATGGACCTTCCCTCTTTATACATTGTAGATGTGTGTTGGGAAGTGGGCTGAGATTCCACCTTGATACATTGTCATTTTATGTTGGGAGGTGGACAGAGCTTCTTCCTTGATACATTGAGTGTTGTAAGGTGGATGGATCTTCCCACCTGATACATTGTAGATGTGTGTTGGGAGGTGGGGTGAGATTCCATCTTGATACATTGTCATTTTTTGTTGGGACGTGGGCAGAGCTTCTGTCTTGATACATTGAGTGTTGAGAAGTGGATGGATCTTCCCACTTGATACATTGTAGATGTATGTTGGGAGGCGGGGTGAGATTCCATCTTGATACATTGTCATTTTATGTTGGGAGGTTGGCAGAGCTTCTTCCTTGGTAAATTGAGTGTTGGGAGGTGGATCGATCTTCCCTCTTGATACATTGTAGATGTATGTTGGGAGGTGGGGTGAGATTCCATCTTGATACATTGTCATTTTATGTTGGGAGGTGGGCAGAGCTTCCTTCTTGATACATTGACTCTGTCTTTATTGACGCTTTTACATTATTGTCAATGAATAGGAGTTCTATGTTCACCCAATGGGGGCAGTATTTGAGTGCTGCCTTTTTTCTTAAAGGGGGCTTCCAGATTGTTAGGCCCCCCCCTGCTTTCAGACCCCCCACAGCCACTGAGCCAGGGTTGTGGGTAAGAGGCCCTTGTCCTCATCAATATGGGGACAAGGTGCATAGCCAGTGCCATGCCTATTGAGGACATATAACTCGGTGCGGTTCCGAGGAGCATGCTCCTGTCCTTCCTTTCCTGACCTGCCAGGCTGCATGCTTGGATAAGGGTCTGGTGTGCAGTTTTGAGGGGCTCTCACATTTATTTTTTGTGCTGGTCTCCCACTAAATTTTATATCAGACCCTTATCTAGGATCATTTTCCTTTGGGATTAATAAAGTATTCTGAATCTGAAGGATAGATATAGATGAATAGAATCCCCAGCTGTTATGTTTACAAGCAGAATGACGCAGCTGTGAGCGAGACTGCTGGGATAAAGTCTGCTGTGGATATTTGAGGGGGCCCTGATGTCGTTTTTTTTTTTGTTTTTATTTTTTTGTGTGGGTCGCCCACTGAAATCTTTCTCAGCCCCTCATCTAGGACAAGAGTCTGATACAGATGAATAGAATCCCCAGCTGCTATGTTTACAAACAGAATGAAGCAGCCAGGAGCTGTCATTTTGCCAGCAAAATAAACAGACTTTTCCCTTTTGTAAATGTCAGTATTGCTGCAGTAGGTTGTATACATTGCGCAGATCCGCCACTTCATGGGCAGGGTCAGGGCATCCCCAGGCAGGTTATTGCATTTGTGTTGCTTCACTCCAACCATTAATAAATCGCCGCTCCCTGCCAAACTGAATATTTGAAAGATTTATTGTTTGATTTGGTCCATGTACTCCAGATTGTTTGGCACCCAAACTTTAGTCCCAATCCCAGGTATGTTCAGCATCATGGGGACAGTATTTTGGAGCCCCCTTATTCCTAAAGGGGATTCCAGCTTCTTTTAAGGCCCCCTGCTTGCAGATCCCCACAACCAACGAGCCAGGGTTGTGTGCAAGAGGCCCTTGTTCTAATTACCATTGGGACAAGAATACATAGCCAGTACCCGGCCTATTGAGGGCATATGACCTGGCATGGTTCAGGGGAGCACATGCTCGTCCCTCCTTTCCTGGCCTGCCAGGCTGCATGCTTGGATAAGGTACGTCCAGCTCATCAATACTGCTACAGGGTGGCATGGGTGCGCAAAATCACCTGTATATATGCATGATCTTGCAGTTCTGGGTAGGGGCGAGCATGTGCCTACCTGCACCGCTATTCGCAACCTTGGCTGATTCCCCGCCAGAACCCGGCAATCTCCAACGGAGGAAAGACCTGTATGCAAACAAAACAGATCTCTCCCCTGTCAGCTCCTGCACACTGCTTTGTATGGCTCTGCATAGCAGAGCTATACAAAGAAGTGTGCTTAAAGTGAAATACACACACAGCCTATATTGTAAAATAGCCCACAGTTAACCCTTTGATTGCCCCACATGTTAACCCCTTCCTGCCCAGTGCCATTAGTACAGTGTTAGTGCTTTGTATTAGCACTGATCACTGTATTGGTGGCACTGGGGATGTCAGTGACACCAAGTCAGTCCCCCCCAGTGGCAGAATGGCCACTGCAGTCCCGCTATAAGTTGCTGATCGCCACCATTACTAGTAAAAAAAAAAAAAGAATTCCAGTATCTATACCGCCATTTGTAAATGCTATAACTTTCACATAAACCAATTAATTTACACGTATTGAGTTTTTTTTAGCAGACATTGAGCAGAATACATATTGGTGTGTAAACAATACAGATCTCTCCCCTGTCAGCACCAGAATGCTACTTTGTATTGCTCTGCTCTGCATAGCAATACAAAGCAGCATGCTTACACAGTAAAACACACACAGCACAGTTAATAAAACAGCACACAGTTATCCCTTTGATCGCCCCAGATGTTAACCCCTTCCTGCCCAGTGCCATTAGTACAGTGTCAGTGCTTTTTATTAGCACTGACACTGTATTAGTGTCACTGGAGATGTCAGTGGTAGTTAGCTAGTTCCCCCCAGTGTCAGAATGCCCGACGCAGTCCCGCTACAAGTCGCTGATCGCCGCCATTACTATTAACAAAAAAAAAAATTCCAGTATGTATACCACCGTGTGTAGGCGCTATAACTTTCATGTAAACCAATTAATTTACGTATTGAGATTTTTTTTTTATAGCAAAGACATGGAGCAGAATACATTTTGGCCTAAATTTATTCCAAAATTTGATTTTTGACATTTTTTACTGGACATGTTTAATAGCAAAAAGTCAAAAATATTTTTTTTCTCAAAATTTATAGCGCAAAAAAATAAGAAACCACACAGGGGATCAAATACCACCGAAAGAAAGCTCAATTTGTGGGAGAGTAAGGATGTAAATTTTATTTGGGTGCAGCGTTGCATGACCGTGCAATTGTCAGTTAAAGTAACGCAGTGCCGTATCGCCAATAATAGCCTGGTCAGGAAGGGGGGGGGGGGTAAATCCTCTTGAGGGCAAGTGTCTAATACACATGTTAATGCTTAAAAAAAATTCAGAGACACCTACAAGTTATGTGTACACCACTGCAGCTTCTGGGTTCCTGCATGCTGCTTCCCCCAACTTCATCCCCAACCTGCTCAGCCAGTAAAGAAAAATCACATGATCTCTTTCGTTTGAACTACATGTCCCATCAGACACTGCGCCAAGCAGTTTAACCACTTCCCGACCGACCGTTGCATATAAACGGCCGGACAGTGGCAGTACAGGGTCGGGTGGCCGTTTATGAACGGCCTCCCCGCACCCTGCTTGTGCGCGCTCCCTGGGAGCGCGCAGCACCGTGATCCGGTGCCCGCTGTGTCCTCCAGACACAGTGAAACACTGATCGTCGGACGGGACCTCTGTACGAGGTCCCGATCATGTGATCACTGATTGGCCAATCAGTGATCACATGCAAAGTAGTAAGCAAGATGTCACTTGTGACATCATTGCTTACTACGTGTGAAATCTGTGAATGATCACAGAGGTCACATGGTACAAGGCTATTCACAACAGCCTTGTACCATGTGACAAGCTGTGACCAATCACAGCTCACTCTGTATTTCTCAATGAGTGCAGGAATGCACACAGAGAGAAAGAGAAATGATTGCTTTTACATCCTATATGGGTGTAAAAGCAATCATTGTAAAAAAAAAAAAAAAAAAATCTTCATCACCCTCCACAAGTAGTACAGTGTCACCATGGTGACACTGTACTGCTAGGGTGACAGTATGTAAAAAAAAAAAAAAAAATAATAATAATAATATAAAAAAATAAAATAAAAATGTAAAAAAAAATGTTTAAAAATTATAATTTTTGGTTATAAACTAATTTGTTTTTGTTTTTTTTTTACTAAAAAGATAACGAAATACATTTTGGCAAAGATTTATGATGAAATATTATTTATTTGCAAAATTTTATAAAAAAAACACTTTTGTTCAAAATTTTTGGACTTTTTCATTTACATAGCAAAAAAAATAAAAATCCCAGCAGTGAATAAATACCACCAAAATAAAGCTTTATCTGTCGCAAAAAAATGGTAAAAAATTAATTTGGGTACAGTGTTGCATGACTGCGCAATTGTCATTCAAAGTGTGATAGCGCTGAAAGCTGAAAATTGCCCTGGTCAGGAAGGGGGTAAAAGTGTCCGGTCTGGAAGTGGTTAAGTACCTGAATTTGATTTGGCATTAGCCTTTTGCGGATCTGTACAGCAGAGCTCAGACTGGGGTTTTATAGAGGACCAAACTAAATAGGTGAAGAGTTGAATTACACATGTCAGTCATCCGAGGTGCAAAAGGGTTTGTAATTCTGCCTAGCCACCTGCATGGGTCACACAGCTCCACCAGACAGCAAGGAGGCTGACACCTCTTTCTCTGCCTGAGTTAAGGAATACAGAGGTGTCACCTCTCCACCTGCAGTCTTCTGATTGGACAATATGGAAGCAGCAACATGCTGATAGATCATCACCTCTTCTCTGTTTGCTCTCCCTCCTGTTATGTGCATTCAGCACAACTAGTGGGCTCCTAGTGCTGCCCCTCCCCTTCCCAGTCTGATTGCTGCTATTGGTGAGAAGTCATCAGCTGATACCAGGACAGATTTCAGGTACTTATACTAGCTGTATGTAAAAATGATCATGTTCAAAGGAACAGGCAACTGCTTTAAAATGGTATTAAACCCAAAAATGTAATATGTATATTGCAGCTTACCAATCATTAGATGTGGTGGCTGCATTAGTTTTTATTTTTCCCCTCTGTTTTTGCCTGATGATCTGACCAGTAACTCACCTCCTGTATATTATTATAGAGTGCCTTCACTCTGGATGAAGGAGCACATGGGGCAGATTTGGACAGTGGTAATATCAGCCTGTGGGGGGAGGGGAAGTAGATGTACTAGCAGATTTTTTTTCCTTTAGGGATAAAAGTTTAACATAAATGAAAGCTGATAATTGTAAGAACCAGGGTCAGTAGTAAATGGTTTGTCTCAACCCTCTAATTCAGGGGTAGGCAACCTTACAGAGGTGAAGATCTACCTGGACAACATGGGAGAAGTCAAAGATCACCGGGCCCAGTGTTGGCCAGTGTCACCTCCTCACACATGATTTAAACCTCTAATTCCTGTACTATCATGTCGCAATCTCAGGCATTGCACAGCAATCATGGGTTTAAATCAGATGGTGGGAGGCAACATATCGCTGACCCACCTAGGGTTGCCAACCTATCCCTTTAAAACCAAACACATATGAATTACGCAGGTTCTGAGGATAATTTCATGCAGATAAGGCACGAAGCAATTTTAATTACCACCTTAATTAGCCGCAGAACCTGTGTAATTAATATGTATTCAGTTTTAAAGGGATGAGGTGGCAACCCTAGACTCACCACCAGTCAAACACACTCAGATCACCTTTCAGAGGAGCAGCAGTGCCTGCTGCACTTGTGAATGAGCCCTTAATTGCATTTGGCAGCAGCACCTTTAGGGCTTGTTCACACGTAAAGTTGGGGGTGTTGTGGTAAAACCCTGCAGTTGAGACACGGTTTTACCACCCCCGATGCCTATCCCCTTTAGCTGCCGAGGCTGCAGCCAAAGGTGTACATATGTTGCAGCAGGAATTAACCACTTGACAACTGGGCTATAACCGAATGACGGCTACAGCGTGGTTGTCCAGTTCTGGGAGGGCATCATATGACGTCCTCCCAGGATGCTCCCTCCTTCGCACATCCAGTGATCTCCATGATCGCTGTGTCCTATGGACACAGCTCATCACGCGATGTGGTAAAAGGCGAATCACAGCGGCCTTTTACCACGTGTTCAGCTGTGTCCAATGAAACAGCAGATCACCGGGTAAATGCAGTTGCCGATTTTTGGCTGCACCTTATACTGCAACAGTGTGAGGAAAGTACTGCCGATAACCGGCCATTGTCAGAAAACAGATTGGTATTGATCATCAGGGAACTGATGATTAGTGCCCACCAGTGCCACCCACAAGTGCCGAGCAGTGCCACCCACAAGTGCCGAGCAGTGCCACCCATCTGTGCCCATCAGTGCCTAGCAGTACCACCCACCTGTGCCCATCAGTGCCCCCCATCAGTGCCCAGCAGTGCCGTCAGTCAGTGCCCATCAGTGCTTCCTATTAGTGCCCATCATTGATGCATATCAGTGTCTCATCATCAGTGCCGCCTATCAGTGCCCATCATTGCTGCCTATTCGTGCCACCTCATCAGTGCCAGCTATCAATGCCCATCAGTGCTGCCTGTCAGTGTCCATCAGTGCTGCCTATCAGTGCAGCCTCATCAATGCGTATCAGTGAAGGAGAAAAATTACCCTTATGCAAAATTTTATAATAGAAACAAAGAAAAACTTTTTTTTAACTTTTTTGCTATTTTTTTGTTTATAGCTCAAAAAATAAAACATGCAGTGAAGATTAAATACCACCAAAAGAAAGCTCTATTTGTGTGAAAAAAAATTATACAAATTTCATTTGGGTGTTGCATGACTGCGCAATTGTCATGCAAAGTGCGACAGCACTGAAAGCTGAAAATCGGCCTGGGCAGGAAGGGGGTATAAGTGCTTAGTAGGCAAGTGGTTAAACCTCCTGTTGCTTTTGGTGGGTGACACTCTGCAAGCACCCTGCAACTGCAGGCTCCTGAGGGCTCCTGCAAGCTGTACAGCACAAGGTTGCAGAGCGGCCTCATTCACTTGAACGGGTCATGCTTGGCATGTGCTACACCCACCAACCATGATAGGGCGTATAACTCAGCTGCAGCTGCGACATGTGTACACCCCCTGGCCACTGCAGCTAAAGGTGGGGGGGGGGGGACACTCTTAACTGTGAGGTTTTACTACCCCCCAAATTGCAAATGTAAATGAACCCTTACCAGGGGCGGACTGACAACTCATGGGGTCCCCGGGCAATAGGGGTTCATGGGGCCCCTGTGTCCTTGCCCAAACTCAAAAAAGCCTATGAAAAAGGTACCAAGGGCATCTCATGGGGCCCCCTACTGACCCCGGGCCCTCGGGCAGTGCCCGAGTTTCCAAATGGTCAGTCCGCCCCTGACCCTTACTGTTCTGAACCCCCTATCAGGCTGCTTTTACACCAATGTGCGGTGGTTTACCTACACCACGGGTGCAGCGCAGTGCATCTGCAACTTTCCTGGGTTAGCTGCTCTTTGCCAAAGACTTCTGTATATATCCTGCAGGTGTGCTGCACTTTCTGCGCTAAATCTTCTAGAGTTTTGGTGCACTTTAAGAAAATGCACCAAATCCACAGGATATAATAAAATTTTATGGCCAAGCACAGCAAACCCGCAGGAAAGCTGGAGGTACACTGCACTGCACCCGTGGTGTGGGTACACTTTACAAGCAGTCCCTCTGCATTGCACTCTGTTTGATGCTCTGGGATGGCGGGCCAGCAAGCACAGACTGCGATCTACTATTAAGCTGGCCGTGATCTACTGGTTGCTGCGCCCTTCTAACTGCTACATCCGCAGTACAATTTGTTCTGTTGAAAACCATCAGACTTACTGGCCGGATCACCAAGTGACAAGGAAAAAAGCCTAAAACAGGAAACGAATGCAGCCACGACATCTAAGAATCAGTGAGCTGCAATCTAATAAATGTTTAATAATGATGTGTATTGATTTCTGCCCTGAGCTCACTGTGGCGGATTCCATATTCCATGCAACAGGCTAGCTGCAAACCAATCTTTTCTGGAAAAAAGCAGAATGCCAACCCTAGGAGCATTCTGGAAAATCTGGATTACACACGGAGTACAGTTGCCATGGTTGCAAGGAAGAGATTTCAGGGTTGTTTTTGCATCTTTTATACATCATTGTGAGCCGCAGATTAAAGTTTGAAAAAAAAAGATTGTACTAACGTTTTAAACGGTTAGTGTAGCAGTTGCAGGTGATATCAGCGATTCTTTCCCAAGAAAAGCCGGAGTTTTCCTTTCATGAAACTTGTTTATGTCTGCGTGCTTTCCCCCGGCAGATAGCGGCTGACATTACACTTTAATCACCTGCAGAGGAGCTCCGACTCCCTCCAAGTCTCATTCTGTGCGGGAGACACGAGTCATGTGATGCGCGGAAATGCGAATCCTGGAGGGTTTATCGCGGCTGAATTAAGCGATGGCGTGACGCAGTCGTGTGCTGCTGGAGGATGACAGGAAGAGGGAAAGGATACAAATAATGATCAGGATTCCTTCATAGGGAGAAGATCTGCGGTGACCCATAGCAATGGAGGGAAGAATGATTGCAGCATATATCACTGCGCTTCATAGGAGAGGGAATACATTAACCACTTCCAGTCCGGACACTTTCACCCCCTTCCCCCCCAGGCCAATTTTCAGCTTTCAGCACTGTCACACTTTGAATGACAATTGCGCGGTCATGCAACACTGTACCCATATGAATTTATTAGCATTTTTTTGAGACAGATAAAACTTTATTTTGGTGCTATTTATTCACCACTGGGGTTTTTATTTTTTTTTTTTTGCTATATAAATGAAAAAGTCCAAACATTTTGAAAAAAAGTGTTTTTCTTCTAAAATTTTGTAAATAAATAATCTTTCTTCATAAATCTTGGCCAAAATTTATTGGTTATCTTTTTAGTAAAAAAAAAATAACCCAAATTAGTTTATAACCCAAAATTATAATTTTTCTAAATATTCTTTTCTTTGTATTATTATTTTTGGTTTTTTTAACATACTGATACCCTAGCAGTACAGAGTCACCATAGTGATACTGTACTACTTCTGGAGGGTGATGAAGATTTTTTTTTCACTGATTGTCACATGGTGCAGGGATGTTGTGAATAGCCTTGTACCATGTGATCTCTGTGATCATTCACAACTTTCACTAGTAGTAAGCAGTGATGTCAGAGTGACATCTTGCTTACTACTTTTCATGTGATCACTGATTGGCCAATCAGTGATCACATGATCGGGACCTCACAAAGAGGTCCCGTACAGTGATCACGCACACAGCCTATGAATGCAGGCGCAGTTTATGAATAGCAACCTGCTCCTGCACTGCTCCCGTCTGGCCGTTTATGTACACGGGCTGGAGGGGAAATGGTTAATGCTGAACTCCTGCCTCGCCTTCATAATTGCACAGTTGTACCGGCTCATCTCCTGGACTGAAATGACCAATTCAATGCATACTGTGGGCTGCTCACAATGTGCATTGGAAGCTGCAGCAAGTCAGACAGAGCTCTCCCTTTTTCCCAGCTGGAGGATCTCCAGCCATTCCTCCCCAGCCTGACTGTTCCTGGCCTGCCCCTTTCATTCATTGGGTTTCAGTTCTGTCATTCATGGAGGCTCAGCATCACAAGTGGGTTTGATTTAGGGCAGTCTGCATGTCTGCATGCAAATACAGCCTGCTTAGGAATGCCCCCCCCCCCCCCGACTGAAATCCACCCATCAAGGTATTTTGATATTTACATAACTCCTCCCAAGAACCAGTGCACCGCTTGTATCAGGGCTGAGGGCTCCTGATAGGAGTACTGAAGCAGGGTGCTGTGGTGGTTTCAGGAAGCTATGTACAGCACCTGTCGGCCCTTCCCAACAGCCACGACCTGAATGCATTGCATAGAGAAGCACAGAGACCAAGTGATGACATCTCTGTGTGTACAATAAGGCATGTAATAGAAGCAAAAAAGTTTTATTAAAAAATATCATTAGCATATTGATGAGGAAGGAGGGGGGACAAGAGAAGGAAATATAAGCTGAGTAAACTTCAGCTTTAAGTTTTTGTTACAGAAAAAAAAGAGTGCTAAAAGTATAGGAAACAAAGTGTTTCTAAAGACATATGTTTTTACCTTTGGAACATGTTACATGTTTCACCCGCCGCCCCCCCTCCCCCTGACAGATAGTATGTAGGAATTTCTCCCCGTACTATCTGTCACATTTGAAAACAGCGTGGCCGTGCGGGGCTCCGCCCACAGAGCTGCGTCACTCATTCGGAGTTCTGTGAATGAATGCCTACAAGTCCCATAGCGGCTGTCGGCTTGTAGTTTTCAGTGACCTACCACCGCACTGTGGAGCCCTGTGGTAGGTCATGGAGGCTTCCTGTCAGAATATCTGCTTGACTGTACATCCCGTACATCTCGTACATCCCGTACATCCCATACATCCCGTATATCTTGTATATCCCGTACATCTCGTACATCCCGTACATCGCGTACATCTTGTATATCCCGTACATCCCGTACATCTCGTACATCCCGTACATCTCGTACATCTCTTATATTCCGTACATCTCGTACATCCCATACATCCCATATATCCCGTACATCTCGTACATCTCTTATATCCCGTACATCTCGTACATCCCGTACATCTCGTACATCTCTTATATCCCGTACATCTCGTACATCCCATACATCCCATATATCCCGTACATCTCGTACATCTCTTATATCCCGTACATCTCGTACATCTCTTATATCCCGTACATCTCGTACATCTCTTATATCCCGTACATCTCGTAAATCTCTTATATCCTGTACATCCCGTACAACTCGTACATCTCTTATATCCCGTACATCCCGTACATCTCGTACATCCCATATATCCCGTACATCCTGTATATCCCGTACATCTCGTACATCCCATATATCTTGTATATCCCGTACATCGCGTACATCTTGTATATCCTGTACATCCCGTACATCTTGTATATCCCATACATCTCGTACATCTTGTATATCTCGTACATCCCGTACATCTCGTACATCTTGTATATCCCATACATCCCATACATCTCATACATCCCGTACACCTTGTATATCCCATACATCCCATACATATCGTACATACCGTACATCACGTACATCTCATACATCCCGTACATATTGTATATCCTGTGCATCTCATACATCTCGTACATCCGCTACATCTCGTAAATCCCGTACATCCCATACATCTCTTACATCCTGTACATCCCATACATCCTGTACAGCAAGTAAATATTCTGACAGGTCTGCAGGAGACCTGCATGGCATCAGTGATCTACTGATCGCTGGTGCAATGGTTTCCAGGCTCCCCTGGACAAAAATAATAAATACATTTTTTTTACCTGCAAAAAAATTTGCATTTATTATTTTTGTCCAAAAGGTGAACTTCTCCTTTAATGTAAATATAAATAAACAGCGCAAATTTAGATTGTTAATCACTCATATAATAAATAAAATAAAATAGGTGCATAGATTAATAGTGCTTATCCTTACTCTTAAACAAAACACCCAAAAGTCCATGTGCTGAAAACACAATTAAATTGTTGAAATAAAAGTGTGAACTTCTTTTCTTCAATCTTTCTTTAAAAATACTTCCACCTTCCACCCGTGCACAAACCAACATCAAATACACTCACCAGAACTTGGTGAGTGAAAAACCTTTAAGGAATTTTAGGGATCCTAAACCCTCTTTGGTGCCACGCTAGGGAAAATCTTCACCATCCGAATAGACTCCACCATTCAACCAAAAGGAAAAAAACTCACATAGCATAATATTGTCACACAATAGTAACTTTTTCAAACGGAGATTAAGGCCACTCACATGTTAAACACTTGATAAAGGCATGTTTATTATATATAATAGGCTTCAGTTCCAGCAAGTATACAAACTTTTCCTTCTAGGGCTCTCACATCCACAATAGAACAAAGCCAGGACTCCTCTTAGACCAAACAGTGAACCAAGATGGCCGCTGGAACGCACCGCTCAGCGTGCGTTCCACTCACCGGAAATGACGTCAGGCGCTCGGAGTGTGGACCGGAAATGCGTCAACGCGTTTCGCCCCTCCCATCGGGCGTTATCAAGACCTCAAGGGGGACCCAGAAGAGGAGGCTCTGTGCAATAGTATTACATAAAGCAGGTAAATATAACACGTTTGTTATTTTAGTAAAATAAAAGCTGAGCCTTTACAATCACTTTAGAACAATGGAATACAAAGCACTTCTCTCTAGTGTGGATCAGCAGTTTCTATCGGGTTGGGTCACACTGGTGGTATGCTGTATGCTTGTTCCAGGCCTGTAGCTTAGCACTGAAGTCAGAGAATCAGTATACAGCCAGGTAACTAGCATTTTCATGCCAGACCATCAGGTTAGCTATCTATGGCCACCCTATTTCCTAACAACAAATGAGATATCAGACAGGTGTCATATGGTCCTTAGCTCCGCCTCCATGCTCCCAGCATAGTGACTTCCTCCTGCCCCCTGTAGGTTGCCCCCATGGTCAATTAATGCAATGCAAGCCTCTCTTCTCTTCATTACAGAACATTGTCACTTTTATTTTTTCCACACTCTTATTTAATAATGGGGAAAGCTGAAAAATCATTTCACAGATGTACATTTTATGAGATTCTTTTTAATATGATTTTACATAATTTAATTTTAAGTGCTTTAAGTGTAACAAGATAATGAATAACTCTAGAAGCGGATGTGAATGTGGAGCAGACACATTACATGTTTCGGGTCCTGGAAAGCAGAGACCTGTGATGATGTGTACCTCTGGAGTCATGCATGGCCCAATGCTGCCACCAGCCACCCCCAACCCACTATTTATTATTAAACTTGCAGTGCCACCACGTGCAGTGCTCATTTAGGGCTAGGGGGCCACAAAAAGCAGTTTTACTTACCTGATCGTCTGGTCCTGTAGGCTCTCTCTTCGCTGTAAGAACATTACCTGCAGCCTCTTCTCCTCTATGCTCCAGCGATTGAATGCCCCTGAATACATTGGATGTAAGGATGCTGGGGGACAGTCCACCACCTCCAAAGTGTAGGGGAGTAAAGGAGGGGAGCTGGGTGCCGGGAAGAGGAAGATCAGGTAATTAAAAGTAATTTTTTTGCCCCCCTCCCCCAAACTTAAACAAGCATTTAACCATTCACAGCAGAGACAGTTTCACTGCAGGGGAAAATGTTTCCTTTCCCCAGAGATGACCAGCACGGGCCAATCACGGTACAATGTAATATCTGCTCTATGCTGCCAGCGAGCTGGAAAATCTGCCCGTTGACTAGGCTGAAAAAATGTGGCAAATCTTCAGCTCTCCATTAGTAATAAAGCGCATCCCCTAAAGAGCTACCAGGGGACAGGATAATTTGGCTGGTTGGTAAGTTGAGCTGGGAATTTTTCTCTGTTGTTGTTTGACATTGGTCCCATTTTCCCCTTAGAGCACACACAGCCAGGCACACAGTATTTCATGCACTCTTCCACTGGCTCCAAAGAACAGTCTAAGGGTATATTTTTGAGTTTTTATTGGGAACAATGAACTTGGATAGGGAGCATGGGATTTCCTGGTAAACTGTAGAACTGAATAACTTGAGGACTCCTCACTTCCAGCTGCACTGCACAAAACAAAATCTATGCCAGTGGTGACCTGTACTGCTTCCAGAGTTACAAGCTACACAGAGTCACTACTCTGGGATGGCAGGGGTCATTTACTTATGCCACAGGATCATCAGTCGCCTTCTGCCAATATCCACCAGACTCTTCCTAGTGAGGGAGATGTAGACTCACACCACCATAGGACAGCTGGACTCTCTCCCACCAACTTCTTCCTGGCTTACTCCATTGAGCTTCTCCAGATCTAACTTGATCCCCAAACTTTAATGGTTCCCCGAGCAGAGCCTAGCTGGGACCTCGGTATCTTCCTAAAAACTTCTAAAGTCCTGCACCAGGAGAGAAGACTGCACACAGGTCTCCTCTTGCAGGACTGGATCCAGGAACACTGCACCTTGCTGCTCAGGCCTCAGTTGATTTATAGGCATTCTCACCGCCTACTGGGCACACCTCCCTAGGGACTGGCAGGAGATCCATAAATATTCAGGCTGCATGTCCTGTTCTTCTTCCCTCTCCTCTAGAAGGAGAAGCAACAGAGCAGCAGCGTGTGAAACGCTTTCAGTAGCGGCTCTAATTAATCAGTCCCTGCTCCTCTGATTACAGTGGAGCCAAACTAAATTTATTTAGCAGCATGCTCTACACTAGGAGGGTGCTGCATCAACAACATGTCTGTCAAACTGGTCTTTCATCTTCTTGTAGATAGTGTTGCTTAGCCGAACAAGTCGGAATTTGGCAAAAACCCAAGCAAGTCTGAACACCATTGGAGTACCTCAATACCGGAATTTGGGTGGGCTGTACTCATCATGCTAGGAAAAGGAGGGAGATGGGTGATAAAGAAGCAAATATTGCCAAGAACCATACAAATCTGCAATCATAATGTATAAAAAACATAATAAGTCCATCAAATGTCCATGAAGTGAACTGTATGTAGGCACCAGTGGCAGCACCCTCCAGAGTGAAGCTGACACTCTGTTAGCTGTATGAAAAAGACCTGGTCTGATGAAGAAGCAGAAGCTTTGAAATGCATTACCGCCCCTTTTACGGAATGACGTCTCCTTGGTGTCATCACTTCACCATCTTTGTGTTCCACGCTGGTTCGTTCGGCTGCTTGCCGCTGCTCCTGTTTGGGACTTGGACAAAGCAAACCATCAGCCGGATCACCCTGAGGACCTTCCAAATAGTTTTACATGCCTATTATACCTATAGTGAGTTTTCAATTTGCTTTATTTTAATAAATGGAACTGTCTCATACTGCGCTTAATCTGTACGCATCACGCTTTCACTGCTGAATGGCAGGTTCTCTGCTGCAACAATACCACTCGTAACCCCAGGTGACATCATTGACCAAATTTCCCGGATATAAATTTTGATTAGTGCAGCCTTGAATCTGTTATTTACTGGCGGGAGTGTTGTGTGAACTGATCATAATGTTGGGCGATCATCGTGATTGCTGTGGAGTAAGGCCCCTTTCATATGACTGCTCTAATCAGGTCTGCCTGTCAGTTTTCATTTGGACCTGATCGGACAGTCCATTCATCTCTACCTCCAATCTGATCTGGTCCACTAAAAATAAGTGGAAGAGGATCCGTTCTCCTCCATGTAGGCAGATCAGAGGTGGTCAGGTGTAAACAGACAGCCAGTCCGTTTACACCCTGCCGCCCATAGAGCAAAGCAGGCTCGGTCTGTGTTTGCTCTGCAGAAACTGAATGGACATGGATGTGTCATCCACCCACTCTGCTCTGATCAGCAGGAGATCCGTGAGCTGATCCCCTGCTGACCGCAACGGAATCTGTCTGAAAGAGGCCCTACTCGCTGGATGCTGTGATTGGCACTGGATTTATATTTCAGGACATTAATAACCTTTTATTTTAAAAGCCAGTAAGTACCTGTTTGTGTTTCATTCTAATAAAAGACTTCTACTGTAATTAGGTTTTTGTGTTTTTTCTTTTAACTCTTTGTGGAAATGGGAAAGATATTTATGTATTTCTGCATTCATTCCCATGGGAGGGGGCGATATCTGGTCACCCCCCTATTATGATGGGGGCTTTCACACTCCCCCCATAAGCCCTGCTCTGTTAACCGCTTCCCATCTGCCCTATTGCAGAAATACTGCTACAGGGCGGCACGGGTGCGCAAAATCATGCGAGCCGCGTACGCCCCCTACTCGTGCCACCATTCATGGCTGTGGCTGTCAGTCATCAGGTCCCAGCCAGTGATTACTCGCTGGCACCCGGTGATTTCTGATTTTCGACAATCTCTGATGGGGAGGAGAACTGTTTTGTTTACTAGCAGTCCTCCTCCCTGTCACTTGGGCACACTACACAGCACAGCATCCACTACACAGCACAGTCATCCAAAGCAGTGTGCTTACAGTGAAGCACACAGACATGCCCCCCTAGTAAAACACTCCCAACACACAGTTAACCCTTTAATTGCCCCTTATGTTAACCCCTTCCTGTCCAGTGCCATTAGTGCAGTGTCAGTGATTTTTGTTGCACTGATCACTGTATTGGTGTCACTGGGGATGTTAGTGATACAAAGTCAGTTCCTCCCCAGTGTCAGAATGCCCGCCGCAGTTGCTGATCGCCGCCATTACTGGTGACAAAAAAACATCAAGTATCTATACCGCCATTTGTAACCGTTATAACTTTCAAGTAAACCAATTCATTTACACGTATTGGGATTTTTGTTAGCAAAGACATATAGCAGAATACACGTTGGCGTAAATTTATGATGAAATGTGATTTTTAACATTTTTATACTGGACATGTTTAATAAAAAGTCAAAAATATTGTTTTTTTTCCTCAAAATGGTCAGCCTTTTTGTTTTCATAGCGCAAAAAAAACGCACAGGTGATAAAAGACCACAGAAAGAAAGCTCAATTAGTGGGAAAAAAGAACGTAAATTTAATTTGGGTGCAGCATTGCATGACCGCGCATTTGTCAGTTAAATTACTTGAGCGCCATATTGCAAAAAATGGCCTGGTCAGGGAGGGGGGGAAATCCTCTGGAGGGCAAGTTATGTGAGGCAAATAAAGGTGTCCTCAGCATTGGGACAAGGGTACTTTTGCAATCCTTTGCCAGCCCCCCTTACAAAGTTCTCCCCCAATGCTAAAAATAATGTGGACCCCCCAGTGCTGATAGGCAGGGGGAGAAGGGGTTCACACTCTCTGTCCTCCTATTTCTGGGCACCCAGGCTGTGTGACTGAATAATGGTCTGATTGGAATATTACAATGACTGTAAAGGTGTATCTTTTTAAATAGCAAACAAGTTATACTTACCTGCTCTGTGTAATGGTTTTGCACAGAGCAGCCCTGATCCTTCCCTTCTGGGGTCCCTTGCCAGCACTCCTGGCTCCTCCTGCCTTCTGAGTACCCCCCCCCCCCACCAGCAAGCTTGGGAGGGAATACTTGTGTGTTCTCAATCCCGAGCCACACTGTGTGTGTCTATTGAAACAGTCAGTGCGGCTTTGCCCTGCCCCCTGCTCCCTTGTCACTGGATTAGATTGACAGCAGCGGGAGCCAATGAGTCCAGTGAGAAAGGAGAAACAGAGGAGCGCCTCTGCTCTCTGGCACAGGGCTAGATTGAGATCAGGCTCAGGTAAGTATTTGGGGGGGAGCTGCATCCAAAAGATTTTTTACATTAAGCCCTCATTCACACCAGTTTGACTTGCCATACGATTTGCCAGTTCCAAATCGCATGACAACTCGCACCCTATTGTCGGCAATGGAAACGTTCAAATCGATGTGACTCCGACTTCCTACTTTGCAGTGCCGCACCGTTTTGAAAACAAAAAGATTCTGCACAATTTTTTGCGAATTCAGGTGCAACTTGCATAGACATCTGTGCATGAAGTCACATAGATGCCAGCCAAGTCGCAACTGAAATCGCACTGACCTGTGACTTTAAAATCATTTGACTTCAAGTGAAGTTGCGCGATTTCAAATTCGGATTCAGTGTGCACCGCAGCTGATGCAGAGAATGCATTAAGATAAAAAAACCTTTAGCCCCGACAACCACTTTAGGTGGAACTCCCACACTGTTTCGTTTTTTTTTTCAATTTGAAATTACTATGCACAGCTGTTGGGGGTTTTCTATATAATTTTGGTGGCAATACTTTGCCGAATTACAGACCAGCCTTGTACTGGTTTATAATTTATCAATGTAAATAGACCCCTGCTGACTTTAAAGAGCTGTGAACATAATTATATGTGCATAATTACCGCTCTCACATATAATTAGGCATGTGCCGCTTTTTGTAGTGCATTTTTTGCACTGAATTCAGTGCAGCCGCACACCGCAGATGTTTGGTTCTGGCTTTTCAGAACTGAATCTGCAATTTTCGGGGAGAATGTAACGTTTTTTCCCCAAACATAAAGCCCTACCTATAGCTCTGCACCTTTGTATATACATTAAATAACCCGCACAATGTCAGGCTGGGAGCTGGGATGTGGGGATAGCCCTGCAGTCTGGCTGTCACCTTCTTACCACTTATTATCGCAGATATCCAGCGTGAGATCATGTATCACTCACATAGACGCAGCCGCCATTTCCCCGTCCGCCGTCCCTCTCTGCACACAGAAACGGAACATCTTCAAAAGAGAGACTTCAGCGAAAGCTTCAAGATGTTTCGCTGCACATCAAGACCAGCAAAGCCGAGAGAAAACGCTTCAGTCTCAGCCCTTCAGGGGAATAAATCACATCAAAATTCTGAATTCTTACGCACTTTCATCACCGTGTAATACAAAGTCACTCCTGGGGCTGGGGGTGCCACCATCAAAAGACTATGCAGCAAAATAATCCTTTAAGAGGAAGATGAGAGCAACAAATCCCCCGATGTCCCTGCTTCACCTCTGCCGTGGCGTTCTTCCACTGGACATCACATCCCTGAGACCATCCAACAGCCAAACGCCACTGGAACTCGAGGTCTCTCTATGGCGGCTCATATGGCAGCTGTGGCCATTGTTCCAGTATTTCCACCTGTTTATAAAGCTGCTCTGAACTGGATTTATATTGGACCTGTCATGAATGCGACATTAAACCCAAAACCTAAAATGCAGTACATTACAGCCTACCGATTAGATGTGGTGACTGCATTAGTTTTCTCTTTAGTCTTTTCCCCTCTGATTTCAGCTGGTTATCCGGCCAGTAACATACCTCCTGTATTAAAGTGCCTCCATTCTGGAAGAGGCACCATTGTGCAGCAGTATTTTCAGTCTGGGGGGAGGGGAGTGTTAGATTTACTAGCAGATGTAGATAAACTAAAAAACTGGGAAAAAAACTCAAACTTAGGCTGGCCCTACACTATACAATTGTCTGTCCAATTTCTGCCCAATTACCTTTAGATTTACCTTCAGCTATGTAGTGCAAAAGCCTGCCTAATTGGATACAAGTGAAAGTGTTGTTAGGTTTAACCTCATATTATATGTTTTTTGGTAAATCTAAACCAAAAATCTCAAGAAAATTGAATAATGTATGGCCAGCCTAATACCTTTTAAGCAGTTGCTGCAACAATATTTTTCCTTTTGGGTTAAAGGTTTTACATAAATAAATCAATAAATGTTGATTATTGTCAGCACCCCTGTCAGTGGTAAATGGGTTATCTCAACCCTCTAAATGTTACATCTACAGGACAGACATAAGCAGGCCATTATGCGATTTTCATGCCTTCCACCATGGGAATCCCACCTCATCCCTTTAAAAGGAAACACATATGAATGACACAGGTTGTGTGGCTAATTGAATGCAGATAAGGCACAATTTTAATTATAATTACCACTTTCGGGCTCTTTCACATGGATGTTTCGATCTGGTCTGTCTGCCCGTTTTTCAGGCGGATCCGTTCGGAACCTCTATTCTCCTCTATAGAGCAGCGGGTGTAAATGGACATGTGTCCATTTACACCCACCAACATCCAATCTGACCCACAAAAAAGGGACTGATAGCCATCCAATTCCCCTTCGGTCCGTCGGATTGGGTCGGATGGAAACAGACATGTGGTCCATTTTCATGCGACCACCCATTGAGGAGAGTGAGCTGCTCTGTGTCCACTGTGCAGCAGTGGAGGGGACACAGACCTGTCATCCACTTGCTCAGCGGGGATCAGCAGAGAGATCCCCTGCTGAGCAAGCAGATCTGCTAAATCAGACACAGTACCTGTGTAATTAATATGCGTTCGGAATGAGGTGGCAACTCTACTCCCACATAGCTATTGTTTTCTTCCGCAAGGGATCCTTTGTGGCTGGCAGAACACAATGATTACTGCTAGCGACTATAGCCACCGGCAGTAATCACATGCAAAAAAAATCTGGCAGACTTGTATCCACGTTGATCGATTGATCAGCATGGGTACAACCAGCCTGCAAAAAGATGGATTGAATCTGGGCTGGTCCCTGCTGAACTGGACAATATCCATCTGTGGCCAACTTTAATGGCAGGATCACCAGGTGAAAATAAAAGAAAGAAAGCCTACAAAAGAAAATGAATGCAACCACCACATCTAAGATTTGGTAATCTGCAATATAATAAATGTTTGCTTTTGAGCTTAATACTACTTTAAAGTGTTACTAAACCCAGGACCCTGCATTCACTATATCTGGTCTCCCCGGACCCTGCATTCACTATATCCGGTCTCCCACAGTACACAGAACATGGAAATGCAATTATTGTAGTAAATATAAACTGCTAAATACCTTTTCTCATCAGCAGTATATAGCAGTCTCGTGACTTCAGCAGAGCACTGGTTAAAGCTTGTAGGAGGAGTTTTCTTTCTGCTCTAGGAGGATGCAAAATCCCTGACCTCTCTCTGGACAGTGCTGATTGGCCCTGTGCTGATCACATGCACTCTCCCAAGAAACAAAAACACCTCTCTAGCAATACACACTAAGCCGAGCATGTGCAGAAGGGCTACAGGTTCAGTCTGTCTTATCAGCGTGGGCATTTGAACAAGAGGAGGGGCAGAGAAGTTATCATCAAACAGCCTTTAGCTTTTTTACACAATGCAGAGGATTAACCCCTTAGGTTCTACAGTGAGTATAACAAGCATTCTTTGCTGCATATACAGACTGATCTTACTGTTGTGGGGTTAGTAACACTTTAAATACACCCTTTCTATGGTGCAGTCGGACCATCAACATCACCATATGACATTATCAACCTACATTATATAGAACTTATTTTCCACCACGCCTAGGTCTCTGGCTACTGGGATCATCAGTGGGGAGGGGGGTTCACATTATTAGAGACTGCAGAGATTCTGCAATGAAGGAAGAGGATCCATACGGTGTAACTAATGTGGCCGCCTTCAAATACATGAAAATACAAAAAATAAGGTTTATAAAACACGTGCCGACAAGATCATTCATATTGTAGAAAATCTTGATTACACGTCAAGCTAAACATGGTGGACCTCTGCAGGTAAAATGTGACTTCATAGTAATGAGAGGCATCCGCACCATGACAGCTGAGAGCTCCCTGAACCCAAGGTGGTGCCCAGCTCTTGGGACTGTCCTGGCTGAGCTGAGGGTGACACTTCTCGACAATGCTGTGCCATGTTGCCAAGTCTCACCTCCATCCTAGCAAGCTCCGCCCTTTTATTACAGAACTGCCACGGGAGTATACATTTCTGCCTCCCATAATTTGGTAGTTTATTTCAAGCAGAACTAATAAATAGAAATAACATGATACAAATAATATATAATATTTGTAATATTTATACAAATAAATAGAAATAACATGATACAAATAATATATAATATTTGTAATATTTATACAAATAAATAGAAATAACATGATACAAATAATATATAATATTTGTAATATTTATACAAATAAATAGAAATAACATGATACAAATAATTAGCCCATTGAGAGATAAAATAACAAAACCAGCATTTACAGCAACGCTCAGCTTCAATCCAGAGACCTATTTTCTGCCAATAGATGTCCTCTGTCTGATAGCTAGCATCATTCAACCAACTTCCTTTGAGCCCAGGTGATCTTGGCGCCACCTCAGTCTGTGACTGGACAATGAAAAGAGAAGTATCACAGTGATGAGCTCATCTCTCTGTCACTCTGCTCTCTCCTACTATTAATATGCTTCTTGTCTGAACATGAACGGATTGGCTCCTCATGCTACTTCTTCCTCTCACACTCCATCCCTGCTGTACAGAACATGCAAGGGGCTCATACCAGGTCAAAGTACATACACTGCTTGTATTTACAAAAATTACATTAAATTATATATTATTGATTACAGATCTGTAATAATGTGTAATAATGTGTGTATTTTATATACCCTTTGAGTTCTGGTTTAAGGAATTTACATTTGAAAGTGTTACTAAACCCTGGGCCATGCATTCATTATATCCGGTATCCCACACTACACACAACATGGAAATGCAATTCTTTTAGTAAATATAAACTGCTAAATACCTTTTCTCATCAGTAGTTGGAGCAGTCTTGTAACTTCTATCAGTGTCCAGCTTAGCACTGGTTAATCTTGTAGGAGTTTCCATTCTCCTCTGACTGTCCTATGAGGCTGCATGACCCCTGACCTTGAGTGTCTGGACAGTGCTGATTGTCTCTGTGCTGATCACATGCACCCTCCCACAGAAAAAAATTTTCTCTAGCAATATATACTAAACTGAGCATGTGCAGAGTGACTCCTAGAGCTCTATACTTTCAACAGATGGAATGCGGACAGTGAAAAAAGGGGAGGCGCAGAGAAGACAGGATATAAAATCCTTTTTACACAATATGGAGAATTACCCCCCTTAGGTTCCACTGTGAGTATAACAAGCTTGATTTACTGCACATCAATCTTACTGTTAATCTTGTAGGAGGAGTTTTAATTCTCCTCTGTCCTGTGAGGCTGCATGACCCCTGACCATTTGTTTGGACAGTGCTGATTGGCCCTGTGCTGATCACATGCACTCTCCCAAATAAAAAAAAATCTCTAGCAATATGTACTAAACTGAGCATGTGCAGAGTGACTGCTAGAGCTCTGTACTGTCAGCAGATGAAATGGGGACAGTGGAAAAAGGGGAGGCGCAGAGAAGACAGGATCAAACAGCCTTTTGACACAGTGCAGAGAATTAACCCCTTAGGTTCCACAGTGAGTATAACAAGCATGCTTTGCTGCATATACAGACTGATCTTACTGTTGTGGGTTTAGTAATACTTTAAGTTAGCAACATTCATCATTCAAGTGACCATTTATTAGGCATTTACAAACAGCTGTAAAGTGTACTGCTTAGTGCTAATATCCCCCATTTGCCCCTATTTATTTATTGATGTATGCTGAGTTTAGTTGAGCTTATAACACACAACCCTTGTATACTGCAGGGAATATATCCATTTAAAACCGCTGTGTGTAAAAGATCCTGTTCCCCCCCAGGCTGTTATTGCAGTTGTAGGTGGAGTTTGCTTGGGGGCTCTATCTACACTACTTTAATATCTCTGGGGGTCTCCAGTCCAGGAGTACATATTTGTTTATTTAGCATTCTACAGCAAAGTCTATAAAAGAATAAAGGCTGCTTCACGCTATGACGTGCTGGGGTACAACAAACAGGTTGCATCAGATAGCCCAATGAAAATGATAGGCTGTGAGCACCAAACACACAAACATTTAGTGCACGCTGCATTTTATTTTTTGCAGCACAGGTGCATCGTTCCCTCCATCACAAGCTCAGTCTGTGGGCAATACTGCGAACACCTGACTGTGACCGAACAACACCCAATACAGTCTCCAGGAGAGTGCAAATAAATGGTATCCATATATTAGCAAAGTACAATGTGATGCAAATTCACTAAAGCTGAGAGCACATCGCAGAGGCCATTGGTGGCCCATTCTGACCATACAGCCCTCACAGGCATAGTCCAGGGACCACAACAGCCGTTCTGAGCCTATAGCCCTCACAGGCATAGTCCAGGGACCACAACAGCCGTTCTGAGCTTACAGCCCTCACAAGCATAGTCCAGGGACCACAACAGCCGTTCTGAGCCTATAGCCCTCACAGGCAAAGTCCAGGGACCACAACAGATGTTCTGAGCTTACAGCCCTCACAGGCATAGACCAGGGACCACCAACAGCCCGTTCTGAGCTTTCAGCCCTCGCAGGCATAATCTAGGGATCACCAACAGCCCATTCTGAGAGCTTTCAGCCCTCACAGGCATAATCTAGGGACCACCAACAGCCCGTTCTGAGTTTACGGCCCTCATAGGCATAGTCCAGGGACCACCAACAGCCCATTCTGAGCTTACGGCCCTCACAGGCATAGTCCAGGGACCACCAACAGCCCATTCTGAGCTTACAGCCCTCACAGGCTTAGTCCAGGGACCACCAATAGCCCGTTCTGAGCTTATGGCCCATTCCGAGCTTACAGCCCTGGCAGGCATAGTCCAGGGACCACAACAGCCATTCTGAGATTACAGCCCTCACAGGCATAGTCCAGGGACCACAACAGCCATTCCGAGTTTACAGCCCTCACAGGCATAGTCCAAGGACCACAAAAGCCATTCTGAGCTTACAGCCCTCACAGGCATAGTCCAGGAACCACAACAGCTCATTCTGAGCTTACAACCCTCACAGGCATAGTCCAGGGACCACCATCAGCCCGTTCTGAGCTTACGGCCCTGACAGGCATAGTCAAGGGACCACCAACAGCCTGTTCTGAGCTTACAGCCCTCACAGGCATAGTCCAGGGACCACCAACAGCCCGTTGTGAGATTACAGCCCTCACAGGCATAGTCCAGGGACCACCAACAGCCCGTTCTGAGATTACAGCAGTCGCAGTCCAAGAGCCACTGGCAGCCAGCTCTGAGGCTAAAGCCCTCAAAGACACAGTTCAGGGGCAACTGACAGCACATTCTGAGCCCTCACAGGTAAAGTCCAGGAATTTTATTAAAATGAATTTTGGACCTGACATGTGAAGGTATAGTTGGCATCAAATCAGTGTGAACACAGTGAGCATTTACCTTCAGCTCCAGTGTGAGAATGTTAAACACAGATCATCTGCTAAGATAAAGAATTGTCATTTCTTGTTTGTTGTTCTTTCTGTTCCTGTTGTTATTATCTGATTATACAAACAATATTTTTGTTGTCAAATGCTAAGTGGAAGAATTTAAAAAAAAAATAATTTGTGAAATAGCTTAACACAGTAGTGATCAACTTCTATGATAAAGGGGACCCAAAGTGTGGCCCCTGACATCATCAAATGGCTGCACATAATATTCAGTGAATGTAAAGCAATGTTACTGCAGGGAATGCAGACAAATCACAGGAGAAGGTTAGTGACGGCAGACATGCTGCAGGAGATGGTCAGAGACTGGGAACATGCTATGGAAGTTGTTGGAGACTGGGGGATATGCTTCAGGGCACAGTCATAGACTGGAAAAAGGTTACATGAGACTGCTAGAGATCACTGCTACTACAGACCTTTTACAAATCAGTGCTTCCACATGTATGCTCCCTGCAGCCCACTTAAAATTTCTTGTGCCACATTTGATATTTCTCTCAGCAAGATCCATTATAAAAGATCAGAGGAACAAAAACATAAAAACAGAAAAGGAATGGACCGCACAGAATACCATTGTGGGGAAGAGACAAACCGAATCATTTAACCAATAGAAGCCAGACTAATAAATAGTTTTCCTCCAATGACCCGATTCAGCATGATTTCTGCAGGGGCTGCGAGAGCCACGCAATGTGTGCCAATGGGTGACATGCTGCCCCTAAGCCTTGTATTGGGCTCCGGAGCAGGGGCGGACTGACAACTCATGGGGCCCCCGGGCAATAGGGGATCATGGGGCCCCTGTGTCTTTGCCCAAACTCATAAAAGCCTATGAAAAAGGTACCAGGGGCATCTCATGGGGCCCTCTACTGACCCTGGGCCCTCGGGCAGTGCCTGAGTTTCCAAATTGTCAGTCCGCCCCTGCTCCGGAGGTATAACAGTCTCCTCTCAGTCAGTATATATGTCTTGGACTGGACATTCCTCAGAATACATTATTCTTGTTTAGTTATCAGTCAGTGTATGTTTGGTTTCTGCTCTGTGTGTCAGTGTTGATGAATGCTGTATGTCAGTATTTGGTGTTTTCTCTGTATGAGTGTTAGTGTTGGTGTATGCTCTGTGTCAGTGTATGCTCTGTGTATTAGTGGTGGTTATGCTCTGTGTATTAGTGGTGGTTATGCTCTGTGTATTAGTGGTGGTTATGCTCTGTGTGTTAATATTGGTGCATGCTCTATGTGTCAGTGTTGATGCATGCTCTATGTGTCAGTGTTGATGCATGCTCTATGTGTCAGTGTTGATGCATGCTCTGTGTCAGTGTTGATGCATGCTCTGTGTCAGTGTTGATGTATACTCTGTCTCAGTGTTGATGTATGCTCTATGTGTCAGTGTTGATGTATGCTCCCTGTGTCAGTGTTGATGTATGCTCTATGTGTCAGTGTTGATGTATGCTCCCTGTGTCAGTGTTGATGTATGCTCTGTGTCAGTGTTGATGTATACTCTATGTGTCAGTGTTGATGTATACTCTTTGTGTCAGTGTTGATGCATGCTCTGTGTCAGTGTTGATGTATGCTTTATGTGTCAGTGTTGATGTATGCTCTATGTGTCAGTGTTGATGCATTCTCTGTGTCAGTGTTGATGTATGCTCTGTGTGTCAGTGTTGATGTATGCTCTGTGTGTCAGTGTTGATGTATGCTCTGTGTCAGTGTTGATGTATGCTCTGTGTGTCAGTGTTGATGTATGCTCTGTGTGTCAGTGTTGATGTATACTTTGTGTCAGTGTTGATGTATGCTCTATGTCTCAGTGTTGATGCGTGCTCTGTGTCAGTGTTGATGCGTGCTCTGTGTCAGTGTTGATGTGTGCTCTGTGTCAGTGTTGATGCATGCTCTATGTGTCAGTGTTGATGCGTGCTCTGTGTCAGTGTTGATGCATGCTCTATGTGTCAGTGTTGATGCATGCTCTGTGTCAGTGTTGATGCATGCTGTATGTGTCAGTGTTGATGCATGCTCTGTGTCAGTGTTGATGCATGCTCTGTGTCAGTGTTGATGCATGCTCTATGTGTCAGTGTTGATGCATGCTCTGTGTCAGTGTTGATGCATGCTCTGTGTCAGTGTTGATGCATGCTCTATGTGTCAGTGTTGATGCATGCTCTGTGTCAGTGTTGATGCATGCTCTATGTGTCAGTGTTGATGCATGCTCTATGTGTCAGTGTTGATGTAAGCTCTGTGTCAGTGTTGATGCATGCTGTGTGTCAGTGTTGATGCATTCTCTATGTGGCAGTGTTGATGTATTCTCTGTGTCAATGTTGATGTATGCTCTATGTGTCAGTGTTGATATATACTCTGTGTCACTGCTGGTGTTTGTTCTGTATCAGTGTTGATGTTTGTTCCGGTTTAGTGTCGATCACTGTTGATGTATATGCTTTGTGTCAGTGTTGAGGTATGCTCTTTGTGTCAGTGTTGAGGTATACTGTTTGTGTCAGTGTTGAGGTATACTCTATGTGTCAGTGTTGAGGTATACTCTTTGTGTCAGTGTTGATGTATGCTCTATGTGTCAGTGTTGATGTATGCTCTATGTGTCAGTGTTGATGTATGCTCTATGTGTCAGTTTTGAGGTATGCTGTTTGTGTCAGTGTTGATGTATGCTCTATGTGTCAGTGTTGAGGTATACTCTATGTGTCAGTGTTGATGTATGCTCTATGTGTCAGTGTTGAGGTATACTCTATGTGTCAGTGTTGATGTATGCTCTATGTGTCAGTGTTGAGGTATGCTGTTTGTGTCAGTGTTGATGTATGCTCTATGTGTCAGTGTTGAGGTATACTCTTTGTGTCAGTGTTAATGTATGCTCTATGTGTCAGTGTTGAGGTATACTCTTTGTGTCAGTGTTGGTGCATGCACTGAATCAGTCAGTGCTACACCTGCAGGTTGGTACCCTCTTCTCTCAGCTGTCACTCTGCTCCTGCTGTGGCCAATAGGAGTGCAGGGGGCGTGGCCGCTGCAGTTGAGGCAGGCAGTGCTGTGATCACATCCATTCTCATCTTCTGCAGCCTCTGCTGGATTATCCGGATCTCTGGCTGTCTGCTGCTCCTGGACATGTTGCTGCACCCGTTCTCCTGGCTCATCCTCAGTGCCATGGCTGCCCTGTGCCTCCTGCAAGGTAGGGAGACCCCCAGCTGCCCCTGCCAGGGGAGTTCTGCTCTGCATGGGGCGATTGCAAGCTCTGCAGCCCACTGTGTCTGCTGTTTACTGTGCTACCTGGAAAGCGGGAGTGTGGGGGGGGGGAGTGGGCACCCCCCCCCCCCCAGTTCTGCAGAACCCTCTTCCCTCCAGCATGTGAGGGGGGCTGGGTAGGGGAGGGGTGATGGCACACATTGACACCCCCTCCTCCCGTGTACTTATTGGTTTTGCTTTCCAGGCTGTGAAGGGTTAAGTGAAGTCTCTGATCAGGTGATCTGTTCTCTGCCCCTGCCGGCACACGACGGGTTAACAGCCTGGCACTCCGCAGTGCCATCATCCTGCCCCGATCTGTGGAGCAGAGGGCGCTACGAACGGGTTAAAGGTCCAGGCTGCTGATGAAAGCCCCCCTTGTACTGAGCTCTGGGGGGGGAGCAGAGTACACACATCGCCCGACAATGACACCTACCTGAGCTGAACCCCAACCGATCGGCTGTGTGCCGGGCTCAGGGAAACCTGTTGTGTTCACAGACCTCTCCTCTGTATACAATGTATCCACCTATCCTTCCTATATACACAATGTATCCTCCCCATATACCCCCGCCATGTATCCTCCCCATATACCCCCACCATGTATCCTCCCCATATACCCCATGTATCCTCCCCATATACACCTACCATGTATCCTCCCCATATACACCATGTATCCTCCCCATATACACCATGTATCCTCCCCATATACACCATGTATCCTCCCCATATACCCCCGCCATGTATCCTCCCCATGTACCCCCACCATGTATCCTCCCCATATACCCCCACCATGTATCCTCCCCATATACCCCCACCATGTATCCTCCCCATATACACCATGTATCCTCCCCATATACCCCCGCCATGTACCCTCCCCATATACCCCCGCCATGTATCCTCCCCATATACCCCCGCCATGTATCCTCCCCATATACACCATGTATCCTCCCCATATACCCCCACCATGTATCCTCCCCATATACACCATGTATCCTCCCCATATACACCCACCATGTATCCTCCCCATATACACCATGTATCCTCCCCATATACACCATGTATCCTTCCCATATACCCCCGCCATGTATCCTCCCCATATACCCCCGCCATGTATCCTCCCCATATACCACTGCCATGTATCCTCCCCATATACCCCATGTATCCTCCCCATATACACCCGCCATGTATCCTCCCCATATACACCCGCCATGTATCCTCCCCATATACCCCCGCCATGTATCCTCCCCATATACCCCCGCCATGTATCCTCCCCATATACCCCCTCCATGTATCCTCCCCATATACCCCCGGCATGTATCCTCCCCATATACCCCCGCCATGTATCCTCGCCATATACCCCTGCCATGTATCCTCCCCATATACCCCATGTATCCTCCCCATATACCCCCGCCATGTATCCTCCCCATATACACCCGCCATGTATCCTCCCCATATACCCCCGCCATGTATCCTCCCCATATACACCCGCCATGTATCCTCCCCATATACACCCGCCATGTATCCTCCCCATATACCCCATGTATCCTCCCCATATACCCCCACCATGTATCCTCCCCATATACACCCGCCATGTATCCTCCCCATATACCCCCGCCATGTATCCTTCCCATATACCCCCGCCATGTATACTCCCCATATACCCCCGTCATGTATCCTCCCCATATACACCCGCCGTGTATCCTCCCCATATACCCCCCCGTGTATCCTCCCCATCTACACCACGTATCCTCCCCATATACACCACGTATAGTCCCCATACACACCTACCATGTATCCTCCCCATATACACCTACCATGTATCCTCCCTATACGCACCTACCATGTATCCTCCCCATACGCACCTACCATGTATCCTCCCCATACGCACCTACCATGTATCCTCCCCATATGCACCTACCATGTATCCTCCCCATATGCACCTACCATGTATCCTCCCCATATACACCTACTGTGTATCCTCCCCATATACACCATGTATCCTCCCCATATACACCATGTATCCTCTCCATATACACCCACCATGTATCCTCCCCATACACACCCACCATGTATCCTCCCCATACACACCCACCATGTATCCTCCCCATACACACCCACCATGTATCCTCCCCATACACACCTACCATGTATCCTCCCCATATACACCTACCATGTATCCTCCCCATATACACCTACCATGTATCCTCCCCATATACACCATGTATCCTTCCCATATACACCTACTGTGTATCCTCCCCATATACACAATGTATCCTCTCCATATACACCCACCATGTATCCTCCCCATATACACCTACCATGTATCCTCCCCATATACACCACGTATCCTCCCCATTTACACCACGTATTCTCCCCATATACACCATGTATCCTCCCCATATACACAATGTATGCTCCCCATATACACCATGTATCCTCCCCATATACACCTACCCAGGGGCAGACTGACAACTCATGGGGCCCCCAGGCAATTGGAAATAATGGGGCCCCTGTGTCCTTGCCCAAACACCTATGAAAAAGGTACCAGGGGCATCTCATGGGGCCCCCTACTGACCCCGGGCAGTGCCCGAGTTTCCAAATGGTCAGTCCGCCCATGCACCTACCGTGTATCCTCCCCATATACACCATGTATCATCCCCATATACACCATGTATCCTCCCCATATACACCTACCATGTATCCTCCCCATATACACCTACCAAGTATCCTCCCCATATACACCATGTATCCTCCCCATATACACCCACTGTGTATCCTCCCCATATACACCTACCGTGTATCCTTCCAATATACACCCGCCATGTATCCTCCCCATATGCACCATGTATCCTCCCCATATACACCTACCATGTATCCTCCTCATATACACCTACCACGTATCCTCCCCATATACACCTACCGCGTATCCTCACCATATACACCTACCGCGTATCCATCCCATATACACCTACCGCGTGTCCATTCATATACACCTACCGCGTATCCTCCCCATATACACCTACTGCGTATCCTCCTCATATACACCTACCATGTATCCTCCCCATATACACCATGTATCCTCCCCATATACACCCACTGTGTATCCTCCCCATATACACCTACCGTGTATCCTTCCAATATACACCCGCCATGTATCCTCCCCATATGCACCATGTATCCTCCCCATATACACCTACCATGTATCCTCCTCATATACACCTACCACGTATCCTCCCCATATACACCTACCGCGTATCCTCACCATATACACCTACCGCGTATCCATCCCATATACACCTACCGCGTGTCCATTCATATACACCTACCGCGTATCCTCCCCATATACACCTACTGCGTATCCTCCTCATATACACCTACCGCGTATCCTCCCCATATACACCTACTGCGTATCCTCCTCATATACACCTGCCGTGTATCCTCCCCATATACACCTACCGCGTATCCATCCATATACACCTACCATCTATCCTCCCCATACACATCTACCACGTATCCTCCCCCATATACACCTACCATGTATCCTCCCCATATACACCTACCGCGTATCCTCCCCATTTACACCTGCCGTGTATCCTCCCCATATACACCTACCGCCTATCCTCCCCATACACATCTACCACATATCCTCCCCCATATACACCTACCACGTATCCATCCATATATACCTGCCACCTATCCTCCCCATATACACATACCACATATCCTCCCCGTGTTCACCTGCCACCTATCCTCCCCGTGTACACCTGCCATGTATCCTCCTCGTGTACACCTTTCTCCTATCCTCCCCGTGTACACCTGCCACCTATCCATCCCATATACACCTGCCACCTATCCTCCCCATATACACCTACCACGTATCCTCCCCATATACACCTACCACCTATCAATCCCATATACAACCAACACGTATCCATCCTATATACACCTACCACATATCCCATATACACCTACCATGTATCCTTCCCATATACACCTAACATGTATCCATCCCATATACACCTACCATGTATCCTTCCCATATAAACCTACCATGTATACTTCCCATATAAACCTACCATGTATCCTCATTTACACCTACCATGTATCGTCCCATATACACCACGTATCCTCCCCATATACACCTACCATGTATCCTTCCCATATAAACCTACCATGTATCCTTCTCATATACACCTACCACGTATCCTTCCCATATACACCTACCACCTATCCTTCCCATATACAGCTACCATGTATCCATCCCATATACACCTAGCACGTATCCTTCCCATATACACCTACCATGTATCCTTCCCATATACACCTACCACCTATCCTTCCCATATACACCTACCATGTATCCATCCCATATACACCTAGCATGTATCCTTCCCATATAAACCTACCATGTATCCTTCTCATATACACCTACCATGTATCCCAGATACACCTACCATGTATCCTTCCCATATACACCTACCACCTATCCATCCCATACACACCTAGCATGTATCCTCCCCATATATACCTACAATGTATCCTTCCCATATACATCTACCACGCATCCTTCCCATATACACTTACCACCTATCCTCTCCATATACACCTACCACCTATCTTTCCCATACACACCTACCACCTATCCATCCCATACACACCTACCACCTATCCTTTCCATATACACCTACCACGTATCCTCCCCTTATACACCTACCACTTATCCTCCCCATATACACCTACCACGTATCCTCCCCATATACACCTACCACGTATCATCCACATATACACCTACCACGTATCCTCCCCATATACACCTACCACCTATCCTCCCCATACACACCACGTATCCTCCCCATACACACCTACAACGTATCCTCCCCATATACACATACCACCTATCCATGCCATACACACCTACCTTGTATCCTTCCCATATACACCTACCACCTATCCATCCCATATACACCTACCACCTATCCATCCCATATACACCTACCACGTATCCTCCCCATATACACGTACCACCAATCCATACCATACACACCTACCATGTATCCTCCCCATATACACCTACCATGTATCCTCCCCATATACACTTACCACCTATCCATCCCATACACACCTACCACGTATCCTCCCCATACACACATACCACCAATCCATACCATACACACCTACCACGTATCCTCCCCATATACACATACCACCTATCCATCCCATATACACCTACCACCTATCCATCCCATGTACACCTACCACGTATCCTCCCCATATACACCTACCACCTATTCAGCCCATGTACACCTACCAGCTATCCATCCCATGTACACCTACCACCTATCCATCCCATATACACCATGTATCCTCCCCATATACACCTATCAAGTATCCGATACACAGAATGTATGCATCCCATATACACCTACAATTATCTCTCTGATATAGCTATACAATGTACCTCTCCAACTCTCATACACTGTATCCCCCCTCCGGTGTACTAATACATTGTATTCATCTGATATACACATCTATCCGTAGTCTGTCCGATTATCTCCACAGCCTGGAGATCGCTCAGATCTGGCAAGTTGCCATTGATGTGATTGGCAGAAGTTTGAGCAGAGGGTACACCCCATCAATTAGCAGTTATATGTTCTATACTTTTATGACACCCCCCCCCCCCCCTTCCCCAACCCCTCCTCCCTGTTATCTCCCTTCCTCCCTACCACCACCACCTTCCCAAGCATCACCCCCCACCCTGGACATCCTTCTACCCCCCTCAAACCCTACTCCAGCCATCCCTTCATACCCTCACCCCCTACTCCAGCCATCCCTTCATACCCTCACCCCCTACTCCAGCCATCCCTTCATGCCCCTCACCCCCTACTCCAGCCATCCCTTCATGCCCCTCACCCCCTACTCCAGCCATCCCTTCATGCCCCTCACCCCCTACTCCAGCCATCCCTTCATGCCCCTCACCCTCTACCTTGGACATCACTCCATCCACTTCATCCCCTACTCCAATCATCCTTTCATTTCCTTCAACCCTCTAACCCAGGCATCCCTCTACCCCCTCACCCTCCTCTACCCCAGACATCCCTCCATCCCCCTACCCCGGGAAGTACTCTATCATCATTCCACAGGTACCCTTCCACCCACCTTACCCCCCCCCCCCCCCCCCAGGCATCCCTCCATTCTCCTGACCCCCCTATACCATAGGCATCCCTCCACCCCCTCACCTCCCAAGCATCCCTCCTTCCCCTCTCCCCCCAGGCATCCCTCCTCCCCCCTTACCTTCCAGGCACCCCTCCATCCTCCTGACCCCCTACCCTGGGTATTGTTCCTCTGGGTCCCAGCCCCCCACCCAGAATCTGCCTCTTATTATTCGCCCCTCGTCCGTGTTCCCCTCACTGGCTCATTACACATCGATCGCTGTTCACACTCCGGGCTCGGATGTCTGTACATTGTGTATTGGCGCAGAATAAGCACAGCTGTGAGTCGGGGAGCCGATGGTGGTGTCGGTGGGGTCGGGTGGCCCAGACCTCCCTCCTCCAACAGTTGTCCAACTAGAGCAGCCAATCAGCAACCTCCTCTCCCTGATCTCCGCTCCGCGCTATGGATGGGCTGTGCGGAGCTCCGCGCGGATCCAGGAGAACCTGTCATGTCCGGGCTCACCCGATCATCATCAGACTGAACATGTGACCTGTCATGTTCACCTTCTTATTTATCTTCATTCAGTGTCAGAGGTCACCTGAAAGCTGACAAGGGTCTGACGTCACACTGCACACTCGGAGGCTGGGAGACAGTGTGACGTCAGGAGGGGAGCTTATCACTCCTTCTGTTTTATGGGTCCTGCTTTGAAACAAATGGAAACACATTAAAATGCACATCAACATGTGATGGCATGTATCTGAACACACATCGGGACACGTGACACGACACACATGATGCACGCGACACATGGACACCAGGGGTGGACTGACAACTCATGGGGCTCCAGGGCAATAGGGGATCATGGGGCCCCTGTGTCCTTGCCCAAACTTAAAAAAGCCTATGAAAAAGGTACCAGGGGCATCTCATGGGGCCCCCTGCTGACCCCGGGCCCTCGGGCAGTGCCCGAGTTTCCAAATGGTCAGTCCGCCCCTGATGGACACAAAGCATAAACGCATATTTAGACATGTGAACACGCATCATGATACATGAACACGTAGATGTGTGTGGATGGACATTAACATGCTAAGTACATTGAAATGTGCATTAAAACAAATACATGGCAATACACATCCACATGCAATCAGATTTTTTTAACTCATTTCCCAGGAAACAGCATCAGACTAAAATAAAGAGACCCCAAAACAGGAAAGGGGGGCTCATCGCTAGACCCTCCCCCCCCCCCCACACTCAGGCTGAAGGGTCGGCCCCAGGTAGAGTACAAAGGGGACAAATGCAGAATTCTCATCATTTCTCATTCCTTTATCCACCCCATCATGACTGGTTCTCTTTCTCAGTGGTTTGTAAATGATAGTCTGTTGGAGGACCCCAGCCAGTGGATGCGGCTCCAGCTCTCTGATTGGATGGAGGGGTGTGGCCTGACCATCAGATGATGTGCCTGGAGTTAGAATTTCCTGCATCCCTTGTCTTATGTCACTCCATCAGGAACTTTGTATGATGTCTGGTCTGCCATCCCTATCCGTGCCGTGCCATGGGTGGAGCCTAATAAATAAGTGGGGGTTGGTCACACATTTCTGCAGTAGCCAATAACAGGCCAAGTTTTCCAGATTCCTTCACACAGATGAAATCCTCAGCGCTCTGATTTTACACTGTTACAGATTATCCTGTCTACGCACGTACCTGGAAGTCTGGAAATCCTGTCCTACCAGGAATCGGCTACCTCTTCTAGACTATGGCACCATGCTAGCAGGTGCAAAATCTTTGCCGACCCCTCCCCCATGCGGGACCCCTCTGCTCATAGAACATATTTTGCTGACCTGACTGTAAAAAGTTGTCATCACGTGTGTATAATCTCATATAGTAAAAGGGAATGATTACTTCTGATGGGGAAATATTTCAGTGACTATACAGGGAAGAGCTGCCCCCTTTCCCTCTGCTGCCTCTAGACATCAGCCTACTCTGCCTAATGGTAAGTCAGGGCCTTCTGGTTTAGAAGTTATAGACTGACATGTGGATGAGAGTTAAGCTGGCCATACACTATACAATCTGATTGTAGACTCTCTGCACAAGTGGAAATCAAGTCAAAAATACTTTCCTCTGTTCCAACAGTCCAATGCCTTCAAGGTCCCTCACCCACTCCGACATCTTCTTCCAGGTGTCGGTCTTTGGCCATCTTGATTGGCTAGCATGGGATGACATCACTCCCACACATGTGCAGGAATGCAGTCAACACCCCACGCAGGCATTGTGCCGGGGTGTAAACTGTGCTGCGCTTTGCTGTTCATTGTATATTATGCAGAGGATTGTGGACAGGCAGGGCTATCACATAAGAGACATTTCCTGCATATTCACATTTCTTTTCAACTTTAGTTCTGCTTTAAAGCTGGCTATACACTATACAATCAGATTGTATTATCTCTGTACAATCTCCTTTTGATCTGATAAATCTATGTAATATAAGAACAGACCTAAATAATGCATTGCATTTAGATCCAGAAGGCAGGCCTTTGCACTACATAGTTGACCGGTCCTTGCAGTGTTCTGTCAGGGATAATAAGGAACCAATGGGAATTGTTCACCGCCTGTGTCTGAGCAGGTGAGCTAACCTGAAATCTCAATTTAACCGCTGCCAATCAGATCACGGAAGGGCACTATAGATGGCACATTGAACACATGTGCACTGGGTGGGAGTGCATTAGCAGGATGGTTACAAGCTGAGTTTTGACTCTACAATGCTTTATCTGTGGGGACTCCCTCCCAGGGCAATGCTGTTACAGAATGTGTGTGCAGCATAGGGTGTAATGTGACCCCTGCAGGCTGCTACGGTGGCCATGCAAGGTGAATATTGCACTACATGCCCTGACCTGTTCAAGTGTCACTTCAAGGGCTGCACACTTGTTCCAGGACAGCGAGTCACCAAGTAGTGAAGTTGCAGGATGAAGATGACGTACAAAGCTTACAGCAGCTCCAAAATTTCTATTCTCACAGGTTACCAGTAAATGTCATCCCTCCCGCTAGCTATGAAAGAGTCTGCACTCTCTGTAGTAAGCGCTTTGCCCCGTGTATGCCATCAGGTAATGCAGTTCCATACATGCCAACTGTCCAGGATTTGGAAGGACAGCCCCACGTTTTGTCCCTCTGTCCCACTGATGCCGAGATCACAGCATTCACCTTGCTTGAGTTACTGCACATGCAGAGTAATTCAAGAAAGTTCATTGTGGGGAATGAGGCAACAAATGGGTGGCCGCTGCATATTTAGAGGTGGGGTCTGGGTGGGACCAGCTTTGAAAGCAGGTATGGTGGGCATTTCATGTGTATTTAGAGGCGGGGTCTGGGTGGGACTAACAATGAAAGCAGGTATGGTGGGCATTTCATGTGTATTTAGAGGCGGGGTCTGGGTGGGACTAACAATGAATGCAGGTATGGTGGGTATTTCATGGGTATTTAGAGGTGGGGTCTGGGTGGGACCATTGTAGAAAGCAGGTATGTTGGGCATTTCATGTGTACTTAGAGGCGGGGTCTGAGTGGGACCAACGTGGACAGCTGGTATGGTGGGCATTTCATGCGTATTTAGAGGCAGGGTCTGGGTGAGACCAGTTTGGAATGCAAGTATGGTGGGCATTTCATGTGTATTTAGACGTGGGGTTTGGGTGGAATCAACGTGGAAAGCTGGTATGGTGGGCATTTCATGCATATTTAGAGGTGGGGTCTGGGTGGGACCAACGTGGAAAGCTGGTATAGTGGGCATTTCATGTGTATTTAGAGGCAGGGTCTGGGTGGAACCAACGTGGAAAGCTTGTATGGTGGGCATTTCATGTGTATTTAGAGGTGGGGGCTGGGTGGGACCAATGTGGAAAGCAGGTATGGTGGGCATTTCATGTGTATTTAGATATAAGGTCTGGGTCGGACTAATTAATAAAGCTGGAGTGATGGGCTGTTCCAGGATATTTGGAGGTGGGAACTTGGTGGGACCAACCTGTAAAGTGGGCATGGTGGACATTTTCCCTAATTTAAGGGGAAGATCTGGTTGAGACAACCCACAAAGCTGGAGTGATATGCGGATTAGGGGTGGAATCTGGATGGGACCAGCCTATAAAGTGTGCTTGGTTTGGGTATGCCCACCCGGAAAGTTGGCAGAGTGGGGTTACCAGTGTCCTGGATTCAGGACTGTAATGTTAGTAAGTATGCAGCTCTGTACCAGTCCAGTGCAAGTGAGGACACACCTTGCCAACATATGAATTGCTCAGCTTCGGATCACATTCAGTCAGAGGCAGGGGCAGACTGACCATTCAGACACTCGGGCACTGCCTGAGGGCCCGGGGTCAGTAGGGGGCCCCATGAGATGCCCCTGGTACCTTTCTTAGGCTTTTTTGGGAGTAGTTTGAGTGTGGGCAAGGACACAGGGGCCCCATGATCCCCTATTGTTCATGGGCCCCATGAGTTGTCAGTCTGCCCCTGGTCAGAGGTTCACCGACAGAGCATGAACACCGAGCTCTGCTGGTCATAGGTGACATTGTAATATGTCCTCCGACCACCAGTGTCCAGGTGAGACAGGTCCTCTTTATTGTGTGCCCTGCGTCATTTCTCAGACTGAGGTTGCTGCTGAGACTGTGATCCCTGTACATCGTACTTTGTATTTACTTTGTTACATTGTTTGGTTGAATAACAACACATTTCCATCAAATTCAATGAATGGCTTCTAGATGAAGAAGAGTACCTGTCACCCCAATGGATGCAAGCTGTCCAGCCTGGGCAGAGCATTGTTGGCGAGCTGTTGGTGACGCATCACATCTCACAGCAAATCAAATGCTTTGTTGAGTGGATGGCGCTGTTCCTGGTCTGGCGTTATGGGTGGAGTCATCAATGTGTCTAGACGGCCTATTAAAGTTCTCAATGAAAGCTTCATAGTATAATCATTGAGACAGCGCATACAGCAAGCTTTACTCTCAGCAACCAATCAGAATTTATCTTTCAAATTTATCAAGAAATCCGATTTGTCATTCTTTGAAATGATCTCACATCTACTCCCCTCTTCTTAGTAACAGTCTACTAACATCAGTGCTGAGAAAAAGGACTGTCCCTTGAAGTCAAGGATCTTTATTGAAGAAAGATTATTCTGGGTCTTTGAGGGCCCCCATCCTCCATTGAGGGCCCCTGTATCACAACTACTGTATGTGTATTTCTCCCCAGTCACCAGATTTGGCTATTTGGATTTCAGTTGTCAGAATACGAAGGAGATTGGTGGCTGAGGCACTACAGACAGTTCTTATTGCGGCATCATTGATGCGTCTAGTCTACAGTCTAAAGCTAACCACACACATTATATTCTGATTGTACACTCGATTTAAGACCCACCAAAAAAGTAGTGCAAGGGCCTGCCTGACTATATACAAACTGATTGTTAGACTAGTTAGATCCTCATATTACATCGTTTTGGTAAATCTAAGGTTGGTTGTACAAAGATTGTATGATGAGATTGTAATGTGTAATGATCCTTAAGCTGGCCATACATTATACAATTTTCTTATTCAATTTCCTTTAGATTTACCTTATGTAGTGCAAGGGCCTGGCTGATTGCATACAAATCCAAAGTGTTTAGGTTTCACCTCATTTTATATGATTTCAAGAAATCTAAAGGAAACTTTTACAATAAAATTGTATAATGTATGACCAGCCTTAGACTGCAGATTGTGCAATCACTTTAAGACTAGGTTCACACCTATGCAGGTTGTGTTTGAGCCATTTCTGCATTGCGTTTTGCTCTTGCGTTTTTGCCACGTTTTGGATGCATTTTGCATGTTTTTTTTTAATTTTTTAAAAATTTTCTTGTTGCCAGGCAGATTTAAACAGCAAAACACATCAAAAACACGGCAAAAACACATAAAAAACGCAACACATGCTTTTCTGCAGCATTTCCATTGAAGTCTATAGGACCAAAAAGGCAACTTTTTGCGTTCAAAAAAGTCCCTGACCCTTTCCAAAAAACGCACCGGGTGAAAACGCTCATATGTGAACCTATCCCATAGGAAATCATGGTAAATGGATTGTTCTGCATTTCTGCAAAACGCTGCGGAAAACGCTTAGGTGTGAACCTCGGGTTAGATCTATCAACAAATATGTAGTGCACAGGCCTGTCTGATTGGTTACAAATTGATTGGATAGTTTAGGTAGGTCCTTATATTACCTAGATTTGGTAGAGCTAAAGTTGATGCGGGGCTCTGCACTACATACTTGTGGGCAGATCTAAAGGAGATTGTGCAATCTGATTGCACAGTGTATTGGCAGCCTAAAGCTGTCCATAGACTGTTTGAATCTCGGCCGGTTGAGCAGGGACTGCCTAAGATTCAAACCATCTATGGGCAGGCTGATTGTACCCAATTCGATGGTTGTACAACTTGGGT
This sequence comes from Staurois parvus, assembly GCF_062004578.1. Taxonomy (NCBI): domain Eukaryota; kingdom Metazoa; phylum Chordata; class Amphibia; order Anura; family Ranidae; genus Staurois; species Staurois parvus. The sequence goes on along the minus strand of NW_028318254.1, from coordinate 3,108,352 downwards.
ACAACCAGCCTGTCGGATTTTGCATGCTACAGCCACTAGCAATAAACGCTGCTTTCTTGGCAGTGATGGCTCCCCCCCTCCCACATCCCAGTTCCCCCTCGCCGGGAGAACACAATAGATCCACGGGAGGGATTCCCCCATCAACACGGATGATGGGGGAACTAAGTGAAAGAAAATCGCATCATCTATGGCCGGCTTTAGGCACACAGCCCCCCGATGTTTTCAGACGTGACGCACAGACATAAACCTGCAATTCAGTTTATTCCACAAGCTCTATCTGTTGCCCCCGGAATGACATTTTGTCGGAGATGACCTCAGGGCTGGATTCTGATTAATATTCTCCTCTGGATCTCTGGCGACTCCCGTCAAATCTTCTCCCGTTTAATGGCTCGTTTGGCTGATTTGTTTGGGTTTTATCGTTGAGTTTTCTCTTGGCTCAGCAAAGCTTGTAAAATGTCCGTTCAGCCGGCCATTAAAAAACACTAATTATCAGACGGCTTCTGCTAAATGAGGGTCGTAGCTGGAGAACTGAATGCAGCAGCCAATCATGTAGCAGCTTTCATTTGTGTTTTTTACTCCACATGCAGGAAAAGGGATGTCTGATTGGTTGGTGTGGATTGGTATATCATTGCTTTCTGCTGTATTGGGGGACGCTGGTCAGTTTGGGGATTTGGGGATTCTGGCACAATGGAGATTGGCATCCACAGCATTTCCTGCCCTTTTATGTTCCCTGCCTTAAATACTATCACTGACCATACACTATGCAATCTGATTGTACAATCTCATTTAAGCTAGGTTCATACCTATGCAGGTTGTGTTTGAGGTGTTTCTGCATTGCATTTTGGCACCTGCGTTTTTTACGCATTTTGTGGGTTTATTTGATTTTCTTTCAATTTTTCTTGTTGCTAGGCAGATTTAAAATGCAAAATGCATCAACAATGCATAAAAAAATGCCCTACATGTGTTTCTGCATCATTTCCATTGAAGTCTATAGAACCAAAAACGCAACTTTTTGCGTTCAAAAAAGTCCCTGACCCTTTCCAAAATACGCACCGGGTGAAAACGTGGAGATGTGAACATGTCCCATAGGAAATCATGGTAAATGGAATGTACTGTGTTTCTGCAAATGCTGCGGAAAACGCTTAGGTGTGAACCTGTAGCTAGATCTGCAAAGAACTATATAGTGCAAGAGCCTGACAGATTGGATGCATATTGATTAAATAGCACAGGTAAGGCCTCATATTACATAGTGTGCGTGAATTGTAAAAAGATTGTATGGTCAGATTGTAACGTTCATGGTGACCATTATGGTGCCCATACAAAAGATGGAAAATTGTTTGAACATCTGTTATCGGGACAGTTTGTTCATTTTTTTGTCCAGGTAATGGACACAAATCGAAAAAGTTTGAAGTAAAAAAATCAAAGGAAAAGTTTGATAGACTTCTGCTGAATGGATGAATTAAAAGGTGAATGTGTTTCTCACCCGTTAAAAATCGAACTGTTCGTACTGCGCATATGTGACAAAGCAAACGAAAAACTGATTCACTGAATGATGTATTGTTGGAAATCCGGTCATTACATGATGGCAATATCGCTTCCTGACGTGTGTTCGTTTTTCAGAAATGCGATTGAACACCGTGTTGACTAGTGTATGGCTAGTATTATCAATAATGAAAGGATGCGCTTAAAATATCAAATAAAGTATCAAATACCAAACAATAAAAAAGTGCAAAAAACTCATAAATGTCCAAAAATTATATATAAAGTGCAACCACCATAAAGTGATATATAATGCTGCAATCTTGGTATAATCACTTGACACTGTGAGGAAATCCACCACCGAATAAATGAAATAAACTCACCAGAGCGATATGCTGAATAAATTATAAATCAGTACAATCGCTATTGCTCTGGGAGCGATGATCTGTTGAGGTTTCCAAAATAAGGGAGCAATACTCTGTAATCAGCAAATCCGTATGGATGAGGGAACTGTGATATCAAATGGACCTCCTCTCTCTCTCTATAAAGGCAATACTCGGGGAATTAAAAAAAAAATATAAAAGTGCAATACGTTCTTAAAAACATCAGCTTTATTAAATGCCAAATGTGAACTCACAAATATGGTGTCTAAAGCTGACACCAGCAATACATGCCACACAAAATCCAAAGGACGAGCCTCACTCACCGACAGTTACAAGGAATGTCCTGAAGTCACATCCATTAAGCCCCTACGCGTTTCGTCATTCGACGTCCTCCGGAGCAGAATGGATTATTCACACCTGAATTTGGTTAAGGGTTGCAGCTGAGTTGGAGATTTCTTTCTTTTTTGGCACTTTTCTTAATTATTATATGGCTAGTATTAGGCTGCATTCACATCTGCACAGCCCTGGGAAAGTTTTGTCTGGAGTATTACAAATAAAGCATGTGACTACTTCAGGCCACGGGCTCATTTACTAACGTACCTTGCACTTGTGGTGCCGTCAGTCGTTAAAGGCCCCCCAAATGCGGCCAGCAGTCGCACATTTTTGCACACGGCAAAACAAGCTACAGAAACACCATAAATAATGTGCAAAGTTCAAAGCCTGGAAAAGGTGAAGGAGCGTCTTTGTCCCATGTAGTGTCAGCCCATTCAAGTCAATGGGCGGCCCTATCCATGTCATGGGAAAGCACGCAAAAAAATGCACATTCATGCGACACGCAGATGGGAATGGGGCCTATGACCTGAGGGTTTTTGGCCTCCTTTGGTTTGTGTATTCTGTGTATCATGGTGGACAGAGAAATTATTTTTTTCCGACACATGATAATGCCCTGATGACTGGCGGTTATGGAAGTAGCTCCATGCGGATTGCGCACACCGCCATTATCTGCCGCCTCTGCCCGCGATCATCATAGAGGAAAATGTAGATTGGTATTCACACCCTAAGGTGGCCAGGTGGTCCTCATGTCCATTCATCTCAGGGTCTTGTTGCTCTAATTTCCTGGACATGTAATCTGCATGTAATTAGAAGTGTGACTGCTCTGTGGGCTCCATTGTATTTTGTGTTCATTTTTCATTATGGGACCCTGACCCATCTAATGCCTCCAAAGAAGACATGCTGAGGACCCCAGCTAAGGAGTACTGAGCCATTTTTTTGTGTTACTTTAACTGACAATTGCACGGTCATGCAACACTGCACCCAAATTAAATTTACATCATTTTTTCCACACAAATAGAGCTTTCTTTCAGTATTTGATCGCCTGTGGGTTTTTTATTTTTTGTGTTATAAACAAAAAAAGACTGACAATTTTGAGAAACAAACTGTACTTTTGACTTTTTGCTATTAAGCATGTCCAATAAAAAATTAAAAAAAATCTATGGTAATTTTGCCATACATATAGGGCAAAATGTATTCTGCTCCATGTCTTTGCTAAAAATATCCCAATACGTGTAAATTAATTGGTTTATGTGAAAGTTATAGCGTTTACAAATGGCGGTATACATACTGGAATTTGTTTTATCTTTTTTTTTGCTAGTAATGGGGGCGATCAGCAACTTATAGCAGGACTACGGGAATTCTGACACTGGGGGAACTGACTTGGTGTCACTGACATCCCTAGTGACACCAATAGTGATCAGTGCTAATAAAAAGTACTGTCACTGTACTAATGGTTGACTGTGTGCTGTGTGTGTTTTACTATGAGGCTGTGTCTGTGCGTTCCACTGTAAGCACACTGCTTTGTATGGTTCTGCTATGCAGAGCCATACAAAGCAGTATGCAGGAGCTGACAGGGGAGAGAACTGTATTGTTTACATACAGTTCTCTCCCCCATTGGTAATACTTGGCGTTCACCGGGTGGCAGTGAGTAATCACCGGCTGGGACCCGGTGATTGACAGCTGAGGTCGCACGCGAGCCATACCAGCAGCCTACCTGGAAATGCAAAATCACGTATGTATACATGATTTTGCGCACCCGTGCCACCCTGTAGCAGTATTTCTGCTATAGAGCAGCAGGACAGCTGGTAAAGCTGGGCTCTGGGATAAGTAAATATTGTCCAAATATTCATCATGTGTACTCTTCCTTCAATCTTGGTTTGCTTTGTGTATTTCTTCCAGATCTGTGTAGTAATCCAATGTGATACTTTTCCTTCCTGTAATAAAGACCGGTCACTGCTGCTCCTTCCCCTTGTGCAGGGTGACTGGTCTTGTCTCCGCCCTCCTCCTTTAGTTATCTGCAGGTGGTCTAGTGGGTGGAGCCTGATGGGCCCCTCCCACAGCTCTGCTCTCTACAAAGACTTTCTGCAGCACAGTGATGATGTCAGTACTGGATATAAAGGTAAGTCCTCGAAACGCCTTAGCCTGTTGGAAGTCCAGGGTTCCCATTGCGGACAGTCATGTAGTGTTGATTGGACAGTGCTGTTCTTTATGATGTGCCTTTGTTGTTTGTGAGTACAATACCTATGTTTATTCCTTTAATAAACGTTTTTCAAGGTAATGCACTAGGCCTCTGTTTGTTTTCTTTATATCCAGTACATTTGGACTTCCCTGGTCCTTTGAGGGCAGCAAGGAGTGCACATTCCAGGACATCCGAGATGTGGTTATAGCCTATGTTGAGTCCATCCCCAAGCGCAGTATTTGGGTTTGCTGTTTATGATGTCACTACTATTTTTACAAGGTAATATCTGGGATTACAGAAGCATTTGGTGCAAACAAAGTGGAATGATATCTTTTGTGGCTATTAAGGAATAATAAGGCAGATATAAAAGGCAATTAATGCAGCTCTGTCATTAATAATACATCATTAAATCATTGTTATGATACAGTTTGATTTGGTATCAGCCTGTTGAATTTCCTATACATCAGTGCTGTGACTGGGGGAGGGAGAAGCAATACAAGAAACCAATCAGATGTCCTGTAGTGCTTATGTGCTCCCAAAAAAGATGCCACTAGGAGGGGAGAGCAGAGAGACAGAGAAATGAGCTCATCAGTCTTCTGCTTCCTCTTCCCTGTCCAGTCCTGGGTGGGGGAAGGGTGAAATCAGGTCTCCTGTCCCCCAGACAGTCCTGTGCTGTGTGGCAGAACTGTGTAAATATTTTGACTGGATGGACAGAAGTAGAAATCCTTTGGCAGGCAAAGCAGCTCCTGTATATGTATTTTAGGTATGTATTTAGCTCTTTCCTTTCAGAACATGGTAGGTATCATCCTCAATCATTATACCTCAGGAAAGGGCCTAATGTCTTCCAAAACTGGACAATGGTAATAGCTCTAGTGAACCAATAAAAGGGGATCACTTCAGCTCCGGGCCAGCTAACTCAGTACAAGACTCTGCTACTGCTGCAGCTCTCAGTCACATACACAGGCAGATCTGATTGGTTTCTGAATCCTCCGAGTGGCACCCCAGGCTGGGGAACCCTGGTACAGCCCCCCACAGCAACGGAGAGAACTGATAAAGAGTCCAAAGGACCTATCACCAGGCCGCTGCACATAGATAAATTTTGTCAAAAAAAGTATTACTAATAGGGTTTATGAAGCCTTCAGGTAATGGGGTAATTTACTAAAGCAGGGGTCTCCAAACTACGGCCCTTGGGCCACATCCAGCCCACAGATAGAGTCAGTAGCAGATTCTCAGACTGAGGGTTCAGGTCAGTTGGTCTTCACTTCTGATGGGGATCCTGATGTAAGGAGGAACACTGAAGGGTACCCTGATGTATGGAGGAACTCGGATAGTGACCCTGATGTGAGGAGGGACTCTGATGTATGGGGGATTTCTGATGGAGACCCTTATGTATGGCTGAACTTTGATGGGGACACCGATGTAAGGGAGAACCCTGATGGTGGCACTGATGTAAGGGGAACACTGATGGGGACCTTGATATATGTCTGAACTCAGATGGGTACCCTGATGTATGGGGGGAACACTGATAGGGGCACTGATGTAAGGGGAACCCTAATGGGGACCTTGATGTATGGCTGAACTTTGATGAGGACCCTGATGTATAGGGGAATGCTGATGGGGACCCTTATGTATGGGAGAACTATGATGGGGACCTTGATGTATGGCTGAACTCTGATAAGGACCCTAATTTATGGAGGAACTCTGATAGAGACCCTGATATAAAGGGTGGGGGCACTGATGGGGACCCTGATGTATGAGGGCACTCTGATTGGGACCCTGATGTAAGGGGGGAATGGTGATGGTGACCCTGATGTAAGGGAGGAGAATGATGGGGTCCCTCTTGTAAGGGAGGGCACTGGTAGGAACCCCAATGTAACAGGGAACACTGATGGGGACCATGATGTAAGGGGGGACACTGATTGGGACCCTGATGTAAGGATGGGATACTGATGGGGACCTTGATGTAAGGGGGGACATTGATTGGGACCCTGATGTAAGGGTGGGACACTGATGGGGACCTTGATGTAAGGGGGAATTCTGATGGGTTCCTGATGTAAGGGAGGACACTGATGGGGACCTTGATGTATGAGGGAACTCTGATAGAGACCCTGATGTATGGGGGAACTCTGATAGGGACCCTGATATATGGGGGAACTCTGATAGGGACCCTGATGTATGGAGGAACTCTGATAGGGACCTTGATGTATGGGGGGAGAATGATGGGGACACTGATGGAGACACTGACTTATGGAGGAACTCTAATGAGGACCTTGATGTAAGAGGGGGCTCTGATGTACTGGTAAGGCTTCTTTTTGAAGGGGGGACTTCTGATATAAAGTTATTTCTTGGCACGTTTATTTGTTCATTTAAAAAGTATTCATCTATTTATTTTGATAATTTATGTCTATTTAGGCGTTATTTGTAAATTAAACGTAGAAGTTTGGAAGCCCCTTTACTAGTGGAATAGAGCAGAAAGGTGAAGCTGCTTTCCCTGGAACCACGTGCACATAAAAGTCCTGTTTATTCAATTTCTCTGGCAGATGATTAGGTAAACACAGCTTCACCTTATCCACAAAGCTAAGTGAACATTCAGGTTGCTATGTGAACAGTCTTTATGCCTTTAGTGATCAACCGACGCAGCAAAGTGGATTGCAAGGCCATATTAGTCAGGTCACCAATGGATTTAGAGAACTCCCTGTCTGTATTCGGATAATTCTCCTCGATAATGTTCTGGTGCTAAAAGCGAAGAATATCTGTTCCTCTTCCATTGTCACATTTCAATCTACAGAATTCTTCAGGGAAAGTAGAGATAAGAGTCTGGATAGAAATCCTGATTGATGACAGAAACATTCCCTAAAGCTGAACTCCAGGGAAAGAATTAATGATCCCTTGCAGTGGGGCTGCTCCCTGCATCACATGCACTAAATACTCATTTAGGTCTAGGGGACCATAAAAAGAACTTATATTCACCCAAGCCTCCGCTCCCATAGGTTCCCTTCTGTCTGTTAGGTTGGTTCCTGCAGCCTCTTCTGCACTAGGCAATAGATCCTCTGATGTCATCGAGACCAGTTCAGAGTCCATAGCCCTGCATTGGACTTGAGGATGCCAAGGAACAGTCTACTGCCTAGAGCTTTGAGGAGTAGAGGAGAGCACTGGCTGCCAGATGAGTGGAGGATCAGGAAAGTAGAACAACTTTTTCCAATCCCTCAGACCGAAATGAGCCTTCAACCTTTGCACTGCAAGGCAGGATTCTCCCATTCTCTGGACAAGGCTACATTCTGCAAGATGCACACCTCCATCTTCCAGTGCTGCCATGGTTACATCCCTTGCTGGCCACTGTTGTCTTCTCCATGGGCTACTTCCAGGTGCCGCATTTTAGCCTCTTGATTGGCTGTCAGGAGATGACATGATCCCACGCATGCACACAGGAGTCAGTCATTCTTCATGCACAGCTCAATATACATTTAATAGAAGACTGAGCAGACAGGTAGTGTGTCATGGACACAGAGGGAGATTTACTAAAACTGGCGAATACAAAAGCTGGTGGAGCTCAACATAGAAACCAGTCAGCTTCCAGGTTTTATTGTCAAAGCTTAACTGACCAAGCTGATGTTAGAAACTGATTGGCTACCATGATTCTGAGTGCTCTAGCATGTCTCTTCTACAATAAAAGGCTGCCTACTCACCATTTTTTAAATTTGATGTGTAATGCCACTTTAAATGCTCTGGATGGCAGCTTTCTACAAGAAAGATAATAGAGGGAACCCCCCTACCCCATATAACACAAAGGGGGTGGCCTGACATGAGAAGACTATATAGAGTAAGTTCCAACTTGGACAAAGTGCTAAGAACAATGATGCCTAGAGTCAGGCCTGGACTGGCCATAGTTCTGGGGCCGGGGGGGGGGGGGCTGGGGCCGGAGGGTCATGTGTATTAAGAGCTGCCTGTTGATGATGGGCAACAAAGTGGGAGGTAAGCGGCGACCGTGGTCTGGACAGGACTAACAAAGCCTGTGGCCGCTGCTCACCTCTCTGTATGTGGCCATGCCTAAAGCAGGGCTGGTGCTAGCAAACTAAGAGGCGTGGAAGAGACGGCTCCAGTGACACATAGGAAGCGCCTTCAGGAGACACCTCTCAGGCTGGCCATAAAGCGCTGAGCAAACTGTTGGCGCTATATAAATCCTGTATAATAATAATAATAATTGGAGATACAGCTGCAATGAAGGGATAATGGTGGGTTCTCTCCCCACACCGGCTGGCACATGTGACAGCTGCACAGGAGAGGAAAGTGACTGCACTGATCCAATGTGTGTTACAGCCAAACAGACCTGCAGTGTGGGGGGAAGGGTGGATTGGGCTGTCTCTTTCCTATATGGAGATGTCTCTTTGCTGAATGGGGATGTCTTTTTGCTGGCTTGGAATGTCTCTTTGCTGAGTTGGACTGTTTCTTTGCTGGATATGGATGTCTCATTGCTGGATTGGGCCATCTCTTTGCTGCATTGGGCTGTCTCTTTGATATATGGAAACGTCTTTTTGCTGGAATGGGATGTCTTATTGCTGGATTGGGCCATCACTTTTCTATATGGGGCTGTCTCTTTGCTGGATTGGGCTGTTTCTTTGTTATATGGGGCTGTCGCTTTGCTATATGGAGATGTCTCTTTACTAGATTGTGATGTCTCTTTGTTGGATTGGGCTGTCTCTTTGCTAGATTGAGCTGTCTCTTTGCTATATGGGGCTGTCCTTTTGGTGGATGGGGATGTCTCTTTGCTGGATTGGCACATCTCTTTGCTATATGTGGCTGTCTCTTTACTGGATTGGACTGTCTCTTTGTTATATGGGGTTGTCTCTTTGCTATATAGAGATGTCTCTTTACTGGATTGTGATGTCTCTTTGCTGGGTTGGCCTGTCTTTTTGCTAGAGTGGGCTGTCTCTTTTCTATATGGGGATGTCTCTTTGCTGGATTGGGCTGTCTCTTTGCTATATGGGGATGTCTTTTTGCCTTATTGGGATGTCTCTTTGCTATATGGGGCTGTCTCTTTGCTGGATTGGGCTGCTTTTTGGGGGGATGGAGATGTCTCTTTGCTGGATTGGGATGTCTCTTTGCTATATGGGGATGTCTTTTTGCTTTATGGGGCTGTCTCTTTGCTAGATTGGGCTGTCTTTTTGGGTGGACGGGGATGTCTCTTTGCTGGATGGAGATGTCTCTTTGCTGGATTGAGATGTCTCTTTGTTAGATCGGGATGTCTCTTTGCTGGATTGGGATGTCTCTTTGGTGGATCGGGATGTCTCTTTGCTGGATTTGGCTGCCTGTTTGCTATATGAGGATGTCTCTTTGCTGGATTGGACTGTCTCCTTGCTGGATGGGGATGTCTCTTTCTTGGTTAGGGTTGTCTCTTTGCTATATGGGGCTGGCTCTTTGCTGCATTGCAATGTCTCTTTGCTGGAGTGGGCTGTCTCTTTGCTGAATACATGGGGATGTCTCTTTGCTGGATTGGGCCATCTCTTTGCTTAATATTTATGGATGTCACTTTGCTGAATATATGGGGATGTCTCTTTGCTTCTCTTTGGCCAAAATATACTGTACTTCCTTACTGTTAAATGTTGAAATGACTGATCACTTGGAATACACTTTTCATTTTCATATATTAATTTGTAAGACTGGTTGCACTGAAGAACTCCTTGGGATGGCCAGTGGATGGATTCAGTGGGATGGCCAGTGGGTGGGCCCTGGGGAATATTGGCAGTCAAGCCTGGGGGGCCCATGCCCAAAGCTATGTAATTTCTGATGGCTACCCTGTGTGTCTCCTTATCCCGGCTCTTCCCCTCCCCTCGCCAACAATATCATTCTATCAGCAGAGCAGGGGGCGAGAGGAGCTAGAGATCTGCACTTAGAACGAGAGTCTTCATTGTAACACACAGGTAATCACCCACTTGTTAATATGATCCAGATCTGCAGCTCCTCCCGCCCCCTGCTTTGCTAATAGGATGATATCAGCATCAGGGAGGGAGACCCTGTATAGGACAAATGGGCTGAATCCTGCCTCTGCCCTGCCGAAGGAAGGACTGTGCAAGGGAGACAGAGAGTAAAACAATGCACTCCGATTACGGATAAAAGGGGGGACTGCAAGGGGCACTGTGATGGGGGGCTGTGATTGCTAGGGGCACTGTAATGTAAATGATATAAAAGAGACTGCACTGTAATCAATACAGTGCCCCTTTACAGTGCAGTCCTCTTTATATCACAGGTGCCCCTTTACATTACAGTTCAGAAGACCGACTCTGTGAATATCCTGTCGCCCCCACGAACGCCAGCTCCTCACTATTCCCCCTACTCCCCCCTTTCCTCCCCCGCTCCATGGAAAAATTGGCTGCTCAGTCTAAAATGCCAGTGCCTATTTTTTGTCACAGTCAGGGCCTGCTTAGAGTCCATAAAGATATTTTACTGTTTCTATAGTTGACAACAAGAACATAGCAACAGACATTTCACAGTCCATATGATATTCAGAAATATTTTAAAGCCCTGATGAAGGAGGAGGTTTGTCCTCCTGGAATGCGTTGGCTACTTTTTGCTCTGATCCTCCTGTCATCTATAGAAGCAATAAAATATCTTTATGAACTGTAAGCATCATTTGTCTTGGCTATTTTTCTAAGTCGGAACAATTCAGACCGCAGACCTTTCCTAGAAGATTGCGCCCGTCCACTACCACCATTAAATATTCCATACTGGAGGAGAAGGAGAAAAGTCAGCACTAAAGTATTAACGCCATGGAGGTGGTTCAACAGTAAACGGAATTATGCATAATTTATACCTGGAAGATTCCTAATGGCTGCAGATCGCCTCACATACATTACAGAACGTGAAAAATGCAAATAAAGCAATTATACACAAAAAGTTTAATAAAAAGCAGAGCGTAGTGTGGGGCCTGGGGTGGCATGTACAATGACTGCTGTATATACATGAATTATTTACGTAGACCAGTCCTAGTGCTCTGTGCAGAACCCCGCCGTACAGTTTTGTTTTTAATTAATGCATTTAAGGTAAATGTAATATAAATTTGTGATTTTATGTATAATTGGCTCATTTGCATTTTTGATGTTCTGTGATTAATGTACAGAGATCGGCAGCTGTTAGAAATCCCCAAGATATAAGTTACAGACAATTATACTATAATAATTCGATGTTCCCTATTGTTCTAATATAAAGGCAGGCGGGGGGCCAATTCAGTGTTTCTTACTGACAGCACTGTCTGTGTCTCCTGATAACCAATCAGACTGCAGCTGGAATCTGACTCCTGAAAGGCAGCCAATAGCATATGTACCTCGGTGTGGGAGTATAACTCAATAGAACAGATATATGTAAGCTCTGACTGCATGAACTCGCTTCGCTCTGTGCACTCTATATCCTACACAATTGTCTTTTTTAAAAAAAAAAATACTTTCACCTTTTTTTCCCACCTTTGCTATATCTCAGTGATGCTGATCTCATTCAACCTCTTTGCAGCCACTTGCTGTCTACATGTACTCCAGTGATGGCTGCCTGATATTCCTCAGGGCATATTTCCTAATGTTGACAACAGTGGACCATGCCTGCAAAATTTGCATTAAAACAGCCATTTGTAGTCACCATTGAAAAGTGATAGAGTGACAACACAGGGGCACAGTTGAGAGACAGGGCAAAGTGTTGTCACCCTATAACAGGAAGTGCCTGAACAAGAACTTTCATGGCAGGATCACCAGGGATTATTTTAATGAAAGCTGCAGATAAAGAGCAGCAAAATTAGTCTGTTTGGTGGTTTTCACAAATGCCTCTCAAAATTGTGTGCATTGCAGCACCCATGCTTGTTCACATGGTTGCGTTAGCCTTGTGTCACCTCAAAATCGACCCAACATGTGTTGTTTGCCAGGTTTTGCCAGTCCCTGAACGCTTCCATTGATGTCAATGTAAACGCACTGCAAATGCATCATAAACACCCCAATGGTATTTACAGGGTGTGTGAGATGCGTTTATGAAACGTTACTAGCCAGGATGACAATACAAAAATCAATACAATAAAAAAACAACACAGAGGGGGCGGCCTGGTGAGCGTTTTTTTAATGCAAGCGGATTAACAGTGCATTATAAACACAATGTTAACGCGTCTTATCGCATTAGGTGTGTTAATGTGCGCTCAGAATTTCTGAATGAGCCAATAAAGAGATTGACAAGGACTTCTGCAATAACATGTTCAAGCTTCTGTGAGATTTTACTGATTGGTTTACATCTACTGAGTGTGAGCTTCATATAGAAATGATATCTGACCGGGAATAACCTTCAGCCTGGGTTCACATATATGCGTTGTGGTATATCGCATGTGATTCGCACAGGAACTGCACCACATTCCTGTGCCAATCACATGTGATTTGTGTGCAGTGTGATTGGAGCCATACATTTTGTATGGATCTAATCGCACCGCACCCGCTCCAAAAAGGCGCAGGACCCTTTTTTTGGTCCGCACTAGAATTGGATCGCATAGATATTCACACCTATGCGATCTGATTCTGCACATCGCACCACGTTTTGGGGACCGATTTCAGGGTGTTAACACACCCACAGCGGTTCTCATGAACGGAGTGAGATTCTGATGCGGTGCGGAATTTGCACTGAAAATGCTGCACATTCTGGGCCGCATCAGTGTGAACCCAGGCTCACACACAGAATTCATCAGTAGGTCAAAAAAACATCATGTTCATCCCTCCACCTCCAGGTGAGGCAAAAAAAACACCCCTCTTGGGGCAACTATGGACAAATGTCCCCCACGGTGTGTGTGAGTGTGTGTGGGGGGGATTAATTACACCCCTCTTGGGGCAACTATGGACAATTGTCCCCCAAGGTGTGTGTGTGGGGGATTAATTACACCCCTCTTGGGGCAACTATGGACAATTGTCCCCCACGGTGTGTGTGTGTGTGTGGGGGGGGGATTAATTACACCCCTCTTGCGGCAACTATGGACAATTGTCCCCCACGTTGTGTGTGTGGGGGGGGGGATTAATTACACCCCTCTTGCGGCAACTATGGACAATTGTCCCCTATGATGTGTGTGTGTGGGGGGGGGATTAATTACACCCCTCTTGGGGCAACTATGGACAATTGTCCCCCACGGTGTGTGTGTGTGGGGGGGGGGATTAATTACACCCCTCTTGGGGCAACTATGGACAATTGTCCCCCACGGTGTGTGTGTGTGTGGGGGGGAATAATTACACCCCTCTTGGGGCAACTATGGACAATTGTGCCCCACGGTGTGTGTGTGTGTGGGGGGGGGATTCATTATTTCCCCGTAAAGAAAGATATTATGATCAAGTCCTATACTATCCCAGCAGAGGGGGGTATAATGGTGGCTTTTTTCCTTATTTGATTGCCATGCATGGAATCTCATGGGAGTGCTCAGTATCTGGGCAGACACGCCCCCTGTGATGTGCCCGGCCCCTGAGGATCAGTATGGCAATAAGGGGAGGGGCAGAATCAAGCTTTGTATTGAAATCACTGTTTGCATATATGGCTCACCCAGGGTACTTCCAAAAGAAGCCGAGTAGTGTAACCGTGAACAACTGGAATGGCTGTGCTCACTTCATAGGTAAAGGCTGATGTCAGACAGGCAATTCTGCTGCTAGAGATACATTGCCAGTGACAGGATCGCTAAAGAGGCTGCCTGTCTGTCCCTAAGGAATCGCTCCCTCTGTAGCCACATGTGGCAAGTTGTCAATGTGTTGCTGGCCGAATGCCACCGCACCTCGATTGCCAGTGATATGAGCAACATCTCACTGCCTCAGCTACAGCAGGAGCCATTCTATAAAGACAGACAGGCAGCCTCTTTAGCAATTCTACCAATTTAGACAGATTACTAGCGGCAGGATCACAAGCAGTGGTCGCCTGTCTGATATCATTCTTATGGTGGCTACACAGTCTTCGATAAAGGATCATTTTATTTTATGATTGATCTCTTATGATAGGAATAATCGATCTATAGTCGTCAACCCATTCGTTCAATATGCTACACGGGATCAATAGTTAGGATATGATCATACCTTGCAATCATAATTTATTGATCACATCCCTGTTTCCACCATGTAATCTCATAATCTGATCGACTGAAATATGATCATATTCATCAACAAAGTATCTTGGTGCTGCCGATTGATGCAAAACGATCAATAATCTTCTGCCCTGGCTGATCGACTCAGTTTGATTAAATCTGTTTCCAACTCAGTCTAAGTCTAGGTTCACAGCTATGCAAGTTGCGTTTGAGCCGTTTCAGCATTGCGTTTTGTAATTTTGTACACTTGCATTTTTTTATTTTTTTTTCTTGTTGCTAGGCAGATTTAAAACGCATCAAAAATGCAGCAAAAATGCAATACATGCTTTTCTGCAGCGTTTCCATTGAAGTCTAAAGGACCAAAAACACAACTTTTTGCGTTCAAAAAAGTCCCTGACCCTTTCAAAAAATGCACGGGGTGAACACGCACAGGTGTGAACATATCCCATAGAAAATCATGTTAAAAGGACTGTACTGCGTTCCTGCAAAACGCAAACCTAGGGTGAATAGATCAAAAGGGAAGTTATGGCTATTCAGTCGGTGGGGATTTGATCGCTTTTGATTGGTTACAAAATTTGAAGTGTGTATGTCCACCATTATATCTTTTTAAGGGAATAGCCATAGTTGACCCTCTTAGGGCCTGTGTTGTCAGGTTTGGACACGTTGATGGCATCAGTTTGAGATGCTTCAGAATTGATTGACCTGCAGTTGGCCTCCTTCTGACTTGCCATTGACCTGCTTCAAGCTGGTTTCGCATTCCCATAGACTTGTACAGGAATGCAAAACCGCCTGCTGCAAATAAAATCCCATTAATGCCGTGACTTCACTACCTGATCATTAAGCCCAGGTTCACACCGCCGCGATTTCAGGTGCGATTTGGGAATTGAAATCGTACCTGAAATCAGATCTAATGAATGTGAATGTGTCTTAACACGCCATTTGCTGCAGCACGATTTCAAAAGTAGTTCTTGTATTACTTTTTCTGCAGTTTGTTGCAATTTCACATATAGACTACAATAGAAATCGCACTGCAAAATTCAATCTTCACAAGGTGCAAACAAATCTTCAGAAAACGCGGTGAAATTGTACAAAAAAACGCACAATTTTAAATGGCATCTAGTGTGAATCAAGCTTAAGCAGTATCAAACCCAAATGTCATATATTGCAACTTGCCAATCATTAGTTGTGGTGGCTGCATTAGTTTTCTTTTTTTTTCTCTCTGTTGGCACTTGGTGATCTGGCCAGTAACACACCTCCTGTATTAGAGTGACTCCACTCTGGATGAAGGAGCAACAGAGACACCTTTGTACAGCAGTATTGTCAGTCTGGGGGGAGAGGAGATGTACTAGCAGATTTAGATACACTAAACCAGGGGTCTGCAACCTTTAAGACATAAAGAGCCACTTGGACCCGTTTCCGAGAGGGAAAAAAAGACTGGGAGCCGCAAAACCATTGCAACATTTAAAACAAATCCGACACTGCATATATTGCAAAAAGTGCTCTGGTCATGAAGGGGGTTTAAGGGCCCAGTAAGCAAAGGGTTAATCAGGGCCACAGTGTATCGTCATAATCACAATCATAGCCTTAGGTCAGTGGTGGGCAACCTTTTTTTTCAACTGAGCCAAATCTCGCCAAAACCACGATTGAAATTTATTTTGAGAGCCACATTTTTAAAACTGAAAATACATCCCCCATATAGTAATTCATCCCCCATAGTAATTCATCCCCCATATAGTAATTTATCCCCCATAGTAATTCATCCCCCATATAGTAATTCATCCCCCATATAGTAATTCATCCCCCATAGTAATTCATCCCCCATATAGTAATTCATCCCCCATAGTAATTCATCCCCCATAGTAATTCATCCCCCACATAGTAATTCATCCCCCATAGTAATTCATCCCCCATATAGTAATTCATCCCCCATATAGTAATACATCCCCCATATAGTAATTCATCCCCCACATAGTAATTCATCCCCCATAGTAATTAATCCCCCATATAGTAATTAATCCCCCATATAGTAATTCATCCCCCATATAGTAATTCATCCCCCATAGTAATTCATCTCCCATATAGTAATTCATCCCCCATAGTAATTCATCCCCCATATAGTAATTCATCCCCCCTATAGTAATTCATACCCCCTATAGTAATTCATTCCCCATATTGTGTCAATTCACTTACCTTTGCTCCGCGCGTTCCTCTCGCCGTGTTCCCGCGCCGTTCCGGTCTTCAGGGCGGACTGTGAGAGGAGAGGAGTTTGTCACGCTGCCCCGCCTACATCCTGACAGCCAATGTTTGCCACGTTCCGCGGGCCGGATTAAAAGGTCTGCCGGGCCGTAGTTTGCCCATTGCTGGGCTAGCTGCAGAGTCCTGACTTTTGGGGCGGCCGCCCGAGAGGAGGGAGGGGAGCGGGCGCCCGGCACACAGAAGAGCCGCAGCAAAGGTGAAAAAGAGCCGCATGCGGCTCTGGAGCCGCGGGTTGCCGACACCCGCACTAAACAAACTGAAGCTGAGGTCAAGCTAACACTTAAGGGCTCATGTACACGGGGCATTTATAAAAATCTTCTCAATGATGGAAACTGACTGCTGGAAAACGTAGGTTAAAAAAACGTCTTTTTATCCGCGTGTATGCGTGTTTGCGGTTAGAAGCGTTTTTAAAAGATAACCTCAGGAGATCCTCCCAAATTCCCAGAATGCACTGAAAAATAGTAAAAAATTAACTATTTCAGACATTTTGAGAAAAATAGAGAGAGCAGAAGCAGAGAGAGCAGTATGTGTTGAGATGACCTGTCTTTTCTGGTTGTATTCACTATGAATCCCATCATGAGCATAATGCGGCACATTCTACCATTGTTTCCTTCACACAGAACCTGGAACTGACTGCGCAGGTGTACCGGGTCCCCTTGAATACATGGAAAACGCTTTGCATGCATTTCTGATGATGAAAAAAGGCTCTGGACAGAATCTGGATATGGAACAGTTAAAAAACGCTTCTAAACGCAAACGCTTATAAACGTGGTTAACTGCATTTACAAGCGTTTGGCGTTTGAAACGCCGGTAAAATATACTCCTGAACACAACTTTGCTGCGTTACAAAAAACGTCTGTAATCTCAACTGCCTGCAAATGACTGTAAACAACATAGTGTACATGGACACATAGGAAAACATTAGGGAGAGTTCAGGGGCTGCTGAAAAAAACGCAGAAAAGCTCCTGAACGTGAGTTTATCAGCGGCAGTGTATATGAGCCCTAAGGCTTCATGCACACGAGCAACTGCTAAACTCGAGTTTGGGAGCTTTTGGCATTTTTTTGCAGAGCTCCTAGACTCAGTTCCATAAAAGTCTATCTGTCCGTGTACACACAGGCATGTAGCAGAGTTTAGGAGCCTCCGCGTTTAGGTGAGGTTGAACCTCCCTCTCCTGAATGCTAAAGAATTGTGTTCAGGATAGGAACGTTTTGACCGCAGACAGCAGGAAAACGTGGTAAAAATGCTGCAACCGTGGTACTGCGTTTTTGCCACAATTTGCGTTTCCCAGCTGCCGGCAGTCAGAGTGAGCGCGTGTACATGAAGCCTTATAAGCAGTTACAGTTTTTTTTTTTTCCCTTTTGGGATTAAGGTTTTACATACTGTACATAAAAGCTGATTGTTGTGAGGACCCCTATCTCAACCCTTTTCCTGCTACATCTTCAGGACAGCTTGTCCTGTTGAAAAAAAACAACAGACTTACTGGCTGGATCCTCAGGTGAAACTAAAGGAAAGAAAGCTTTAAAAAGAAAATGAATGCAGCCATCACATGTAAGAATGGGTAAGGTACAATGTAGTAAATGTTTGCTTTTGGGTTTAATACCACGTGAAGCATGCAGCCAGTGAAGTCCCAACCGGCAGGCTAATTTTAGGAACCTGCTAGGTAGAAAGAAAAGTAAGGACACCGATGAGCATTCCCATCCTTCTCCGCTGACGTTTCCCACTCTTGGGTTGCTGCGGGTTACTGCAGGGGTGTATTTACCACAAGGCAAACAAGGCACTTGCCTATGGCAGCATTTTTCAGGGGGGCAGCACCTCACCGAGAAGAAGTGATGAAAGAGGGGACACGTGCATCATGGGAACCAGGTGGGATCCGAGAGAGGCTGCTTGATGGTGTATGTAGAGCCTGGCTCTTGTTCCCTTCCCAGGGATGTCCGGAGATGTGGAGATGAGTGTCTCTCTATCGCCGGGGGTGGGGGGGTAGTGGAAGATTCTCCCGGGTGGGGAACAGGGGTGTTGTAGGTCAATGTCAGGCTCTCTCCATGGGAGGGGGGGGGGGTTGTGTTGGTCGGTGTCTGTAGGGGCAGCACAGAACCTACATACAGCACTGGGTTACTGTGCAGTGCCGCCATGGACGGAGGTAGAGAGCGCTGACTTGGCGTGCGGAGTTGCTGGGGATTCTGCAGACTGCGCAGTATATCTTCTGGAGTACATTAGGTGAATATATACTGACTCGGCTGTCACTATAACGAGCTGCCAGTAATTTATGGAGTCCATTCATCACTGAACCAAGTCGCTGTGTCATTCACCTTGAGGGGGGGAGGGGACGCGGGTCACCTTGTCTATGGAGCGACCCTTAACCCTTCCATTACCGGCCGGCCTGGCATCGTGATCCGGCTTGGAAGACACGGAGTTAAATGTGAAATATTGACAAACACGTCTGTTCATCTGTGGATGGCATTAAGTGACTGTAGAAGATGAACGCGGCGGAGGGACGCCGTGCCAGACCTGGCAAATGATTCACCGACTATTGACACAAATAACGGCTCAGGAAGCCGGGTCTGTTCCAGGTACGGCGCTCTCCTCTGGCGGATCGGCGTCCTACACGGATTGGACAGCTCTGCGATTGGATGCAGAAGATGGTTCTGGATTGTGCCGGAGGGGTTTGTGATTCATCGCAGTACAAGGGACATTTCTATTGCTTCATATTTGTAGGGATAGTCCGTGTCATACACTGATCCCATCCATGATCCCTACTGTCATCTAAAGGTCATCAGAACAAAGACATTCACATTCCCTTGTCATTGGAAGCATGTTATGCATTCATATTGGATGGTACCCACATTATGCTGCCCATACACTGTGCAATCTGCTTACAATCTTCCCAGGATCTGATAACAACGATGTATTGTAAAGGCCTGTGTGATGGAGAGAGACACAACCTACTGCAGGGAGATCTCCCCATTGTGGGAGGGGCAGAGACGCAACCTACTGCAGGGAGATCTCCCCATTGTGGGAGGGGCAGAGACGCAAACTACTGCGGGGAAAGCTCACCATTGTGGGAGGGGCAGAGACGCAAACTACTGCGGGGAAATCTCCCCATTGTGGGAGGGGCGGAGACGCAAACTACTGCGGGGAAAGCTCACCATTGTGGGAGGGGCGGAGACGCAAACTACTGCAGGGAGATCTCCCCATTGTGGGAGGGGCGGAGACGCAAACTACTGCGGGGAAAGCTCACCATTGTGGGAGGGGCGGAGACGCAAACTACTGCGGGGAAATCTCCCCATTGTGGGAGGGGCGGAGACGCAAACTACTGCGGGGAAAGCTCACCATTGTGGGAGGGGCGGAGACGCAACCTACTGCAGGGAGATCTCCCCATTGTGGGAGGGGCGGAGACGCAAACTACTGCGGGGAAAGCTCACTATTGTGGGAGGGGCAGAGACGCAAACTACTGCGGGGAAATCTCCCCATTGTGGGAGGGGCAGAGACGCAAACTACTGCAGGCAAATCTCCCCATTGTGGGAGGGGCAGAGACACAACCTACTGCGGGGAAATCTCCCCATTGTGGGAGGGGCAGAGACACAAACTACTGCGGGGAACTCTCCCCATTGTGGGAGGGGCAGAGACACAAACTACTGCGGGCAAATCTCCCCATTGTGGGAGGGGCAGAGACACAAACTACTGCAGGGAAATCTCCCCATTGTGGGAGGGGCGGAGAAGCAAACTACTGCGGGGAAATCTCCCCATTGTGGGAGGGGCAGAGACGCAAACTACTGCAGGCAAATCTCCCCATTGTGGGAGGGGCAGAGACGCAACCTACTGCGGGGAAATTCCCCATTGTGGGAGGGGCAGAGACACAAACTACTGCGGGGAACTCTCCCCATTGTGGGAGGGGCAGAGACACAAACTACTGCGGGCAAATCTCCCCATTGTGGGAGGGGCAGAGACACAAACTACTGCAGGGAAATCTCCCCATTGTGGGAGGGGCAGAGACGCAAACTACTGCAGGGAAATGTCCCCATTGTGGGAGGGGCAGAGGCACAAACTACTCCAGGAAAATGTCCCAATTGTGGGAGGGACAGAGACACAAACTATTGCATGGAAATCTCCCCATTGTGGGAGGGGCAGAGACACAAACTACTGCAGGGAACTCTCCCCATTGTGGGAGGGGCAGAAACACAAACTACTGCAGGGAACTCTCCCCATTGTGGGAGGAAATTAGCACGATTGGCACAAATTAGTGGGAGGAAATCTCTCCAATTATGGGAGGAGTGGTGGAGACAGAAGCAGGACAATGATATCTCATTTTTAGACTCTCCAAAACATAAGAGACTATAATTGGTGATTAGCCCAGCAGTTTCCAGGCTCAGCTGAAATATTGTGTCGTGGCAGAGTCGTCCTTAAATGAAATACTAGTAATAGGTAGTTGTAATCCAATTGCGTGTGCTTCATTTCTCGCTATTACTGATGATGATTTTCCAGAATTAGTGGCTGACATGATTTCCATCCAGGATTAGAAAACTTTGCCTGATGTAACACTTGTTGATTGCCTGCCTTTGGTGCGTGTTTGGTCGATTGAGCAGGAGTGAGATAAATTGTCACTGAATGAAGAAGGTCTGATCTTCTCCATTACTGGCTGACCAGGAGCCGAAGGTCTCTGCCATGTCTGACTGCTGGGCCATTATTCTGAATAATACATGAATCTTCCTTCAGCTGTCAATGAGAACTTTCCTACTTTCCCTCACAGTAGAAGTTCATATTTAACAATTGAAATATTTTCCAGGGGCCTGCTGCTGCCCATCATAATAGCAGGGACCCCACATAGTATCAGATAACCCTCATCATATTTTCATTATCTCCATTTATGGTTGGGATTTTTTTTTAATGATACCAAACATCTGATCAAAAAAAAAACTTTTTTATCCTATAAAAAGTATTTTTATTGTACATGAGTTTTAAACTATCACATACAATAGTATAAAAATACAATGACAGACAAAAACACGTCCTGGCTCTGGCCTCACCATACATTTAAACCAGTGATTGTCAACTTATGAGCTAAAGGGGTCCTCAAACACAGCCCTTGACCTTACCAAAGGGTTGCACATAATGTTCAATATATGTAATGCTGTTTGCTCTCACTGATGTCAATTACAGTCAGTGAACCAATCAGGAGAGGGAGGGAGCTGGGCCGAGCCATGCCTCTGTGTGTGAATAGACATGCCTGCTTGGGTGCCCCCATAGCAAGCTGCTTACTATTGGGGCACCTGACAGGAGGTAGGGGCCAGGAGAAGAGAAGCATCCAGGCTGCTTGATGGAAAACCACTGCACAGAGCAGGTAAGTATGGCATGTTTGTATTTTCTTTTTTAAACAAGACTTTAGTATCACTTTAAGGTTTACTTTTTGCCCTCTGTGTTCCATTGGGGAGATTTACCTTGACTTCCTGTCCCATAGCCAAAACAGGAGGTGAGAGGAAATCCCTGCAAATTAAGGGAATCCCTTGGGACTCCCAGGTCATCAGAACTAGTGCCCCCATTGGAAGATTTCCCCTCTATTATTTTTCTGGAGACAACCAACAATGTGGGATTTTCTTTTACTTTCAATGATATTGGTAAAAAGGAAAAATAGAGAGGGTGAATCTCCATAATGGGGTGACAGACAGCAATAAAAGCTGTGTTCTAATCCATCCCCTCTGCATCCAAAACTAAAAAAAAAATGTTTTGCCTTTAAGTTGTATTTTAAATCGTAAAGTTTTTCGTTCTGTAAAAGTAGAAAAAAACATAATTACATGGAGTAGAGCTTTGTCTTGCTTGTAGGGAAAGTTCTCCCTACGCTGATCCTGTCTGACATTGCCATCTTGAATTGAGATCTGGCTCATGCACAGACCAGGGGCGGACTGACCATTTGGAAACTCGGGCACCGCCCGAGGGCCCAGGGTCAGTAGGGGGCCCCATGAGATGCCCCATGGTACCTGTTTCATAGGCTTTTTTGAGTTTGGGCAAGGACACAGGGGCCCCATGATCCCCTATTGCCCGGGGCCCCATGAGTTGTCAGTCCGCCCCTGGCACAGACACACTGTAGGGATCATTTCTAGGTCTACAAGTCCTGGCAGATCCCTACGTTGTGCCTTCACATGTGCCAGACCGCCTGTGCATGCTCAGACAAGCCACGGGCCCCATCAGTAAACTGGCAAAGACCCCATGCTGTGTCTGTGCATGCATGAGATGCCACAAGCTGCCTCCTGGGATGCATGATGTAGATATCCCAGAAGTCAGTTGTGAGACCTCATGCATGCACAGGACCACTGCAAGAGATCCCAGAGTGACCTAGGCGAGAATTAAAGACCTGGACTTTACGGGAGGGAAATAAAATTTGCTTTTTAATATTTTTTTTTCTTGTAGTTGTGTTAGGGAGGTGGGAGGAGGCAGGTAAGAACATTATGAAAAAGGTGAAGTTCAGCTTTAGATAAAAAAAATATAAAAAAAAGAATACAAAGAAAATCAGCATTAGACAAAATGAAAAGATCATTAGAGACTACAATACATTAACTGCTGAATGGTGGGGTATTGAGGGTATCTCATGTGGAAGTATAACTATGATAAGCACTTGTCATTCTATATTGTCTGTGGAAGCATATGTTAGGCCTCCCTTTCTTTTTTTTTCTTTCTTTTTTTGCGTTTTAAATATTTGTTTAATAATACAGCAGCACTCATAAAGTCCCAGATTTCTCTCTTTGGTGTTTTCATATACTGTATTTTAAGGACCTAATGAACAATTAACTTATTTGTCATCAGTAGAATGAGACAAAAGAGTTACACTTAGACTCAGTTCACACTACTTCAATGCAATTTTGCCACAATTTTCCGTGCGAATATGTGGTGCAACTTGGGGGCCAAGTCACACTGTAAATTGCACCAAAGAAGCACAGGAACCATTTCCAAAATTGCATTGTGTATGATGAAAACATACACCATTGAATATAATGTGATTTCCCTTGTCATGCGATTCTGTGTGAAATTGCATCAGAAATCGCAAAGGTGTGAACCACCACTTAATACACATCCCATTATAAATCACAGAAAATGATCAGAGAATGAGATCAAAATATAGAATTTATATAGAACGATTTTTATATTCCATTTTTCCCTTTCTTTCTTCCCATAATGAAGAATCAATACATTTATTTGAACAATTCCTCTATGTTATATGATGATAAATGAAAGCAGAGCTGTCCTATCAGGGGATCTACCCAATCTCCTGACTCCAGACACCAAGATTTTCTGCATCATCAGGGACATGTGAAAGAGCATTGGAGAGATGAGGAGTTCTCCTTAAAATAGAACACAGCACTGATTTGAAGGGTTTCTTTTTCTTTTCATGGTGTCACGCAGGCTAAATGTTAATATGCAGTTACTTTAATGTTTCCCAGTAGGTCCCCTTTAAGTAAGTTAGACGAGATTAGAATTTTTATTGCTGCTTTGATATGTGAAGAACAGAGAGAAGATTTTCACTGTCAGGTATTTAATGAAAATGTGTAATTATGCCGTCTTTAATTGGTATTATATGTAAAATATTTACATCTCTTTGTGGAGAATGGAAATACACAGAATCATTGTGATCACATTACAGAAATAGGAAATGTTCAGTGAAGTGATGGGTGAGAGAGGCAGACAGTGATATGCTGAGCCCAAAAGCTTATATATTAACGAACGTTCAACAAAACTGCAAAAGAGCCAACACATTTTAGGGGTTTAAATGTCTCCTTCTTCTGGGCTTAGATATTGTATGTATGTGGGAGGACCTAAAATGGCAGAATCACAAAAATGAATTATAACAATTCTCAGGAGCAGCATTGCCTGTTTTATGTTATCTTGTTGAACGAACAGCAACCAAAATTTGGGGACTTCTGGTTCATTGGTCTGGCACCAAACTACAAACTGCAGATCACCATGTTTAAAATGGTTGTAAAGGCTGAAGGCATCTTTACACACGTGTAGCACTTGAGCGTTCACTCATTTCAATTAAATGAATATACTGGCCAATAGAATGAATGCCTGCCCAAATGCTTTACATGCCTAAACATGTTTGCAAAACACAGATTTAGGCACAATGTTTATGCTTTTTTTTTCCTGCCAGGAGCAGCCTAACCTGAACCACTGTACCTCATGAACAAATGTGTTTGACCTCCTTTAAACACGATCCATTGATAACTAGAATTCTGTGCCTCAGTTATGCCCGATCCAATTGTATGTTGGGTGTTCGAATACTGGGAAATGTCTAACCATGGGCAAAAATCAGATGATATGATTACGCATTATCATTCCACAGCAGGGGATTTTATGGTGAAGTTGAACAGGGAACACCTACAGGAATAGATCTGGAGACAGTTCAGGGGACTAATCCAGCAACATTTCCAGGGGAAAGATCTGAGGACATCTCCATGGATGTCTCCAAGAATAAAGTAGGGAACAGAATTGATGGCAGATGCAAGAACACTTCCAAAAATGACTGTAGGAACAAATTTGAAAGCATTTCCAGGGACAGATCTAAGGACACCTTCAGTAACAGATTTGGGAAACAATTTGAGGACAGTTCAGGAGACAGATTTGGGGAACCCTTCAGGGATGTCTCCAGGGTCAGATTTAGGGACAAATTTGAGGATATCTTTAGAGACCTCTCCAAGAACAGAGAACTGGGAATTGGCAGTAAATAAGATAAGCAAAACCTCAGTGCAACCTACCAAAAACACTACCAATCTGGCACTATAGCTTATATTTTGTATAGGAAATTACAGGAGACGGACCTGGGGACCCTCCAGGGATATCTTCAGATATATGTACAGATCTGAGGATACCTGCAGGGACATCTCCAGGAACTGAACTTGGGGAAATTTTAATTCACAGCTGCAGAAATGTTCTTATACAGAATAGTCCCTTCTTGTATTCCGCTAATGTTTTCTTAATTTCACTTATTATTGGGCATACAATATACAAATATGGAAGTTGCCATCAATTACTTGTATTTTATGTTGTACGTTATCTGGGCCTGTCATCTTGATCCTTGCTTCTTTCCTTGCTTACTGACCCATTGTAGCAGAATAATCTATGTGGACATTTAATCAATAATCAATGGGGGCAGATCTGTCGTTGGCACCCGGCGTTGTTAGTTACAGTTATAACAGTAATTAGAAAACAAAATAATTATCTGCTTAGCACCAGAAATAAAGATCATTGATGAGTAAAATAAAGAAGTTTCCCTTCACTAAAATCTGATTTTCACCTACATTACAGAAAAGTGTAACCTCAACTTTTCTGTGAAATGTATTGTAGAGAATGGGGGAGGTGAAATAGTGTGTGTATTTTATGGTTTTTAGGAGGTAATGACCTTTAAATAAATCCTGAGGATTAAGGATGCTTCTTTAAATTATTTTCGTGTTTTACTTTTCACTTATTTTTTTTAAGAACATTTAACAAAAGCAATTTTTTAAGTGCACATTGGGTGGCAGCTGCCATTAACATGGCTTAGTTTAGCAACAAAACCACATGGTCCCCATGCTATGGCATGGCAGTCACGACTTTGTTAGAAAACGTAAGGGTAACATTAGTGTTACCGTTAGTTTTAGGGATAGGTATAAGGTTGCTGTTAAGGTTAGGTTTATATTTAATTGTTAGTTTTAAGGTTGGTATTAGAAATTATGTTAGGATTAGGATTAGCTAGTGTTAGGATTAGTTGTTGAATTAATCTTTGCTTTACTGTTAGGGTTAGGTTTACAGTTAGTTTTAGGGTTTTAGAACTCGCACTCTCAGCACATATGTATTTTTTAATTACACACAAATATGTGGCCACTCGGCGTCAAGGCCCAGACACCAACAGGCTGCATATTTGTGTGCGACCGGCATCAAGAGGTTAAGATATGTGATATTGTCTTTATCAGTACTCAGGAAGTAATTTGCATGCTAAATAAAGGTTTTCCTTCCTCTTTCAGGAGGTCTTTCAGCAGCTTAGCAAGAAAATAAGATAAAGATCAATAATGCTGTTATGAGAGAGGTGTCCATCACCTTGACCTGTCCTAGGTCAGATTGTACAGCTGTCTGTCATGTGTGGTGGCTGAAGGTCCAACCAACATTTACTTACCAAATTACTGGGGGTCATAAATCTCCCTATAGTAAAACTGTCCTAAAATCCTTCTTTGTATAGCCCTGGAGGATCGGGGACTGACACCCCCGAAAATCCTCCCTTGTACACCCCTAGAAGATTGGGGATCGGCACTAGTAGCTAGATTAATTCCAGAGGATGGAGTTATAAAAGTTCAAACATAATGTTTTTTAATCATGGGAGATATCGATCGGAGTGGTTTCACCTTTTAATCAATCCACTCTGGGCATGTCGCCATATTTTGATAAAAATAATCCAGCCCAATCTTTTAGAGAAAATTTTCTACTTCATAAAGACTTCAGTTCTGTTTTCCAGTGAAAATACCCCTGATAATTTTGGCCACTGTAAACCTGAAGTGATTAAAGTCTATGTAAACTCAATCACTAAATCCCAGATATACTTTAACATGTAAATGTAATTTCAAAAGCATTTTTTTCTAAATGTTTTTGAATCTGCAGCTTTCTGGGGAACAGGTTTTTTTAAAAAAAAACTATACTGTATTATTTAAAAAAAAATGACAAATGTTTATGGTATAATTAATTTGTTTTAGCATTAAATGACCAATTAGAGTTTACAACCACTTTGTATTATTTCTCTGGAGTAGTTTTTAGCATATTTCATTGTTTTTTTCTACCACTCTGTTTATATTCCTAGCCGTTTCAGTGTAACAATTTCAACTTTAGATTTTTAATGTCACACAAATTGGAAACAAGTGACAAGTTAAATTTATCAGTGAAGGATGTCAAGTGGTGAAACCCAAAGTGGTTAATAAGTGGATATTTACTCTGTATGAGGTGCTGAGCCCTCTAGAGGATGCGTTGTATTGCTGGGCCCTCTGTAAGTGGCCTCTTATTGCTGGGCCCTCTATAAGTAGCCTCGTATTTTTTGGCTATCTCTAAGTGGCCTCTTATTGCTGGACCTACTATAAGTAGCCTTGTACTTTTGGACCAACTATAAGAGACCTTGTATTGCTTGACCCCCTATAAGTGGCCTCTTATTTCTGGGCCCTCTATAAGTAGCCTCGTATTTTTGGGCCATTTATAAGTGGCCTCTTATTGCTGGGCCCTCTATAAGTAGCCTTGTATTTTTGAGCCATCTATAAGTGGCCTTGTATTGCTGGGCCATCTATAAGCAGCCTTGTATTGTTGGGCCACCTTTAAGAGACCTCATATTGCTGAACCCTCTGTAAGAGGCTTAATATTTCTGGGTCCTCTATAAGAGGCCTCATATTGCTGGGTACTGTATAGGTTTTCTGGCATTGCTGGGCCCTCTATAAGGGGCCTTGTGTTGCTGGGCCTTTCATAAGAGGCCATCTGCAAGGCCCTCTATAAAAGGTCTTGTTTTCTTGGATCCTCTATAAGAGGCCTCATGTTCTTAGGTCCTTTGTAAGTGGACTTGGGTCCTATATAAGAGGTTGCATATTGCCAAGGCCTCATATTGCTGGACCCTCTTTTAAGTGGCCTTGTGTGGCTCTTTATAAGAGGCCTCATATTCCTGGGTCCTCGGTAAGTCTCTTTTTGCTGGTACTGTATAAGTAGCCCTGTATTGTTGGGCTGTCTATAAGTGGTCTCGTATTGCTGGGCCCTTTACAATAAGAGGCTTCATATCCTGTGTCCTCTGTAAGAAGTGTTTTATTGCTGGGTCCTCTATAAGAGATCTCCTACTGCTGAGGCCTCATATTGCTGGGTCCTCTATAAGTGGCCTCATATTGCTGGGTCTTCAATAAGTGGTCTCATATTGCTGGGTCCTCTATAAGTGGCCTTATATTGCTGGGTCTTCTATAAGTGGTTTCATATTGCTGGGTCTTCTATAAGTGGTTTCATATTGCTGGGTCTTCTATAAGTGGTTTCATATTGCTGGGTCCTCTATAAGTGGCCTCATATTGCTGGGTCTTATATAAGTGGTCTCATATTGCTGGGTCCTCTATAAGTGGCCTCATACTGCTGGGTCTTTGTAACAAGGTTAGCTCGGCAGCGGGTGTGTGTGACCCCCTGGATGGGTGCACAACACAAAAAGATAGGCACAGCACAACAATAGTGGAGGTGAAAACAAACAGGTGCAATTTATTTACAATATTTACAGAAAAAAATTATAAACCAAAAAGAAACATCAAAATAAATCCTGGCCAACTTGGCTACTTACTGCAACAACAGCTTTTCCCTAGCTACCCACTAGGTACAGCCTGCTGCTATACCTAGTTGCTAGTACTGGGAGGTTAGCCACACAGGCTTTGGTCTCTCTGCACACAGATAACAGGTCAGCTCCCCAGACAGTTCAGGCACAGATCTGGTTCCAGGGTGGAGCCACTCCCTAAGCACTCTGGGAAGCTTTATACAGGTGTTAATGAGCCCACTACCTTCAGCTGGGCTCATTATCTCAGTGCTGAAGGGCTCAGCACTTCCCTCTAGTGGTACAAATCCCCATAAACCCTGAACCTCGGACAAATATATCGTCCATCCAGGACGCAACCAGGTGATTTCACCTGCCTACTGTCACAGTCTTATATAAGTGGTCTCATATTGCTGGGTCCTCTATAAGTGGCCTCATATTGCTGGGTCTTATACAAGTGGTCTCATATTGCTGGGTCTTCTACAAGTGGTTTCATATTGCTGGGTCTTCTATAAGTGGTCTCATATTGCTGGGTCTTCTATAAGTGGTCCTATATTGCTGGGTCATCTATAAGTGGTCTCATATTGCTGGGTCCTCTATAAGTGGCCTCATATTGCTGGGTCTTAGATAAGTGGTCTCATATTGCTGGGTCCTCTATAAGTGGTCTCATATTGCTGGGTCCTCTATAAGTGGCCTCATATTGATGGGTCTTATATAAGTGGCCTCATATTGCTGGGTCTTCTATAAGTGGTTTCATATTGCTGGGTCTTCTATAAGTTTTCTCATATGGCTGGGTCTTATATAAGTGGTATCATATTGCTGGGTCCTCTATAAGTGGTCTCATATTGCTGGGTCCTCTATAAGTGGCCTCATATTGCTGGGTCTTCTATAAGTGGTTTCATATTGCTGGACTCTCTATAAGTGGCCTTGTATTGCTGGGTCCTCTATAAGTGGCCTTGTATTGCTGGGTCCTCTATAGGTAGCCTTGTATTGCTGGGTCCTCTATAAGTGGCCTTGTACTGCTGGGTCCTCTATAAGTGGCCTTGTACTGCTGGGTCCTCTATAAGTGGTTTCATATTGCTGGGTCTTCTATAAGTGGTTTCATATTGCTAGGTCCTCTATAAGTGGCCTCATATTGCTGGGTCTTATATAAGTGGTCTCATATTGCTGGGTCCTCTATAAGTGGCCTCATACTGCTGGGTCTATATAAGTGGTCTCATATTGCTGGGTCCTCTATAAGTGGCCTCATATTGCTGGGTCTTATATAAGTGGTCTCATATTGCTGGGTCTTCTACAAGTGGTTTCATATTGCTGGGTCTTCTATAAGTGGTCTCATATTGCTGGGTCTTCTATAAGTGGTCCTATATTGCTGGGTCATCTATAAGTGGTCTCATATTGCTGGGTCCTCTATAAGTGGCCTCATATTGCTGGGTCTTAGATAAGTGGTCTCATATTGCTGGGTCCTCTATAAGTGGCCTCATATTGCTGGGTCTTATATAAGTGGTCTCATATTGCTGGGTCTTCTATAAGTGGTCTCATATTGCTGGGTCTTCTATAAGTGGTCTCATATTGCTGGGTCATCTATAAGTGGTCTCATATTGCTGGGTCCTCTATAAGTGGCCTCATATTGCTGGGTCTTAGATAAGTGGTCTCATATTGCTGGGTCCTCTATGATTCGTCTCATATTGCTGGGTCCTCTATGATTCGTCTCATATTGCTGGGTCCTCTATAAGTGGCCTCATATTGCTGGGTCTTATATAAGTGGTCTCATATTGCTGGGTCTTCTATAAGTGGTTTCATATTGCTGGGTCTTCTATAAGTTTTCTCATATGGCTGGGTCTTATATATGTGGTCTCATATTGCTGGGTCCTCTATAAGTGGTCTCATATTGCTGGGTCTTCTATAAGTGGTTTCATATTGCTGGACTCTCTATATGTGGCCTTGTATTGCTGGGTCCTCTATAAGTGGCCTTGTATTGCTGGGTCCTCTATAAGTGGCCTTGTATTGCTGGGTCCTCTATAAGTGGCCTTGTATTGCTGGGTCCTCTATAGGTAGCCTTGTATTGCTGGGTCCTCTATAAGTGGCCTTGTACTGCTGGGTCCTCTATAAGTGGCCTTGTACTGCTGGGTCCTCTATAAGTGGCCTTGTACTGCTGGGTCCTCTATAAGTGGCCTTGTATTGCTGGGTCCTCTATAAGTGGCCTTGTATTGCTGGGTCCTCTATACGTGGCCTTGTATTGCTGGGTCCTCTATAAGTGGTCTCATATTGCTGGGTCCTCTAAGTGGCCTCATATTGCTGGGTCTTCTATAAGTGGTTTCATATTGCCGGACTCTCTATAAGTGGCCTTGTATTGCCGGGTCCTTTATAAGTGCCCTTGTATTGCCGGGTCCTCTATAAGTGGCCTTGTATTGCCGGGTCCTCTATAAGTGGCCTTGTATTGCCGTGTCCTCTATAAGTGGCCTTGTATTGCCGGGTCCTCTATAAGTGGCCTTGTATTGCCGGGTCCTCTATAAGTGGCCTTGTATTGCCGGGTCCTCTATAAGTGGCCTTGTATTGCCGTGTCCTCTATAAGTAGCCTTGTATTGCCGGGTCCTCTATAAGTGGCCTTGTATTGCCGGGTCCTCTATAAGTAGCCTTGTATTGCCGGGTCCTCTATAAGTGGCCTTGTATTGCTGCTCTCTGATACTGAACAATATAAGCTCACACAAGGCTCCTATCAGAGCTGCTTTTTCTGGTCATGGACAGCTCGTACTCCTTTAGCATAGGATGGTCTGTCTTCCTTTCAGGTGTTATATTGTTACGTGCGTTGTGTTTTTGCAGCAGCGGCAGTGAAAATACAGACGCTTCACAGGGAGAGAGAAGATAATCAGTGTCAGAGAATGTGACGTCTCTGCACAGATTATAGATCAGCCAGCAGTCTGCGGCTCCAGCCCCAATCTTGTGTAGCGTGGCCTTGGCTTCCTCGTCAAACGCCAACATGAGCCGTGAAAAATCCCTCTCCGATATTCTCTCCATCTGTGCTTCCGAGGCTCTTTTAGGCTGCGTTTCCAACCCGCTGACAGCAGAGCCAAGGTTATACAACATACCATGAAGCTGTAATTGTACGAAGACACGGCAGTGCAGGCTTTCTGGAGCTGTTTATATTAAGAAAAGGAAAGAACTAATTATTGCTCTCCTGCTGGGCTTTATTCCTACAATTATTGCCGATGGACCGCGGCTCTTAAAGCAGCAGTGTCGCTTGTTTTGGAATAACATTGGTGTGTTAGCCAGCTGAACCATGTTAAAGAGCGTTCTCCGTGCTCTGGCTAATTGAAGTTCCATCGGGAGGTTGATTCTCGCCCCCACGGACTCCATTTTTCCTCTGAAAGCTTCTTGTGCCTTGAAAATGTGCAGAAGTTGTGAAAATTAGCGTTGCAGCGAGCAGGGAGGCTGTTTGTGTGAAAGGGCCTTGTCATCGGCTCAGTGGCGCCATGTAATTGCATGTTGGGGTTAATATGTGCAAATCGTATTATTGGCGTTTGAAATTTTCTCGCTGGCTTCCCACAGCAAACAATTCTTCAGCCCCAATTTCATGCCCTGTATTTACCGTCACACTGCTGGGGTAAAATATACATTGTGCAAATGTTCTGCTGTCTCTAATACTGAACAGAAGGAGTTTTATATTTGCCATAAATGAAAAAAAATGCTAGAGCATTGCTGTACTTCAAAATATAATGTAAATAAAAAGGAAACAATACACAAGCACACACACAACTGTGCATATATTTAAATTGTATTACATACATTATATACCATATCTGACCAGCAGGGGGCAGCCACCCATATTGTAAATTGTATACTGTTCTAAAGCCTGCTACATACTTCTAGTCTTTTTTTCGTTCAACCCAGCAGGCTGAACGAAAAAAAAAAATGACAGCTCAGGAGGAGCCGCTATACTAACTATCTGATGCTAATACAGCAATCTACCCCACTGTGCTATTGTGAACACTCCGGTCAGCGCTCTTAGCCAATGGCTGATCAGGAGCCGATCCACAGACCTTTTTTGGTCATGCCACTTCGACAGAAGCCAGCTTCTGGTGGACCGGCTGCCCTACACACGAGTGTTGGCCGGTTTCTGTTGAACCGGCCAATGCTGCCCGGCATTTGGCCCGTGTGTACGCTTAAGGCGTAGTGGTTTATAGCTCATTTAGCAAAAGTGTAATGAGACACAAATCCTTTATTGTTGAAAAAAATAACTGAGAATTAAAGTATAACTAAAGGCAAACCTGTTTTTTAGTTTTGGATAGTGTGTTAGTAAATGTCAGATTTTTGTTTGCTGTCTGTGCCCCCATTAGAGAGATTCAACCTTTCTTTTTGTTACTATTACCACCAAAAGTAAAAGAGAGAAAAACTCAAATTACAGATTACCACCTGCACATATATAGGGGGGAATCTTCCAATGGGGACACTATTCCTGGTGACACCCAGGGATTTCTTCACTTTGCAGGCATTTCTTCTCACTTCCTGTTTTGGCTATTAGAAAGGAAGTGAAGGGAAATCTCCACAATGGGAGACAGATAACAAAAAGAGAAAAAACTGAAAAGGGTCATAACCTTCCCTTACTCTATCCACAATAAAAAAAAAGTGTTGCCTTCAGTTCTAAAATAAAGTTTCCAAGTTGCTATTTTTTTATTTCCAAGCCTGCAGTGCAACTGTTGCAATCAGTGCAATTATTTGATAAGTACATACTCAAGACTAGTGCTACAGGTAGAAAACCTTCCTTGTTTCTTTGTCCAGGCATTCTCCTCTAAACTGCAGCACTGGTGGGTCACTATTATGAGAGTAGAGGGCAGAGTGCCAGCAGCCATGTGGAGATTAAAGCAAACTTCTCATTATATAAAAGCTGTTGCTTTCGGACCTCTTTTTGGAAAAGCTAATTGCCTGGCAGCCTTTAGAGACCTGTATGCAAATTCTGAGCGAAGTTCATTGGCTGCACACTTTTTCTCTATCAGCAAGCCAGAAAATTCTGAAACCAAAGACCACTGAGAATGTAGTATATCAGAAGCTGTTCAGCAATGGCAACTTATACATATACAGGGGCGGACTGACCATTTGGAAACTCGGGCACTGCCCAAGGGCCCGGGGTCAGTAGGGGGCCCCATGAGATGCCCCCGGTACCCTTTTCATAGGCTTTTTTGAGTTTGGGCAAGGACACAGGGGCCCCATTATCCCCTATTACCCGGGGGCCCCATGAATTGTCAGTCCGCCCCTGTATATATATAATATATTTCTTCAATTCCAGTGGCATCCTTGCAGAGATCAGTGAGGGTCTTCTGGGCTTAGTTCTGAAGACCATCATTTAATTTTGTTTTGGTGGATATGTAGTTTCCAGGGTTCTCCTGTTTATAAAGCTGTTCTAAGGGATCCTACGTTTTGTTTTCTCCAATTTTGTCTGCAGTTAATAAAATCCAGGAAAACTATTGTGTGGATAAATCAACTAATTAATACCCACATCCAGTTTTTCCTCTTTTTGCTGATAACATATTCCCACCTCAAAGTGATGTTAGTATTCTCCAAGTTGTACATGTGCTGTGTGTTGTTCACATTGTCTGTGCTCTCCACATTGTCCTTTATGTCCATGTTCTTTGTGTTATCCATATAGTTACATAGTTAGTCTGGCTGAAAAAAGACAGAAGTCCACCCAGTTCAATCATAAAAAAAAAGTTATAATCCTATACCCACAATTGATCCAGAGGAAGGCAAAAAACCCAGTAAAGAAAATTTGCTCCGGCAGGGAAAAAAAAATCCTTCCTGATCCCCCAAGAGGCAATCGGATATTCCCTGGATCAACTTTACTTATAAATGTTAGCATCCAGTTATATTCTGTGTATCTAAGAAAGAATCCAGGACTTTTTTAAAGTAATCCACTGAGCTGGCCAGAACCAACTCTTGAGGGAGTCTATTCCACATTTTCACAGCTCTTACTGTGAAGAAACCTTTCCATGTTTGGGGAATACATTTCTTTTCCTCCAGATGTAAAGAGTGCCCCCTTGTCCTCTGTGATGACCTCAGGGTGAATAGCTCTACACCGAGTTCACTATATGAACCACTGATGTATTTATACATGTTCATCATATCCCCCCTTATGTATTTATACATGGTGATCATATCCCCCCTTAATCTCCTCTTCTCAAGAGAGAATAAATTCAGTTCCTCTAATCTTTCCTCATAGCTGAGCTCCTCCATGCCTCTTATCAGTTTGGTTGCCCTTCTCTGTACTTTCTCCAGTTCCCCAATGTTCTTTTTGTGAATTGGTGCCCAAAACTGAACTGCATATTCCAGATGAGGTATTACTAATGATTTGTACAGGGGGAAACGATATCTCTCTCTCTGGAGTCTATATCTCTTTTAATACAAGAGAGGATTTTGCTCGCTTTAGAAACTGCAGCTTGGCATTGCATGTCATTATTAAGCTTGTGATCTACCAGAACTCCCAGATCCTTCTCCACCATTGATTCCCCCAATTGTACCCCACTAGTATGTATGATGCATGCATATTCGTAGTCCCCACCTTACATTTATCAACATTAAACCTCATTTGCCACATAACT
Organism: Staurois parvus; assembly: GCF_062004578.1. Classification (NCBI taxonomy): domain Eukaryota; kingdom Metazoa; phylum Chordata; class Amphibia; order Anura; family Ranidae; genus Staurois; species Staurois parvus. The sequence goes on along the minus strand of NW_028318254.1, from coordinate 3,072,800 downwards.
GCCCAATTAAACAGTGCACTGAGGTCAGATTGTAAGTTGAAGACATCTTGTAAGGATGTTATTCCACTGCACAGCTTGGTGTCATCTGCAAAGACTGAAATGGTATTTATAATCCCAGACCCTATATAGTTTATAAATATATTAAAAAGTAAGGGACCCAACACTGAACCTTGGGGTACACCACTGACAACCCTAGACCATTCAGAGTATGAATCATTAACCACTACTCTCTGAATACGATCTTTTAGCCCGTTTTCTATCCATTTACATACAGATTTTTCCAAGCCCGTAGACTTTACCTTACACATTAGCTGTGTGTGGGGAACTGTGTCAAATGCTTTTCCAAAATCCAAGTATACCATGTCCACCGCCACCCCTCTGTCCAAGGTTTTGTTCACCTTCTCATAAAAAGAAATCAGATTTGTTTGGCAACTTCTGTCTTTCATGAATCCATGCTGTCTGTTCCTTAAAAAATTGTTTCCAGCAAGAACTCATCTATGTGGTCTTTTATTAAACTTTCCAGTATCTTCCCAACTATAGAAGTTAAACAGGTCTATAATTACTTGGTAAAGATTTTGATCCCTTTTTAAACATTGGCACCACATTGGCCTTACGCCAATCCAGTGGTACTATGCCAATCCCTAATAATTAGAAACAATGTCTTTGAAATGACAGAGCTCAATTCTTTAAGGACCGGTGGGTGTATGCCATCCGGTCCAGAAGCTTTATTCACCTTTATTCTGTCTAAATATTTCTGGATCATATCAATTGTGAGCAAATGTGGATCATCTGGAGCTGTGTCAATACCATCCTCATTATGGACAAGAGCTCTCCCATGCTCCTTTGTATACACAGAGCTAAAGAAGGTATTTAACAAATTTGCCTTCTCTTTGTCCCCAGTCACCCACTCTAGATTATTTTGTAAAGGGCCTGCATGCTCGGCCTTTTTTACAATTATTATATTTGAAGAATTTTTGTGAGTTTGTCCTGCTATCTTTTGCAATCTGTCGTTCGTTTTCAATTTTTGCGGCCTTGATTTCCTTTTTGCATATTCTGTTATACTCTTTGTAATGTTTAAAAGATTATAGTGTTCCTTCATTTTTATACTTAATAAAAGCTCTTTTCTTATTATCTATAGCTTTTCTAGCTTTGGCCGTAAGCCACATAGGTTTGATTTTTAGCCTTTTAAACTTGTTGCCCATGGGAATATATTTTGCAGTATGTTCACATACAGTCTTTTTGAAGAACTCCCATTTCTGTGTAGTGTTCATCGATGCCAATATTCCCTTCCAGTCAAAGTCTTGGAGAGCAGCTCTCATCCTTGGAAAATTAGCTCTCTTGAGTGTTTTTATTTTTCCCGTATGTGCTCGCTGTTTACAGCTAACAATAAATGAAATCATGTTATGGTCCCTGCTACCCAGATGTTCTTTTATATGGACATTTGTAATAAGCTCTGCATGGTTTGAGATTACCAGGTCCAGCAGAGCATCATTCCTAGTTGGGGCCTCTATGAACTGTACCATAAAATTGTCCTGTAGTAAGTTTATACATTTTTGCCCTTTAACTGTTCCTGCAGTACCATTACTGCAGTCAATTTCTGGGTCTTTAAAATCCCCCATTATTATCACTGTCCCAGCCCTTGCAGCCCTTTCTATCTGTGCAAGGAGCTGAGTCTCCACTTCCTCATTAACACTGGGAGGCCTATAACAAACTCCAATGATTACCTTTGCAGTACGCACCCCCATGTGCAGTTTCACCCATAATACTTCAGTCTCATCACACTCTCCATCAACTAGGTCCTCTTTCACACTCTGAGATCACTTCTCACATAGAGACAGAAACCACCACCTTTCCTTTTTACCCTGTCTCTCTGAAAAAGAACATAGCCATATGCTCCATGATGTCTATGCCCCATGCTGTCTGTGATCCCCAAGTTATCCATATTCCCTGTGTTGCCCATGTTTTATGACTTTTTTGTGCTGTCCATGTTCTTATTCCCTGTGTTGTCCATGTTCTCTGACTTGTTTGTGTTGTCCATGTCCATATTCCCTGTGTTGTCCATGTTCACTGACATGTTTGTGTCATCCATGTCCATATTCCCTGTGTTGCCCATGTTTTATGACTTTTTTGTGCTGTCCATGTTCTTATTCCCTGTGTTGTCCATGTTCTCTGACTTGTTTGTGTTGTCCATGTCCATATTCCCTGTGTTGTCCATGTTCACTGACATGTTTGTGTCATCCATGTCCATATTCCCTGTGTTGTCCATGTTCTCCATATTTTTTTGTGTTGTCCATGTTCTCCACTTTAACCACGTACTTCATGTTGATTGTGTTCCCTGTGCTGTCCATGTTCCCATTTTTCATGTTTCCCGTGTTGTTTTTATTCTTTGTGTTGTCACTGTTCTCCATGTTGTTTGTGCTCTATTTGTTTTCCATGTTTCCCTAGTTGTCCAAATTGTCTGTGTTCTCTGTGCTGTCTATGTTGACTGTGATGTCTCTGTTTTCTGTGTTGTCCGTCTTGTCTGTGGTCCCCTTGTTGGCCATGTTGTCTGTGTTCTTTGTATTGTCTGTGTCCTCCATGTTGTCTGTGTTCTTTGTGTTGTCTGTGTTCTCCATGTTGTTCATGTTCTACATGTTGTCTGCATTCTCTGTATTGTCTGTGCTCCTCCATGTTTTCTGTGATGTCTGTGTTCTTCATGTTGTCTATGTTCTCTGTGATGTCCATGCTCTCCCCTCTTGTCCATGTCCACTGTGATGTCCGTGTTCTCCATGTTCTCTGTAATGTCCATGTTCTCTGTGATGTCTGTGTTCTCCATATTGGCTGTGTTCTCCATATTGGCTGTGTTCTCCATTTTGTCAATGTTCTTCATGTTGTCCATCTTCTTCACGTTGTCTATGTTCTCCATGTTGCCTGTGTTACTGTATCTGTAATAATCATGTTGTCTATGACATCTGTGTTTTCAGTGTTTCCTGTGCTTTCTTTTGTTTGAATGTTTTTTTGCTTTTTCTCAAACTGTGACAGTTCTGGATTTAGTGAATCTAATAATTTTGTGCAAATCATGAATTTTCAAAACACCTGAATTTATGACTCTGTATTTTTCTGGTCTGCTGAGAATTTTATATATGCGAATCCAGCCAACTGGAAGGATTGATAAGAAGAAATCCATCGCACACTGGAGGGATCACTGGTGTCCACATTTACTAAGAAGGATATGTCAATGTCAAGCTTGTAAATATCCTTCCTAGTAAATGAGAACAGCAGTGATCCCTCCAGAACAAGGACAACATGGAAAGCATGGACAACACAGAGGATATGAACAACACAGATTTGTGAGAAGATCTTAAGGAGCTCTAAAATATAAATCAGATATGTTATGTAGCTTTATAAAATAGACCTGCTGCGTATTGAGTATTGAAAAGTTTGGTCTACTCCCTGACCCCAATTGTTGTGGCTCTTTGGACCGGCCACAGAGACAGCAACAGCCACATTGTACATGCAGGGAGGATTTTGTAATGGCGCAGTCAGCGAGGGTCCATGTGACCGGCAGGGCGGCATTCCTGGCTGTATGGAATACTCAGCACCCACTTAGATATTCCTGTTTAATGTATCATACAGGCCTATTACATGCATCATCTCACACAATGTACACACAATACATTATCCTGATAAAGGTCCCGCTCAGCCGGCGCTACATGTGTAATAATTCCCGATTTACAGGAAAACAGTCTGCACAATCTCATCCTTACAAGTGATGTGTAAAATGAAGTATAATTGGGCTCAGCCGTTTATTTCAGCTGAAATCCTCTTCCAGCCATAGCGAGATTTACCGATCTGTTCACGGCAGAATCACCTTTTCGGCTGATCCCTTCACAGCTGCTCCTGTGGTATGCAGACAACTAGCCATTGCATGCAATGCAGTTTGATCCTTCAATGACTCTTTCCCATCTGTATTATGAACAATAGTCTTGACACAGTACAGTGAAAGAGCGCTGTCACCCTAGGACAGGAAATGTGTTATAGGCAGGATCACCAGGTGAGAATAAAGCCTGGAAAGAGAAAACAAAGGCAGCCACCACATTTAATAAGTAGTAATCTTAAATATGTTACATTTTTGCTTTTGGGTTTAGATATGCTTTAAGTACATACATGCTTGGTACTTCCAGATATGTATTACTTTTCACTGAGATCAAGGCATTCCCCCTGACAATACCTTTATCTGATTTTCTCTACAGAAGAACGGAGCCATCTATGTTCAGGCATCATTCAGGGTCACTATCTACTTGCTGGACTGAGATGCTGGCTCAGTGAAGGCACAATTATATAAATCCTTATGCCTCTGCAGTTCTTGGCTCTGTTCGCAAATGTTTAACACAGATCAGCCCCTGCTGCAGCTTTTTACCTTGTGACTTACTACAACGTTACAATGTTGCAGTCTGACCACTGGGATAGGAGACAGGAAATTCTTCCTCCTGCCTGCAGCAGACTGATGGCATCATCTCAGCCTAGGCATAGTTATTAATGGGATCTTAAGGACAACTACCTAATAATAAAGGGTGGAGTTTTTCTAAGAAGTGATACTATTCTGTATATTCAGTGGGTATAGAAAAGAATCACCCCTTTTAACATAATCACATTTTGTTGCTTTGCAGCCTGAAATTAAAGTGACATCAAAGCTTTTTGTTTTCTAAAATAACAAAGATGTCTATACTTACCTGCTCTGTGCAGTGATTTTGCACAGAGCAGCCCCGGTCCTCTTCTTTTTGGGTCCCCTTCGGTGCTCCTGGCTCCTCCTCCTTAAGCATTGCCCCCAGGTAAAATCGCCCACCCTGGGGGTGCTTCTGAATGCTTGTCCCCAAGCTGCAGCTCTATGTATCCATAAGACACATAGAGCCACGGCTTGGCCCCGCTCCCCCTCCTCATTGGCTCACTGGCTGTGATTAACAGCAGAGGTAGCCAATGGGCTCCCATTGCTGTCTCAGAGTCCCCAGACAGCAGAGGCTGTGAAGAACATCGCTGGATCAGAGGGGGCTCATAAAAGGATTGGGGGGGGGGGGGTGGCCCTACACACTGAAGGTTTTTTACTTTCATGCATTGAATGCATGAAGGTAAAAAACCTTGAGCCTTTAGAACCACCTTAAGACAGACACAATTTTTGTTTTATCCAGCTGTATTTAGTAGTGCAACTTATAACATCCAAGTGAAAGCTGTAACACCAACATATTAGAAACATTTTTAAAAAAATCAAAAACTGAATCACTGAGTTGGAAAAAGCCCCCCCTCCTACAAATGACTTGTAAACTCAATCAGGTGTAGCTAATCACCTTCTTAATTGCATACAAAGCCATTTGACTTTTGTCTGTGACCAGCTGTGGTCATTTTGATTAGCTCATTATGAAAAGAGATTTCCTGGAGCATTTCAGTCCCCTTAGTGCAAATGAAGAAAACAATCAAGTATGGGTGGCAAGGAACTGTCAAAGGATCTCCGGGAAAAAGTTGTTGAAATGCACGTCAGAGATGAATGCAAAAAAAGTAAAAGGATTTATCAATGCCTAGAAGCACAGTTAAGTCCATTTTTAAGAAATGGAAGGTATTTGATACAACATAGACCCTCCCTGGATATGCAGCCTCACTCGTGTAAGCGCTGATGCTTCTATGCATCTGCATTTAACCGCACATACACATGCAACATTTTTCCTAAATGCAAAACTTCCACAATCTTGAAAAACACTGTAGGCGCTGTGGATGTAAGTGCTAATGCACAGAAGCACAGAGTAAAGTGACACTAAGTGATATTTTTGTTGTCCAAATAAATATATTCCAAACACATCCACTATTTAAAGGTTTTGTAAAGTCAGGTTCATTTACTGTCTATATAACAAACATGTTATAGTTAGCTGTTCTCTATTCCCTATCCTCCTCTTCTCGGGTCCCTGGCCAGCGCTGCTGGCTTCTCCTCTTCAATCCAGAGGTGTGCTGTCTGCATCTATAGACACAGACAGAGAGGCTCAGCCTCACTCCCTTGTCACAGGATTTGACTGACAGCAGCAGGAACCACCTACCGCTGCTCTCAGCAAAGCCTGTTAGAGCAGGGAGATGAGGAGAGAGCTGTTACAAATGGACACAGCACTGGATCAAGATCAGGCTCAGGTAAGTATAAGGGGAGTGATACACATACTGATTCAATGTTTACCTTAATGAAGGGAAAGCATTAAGGTAAAAAATGTTTAGGCTTTACAAACGCTATAATGGTCCAGTAATTCATTATAAATTAAATTGTTTCTTACTGTGTTTTTTGCCTCCTCATAATGCCCTCTGTGAGCTCCTGAAGCTCTCCTTTTCCCCCTCACTTCTGTTTGTGTGAACAAGCCCTGCTCTATGCACAATACAAATCCTATAGTCTAGCTCAGGAATGAGCAAAAGAGGGTGGCTACATTCCTACATACAGTGGGACCATGGAGAACAAATGTAGCCACCCTCTAACAGGAAGTCAGAGCATAATAAAGAATTTGGAGGAGACTGAGAGCAATAGGTTATTTTCTGGGTTAAGAATACATACTTGAATAGAATTATTATTTTTGAAACCAGTTTAGCATCTGTTTAATTGATCATGTGCAGCTCACCAATTTACATATAAGTTAGTAACATTATATAAACGTTTTTGGCTTTTGTCCAGAATAGGATAAAATGTATAAATAGAGGCCAGGGAGGTATCTCTAACCTTTGAAATGTTCTCTCTATAGTAAGAATTGGTTTGTTTATTGATGGGTTGGCTTCTCCCCGTGGTGCGGGATTGGCTTGGCCGCAACCATTAGTGTGATTATTCTGAGCGTTCCTGGCGTGCGATGTGTCGTAGCAGTTACCTGAGAAATGTTTGCGCTTTTTGCAGGTTAACACGCCACTTATACTGTCTGCTTGGCGGTGAGATTTATGGAGGCCTCAGCTTCCATTGCAGGAATTAGGTTACGGGAAGATTGTTCCCCCGAGGCCTCCGCAGAACGCTGCATCAAATTTAGCGGCGTTCACTTCAAGAGAAGAAAGTCTCCTTCCTGGCAGTGAACAGATTACCTGGCGTCCTGCTTGTTTGTGTTATTCATGGCGATAATTCCTCATTTAGCTAATTCTGCAATGTTCTCATGCGGAAAACTAGTACCGTTTGCTGGTCTGTTTTATACGTCGGACACAAAACCGCCACCAATTCCACAGACAATTGCAGCTGGATGAATGCGTCTCTATAGAGAGTCCTGATCACCATCGCCTGGGAGTTCAGATATATTAAACAAAGCAAAATGGAATGAACAAATTTGTAAAGAGATTAATATAATCACATCAGACTAAAACTGCTGCGGATTGTGGCCTTCCTGGTGCGTAATTCTGCGCCTGGCACAAATAAAACCAGAAGTCAGAATCACTTTCCTGGGGAGTCGTCATGTCATTGGGATAGCTGTGCTACCAAACCTATAAAGGGTTTCCCCCGTAGTTTGTTTCTGCCCCTCCCACAATGGGGAGATTTCCCCGCAGTAGTTTTAGTCTATGCCTCTCCCACAACGGGGAGATCTCCCTGCGGTAGTTTGTGTCTCTGCCTCTCCCACAATGGGGAGATTTCCCTGCAGTAGTTTGTGTCTCTGCCCCTCCCACAACGGGGAGATTTCCCTGCGGTAGTTTGTGTCTCTGCCCCTCCCACAATGGTGAGAACTCCCTGCAGTATTTTTTGTCTCTGCCCCCCCAAAATAGTGAGATCTCCCTGCTGCAGTTTGTGTCTTTGCCCCTCCCACAATGGTGAGATCTCCCTGCTGCAGTTTGTGTCTCTGCCCCTCCCACAATGGTGAGATCTCCCTGCTGCAGTTTGTGTCTTTGCCCCTCCCACAATGGTGAGATCTCCCTTCTGCAGTTTGTGTCTTTGCCCCTCCCACAATGGTGAGATCTCCCTGCTGCAGTTTGTGTCTTTGCCCCTCCCACAATGGGGAGATCTCCCTGCTGCATTTTGTGTCTTTGCCCCTCCCACAATGGTGAGATCTCCCTGCTGCAGTTTGTGTCTTTGCCCCTCCCACAATGGGGAGATTTTTCTGCAATAGTATGTGCCTCTGCCCCTCCCACAATGGGGAAATCTCCCTGCTGCAGTTTGTGTCTTTGCCCCTCCCACAATGGGGAGATATCCCTGCAGCAGTTTGTGTCTTTGCCCCTCCCACAATGGGGAGATCTCCCTGCAGTAGTTTGTGTCTTTGCCCCTCCCACATTGGTGAGATTTTCCTGCAGTAGTAAGTATGTGCCTACTGTAAGTCTAATGCTGACTGGTGAACTACTGAGGATTGAGCGGTTAGCTGGAAGATAAATGTAAAAAGTTAATTCCATGAACTGATCCCGCCTCTTCTGTGACAACTTCTGTTCACAGCCCGGCTACCTAGTAATAGAATGACTCTGCTGGCTGTTCTCCTGCTACCTCTCCCCTGCATAGACATCCTTTATATTGAGATCCATGACAATAAGGATCTGGGCTGGACCAAGGGATAGGCAGAAAAGGCAACTGCCTTAAGCGCTTCTGCAGGAGGGGGAGCAGGAAGTGCAGAATATACATCCTATGCTACAGAAGTAGTTCACAGCTCATGACGGGGATGGGGGTGGGGGGGACTTTGACCTTTTTGCCTTATGTGCTAGAGGGCCTCTAATTGTACCAATCAGTTGAATAGAAAATGTGTGTGGGAGATCTCATCACTTACATCCCTGAACATTATATGAAATATATTGATGACACATTACAGAAATATCAGTTCTGGGTGGAGTTTGCCTTGACCTGCTTTGAACAGTTGCTCCTTGGTGTCTGTGACGTATATATGTGGAGTTCACAACTGCACAGAGGTCACGTCCGCTGGTCACCCATCTTCTGTGTTGATGTTTATTAACAGCAATTGCAACGCTGTAAGGTGACCCTCGGTGTAAATATCATTTGATTTATGGTCTCCTACACATAGACAGTAATTAGCCTGACGGGTATCAGTGCGGGTCACTGCGCACTAATTAGCGGCGAGGCTTGTCAGATGCAGCTTGGGTCAGTGGTTATATGTACGCTCTTAGCGTCAGTAAATTGGCACGTAGATCGCGGTCATCCGCAGAGCATTGCCTGCTGCCATGAGATGCTCTGCACAACTCTTTGACTGCATGTGTTTTATTAGTCATTTTTTATATTGAAAATTAAAAGTGGATTATCCCGCGCCTCTATATGAAAAAAATTGTTAAAAGATGTATATATCAAGTGTTAAAAATGATGTCAAAAGTGACTCTGAAGGATGGTTGCAAACAAAAAATTGTGTTCCCACAACATAAATGGAAATATAGTAGAAAAGATATGCTGTGCCTCCCTTATGTATTTAAAGTGCAAATACCAAGCAAAATGTACTTATATATCAACTTTAAAATAACATATACAACAATTAAAACACATGCAATATCACATAAACCTAAAATATCAACTCCAAAAATGTCCTTTATGTAATGAATGTCTTCAAATATTATCAGCCGTATGGCAAATGTTATATCTGTGAGCTTCTCCAATATTCTTCCTGAGGAAGTCACGTGGATCGTGACGTAAACGCGTTAAGGTACGCACTGACATCATTTCCGGGGGCGCGGTGACGTCATTTCCGGCGTCGGTGCCATTTCTGGAGGGATTGTGGAGCAAGTGGAGCTGTTATGATCCGCCAGGTGGTGCCTCAGGCTGCCAACTGACAGACCTTGCACAGAGCGTGGGGTCTAAGCCCGGGCTGTGCTTTCACCAGGGCCCCTGATGGTGGGGATGGACTTGTAACAGTCCCGGGCCAGGTCACGACCTCTGAGCAGGCCCACCAGTGGCTGAGGAAGCCTCCGGGGACGTATGCAGGTACCGGGAGAGCCAGATGTGAAGAGGATGGCGGCCCCAGCAGGGTGGTAACGGATCGTGGTCCCGTGGGGGTAAGCGAGGTACCGAATCGGCGGGCAAAGAGTAGTCAGGTCACACGCAGGATCAGCAGGGTAAGTCAGTCCGTAGAATGGTCAGGCAAGCCGGGGGTCAGAATAGGAGAAGGCAGAGTAGTCAGGGCAATCCGGGTCAATCACAGGAGAAGGCAGCGTAGTCAGGGCAATCCGGGTCAATCACAGGAGAAGGCAGCGTAGTTAAATAGTGCGCCCTGCACTGTCATTGGCCGGCTAGGACGCGCCCCCGGCTGTCATTGGACGCCTGAGGCGCGCCCGCGGCTCCTACTGCGCATGCGTGGCGTCCTGTCAGCCGCGGCTCGCCAGGACCTAGTGCCTGTGTCCCGGCGTGATCTGCCGCCAGTGCGCATGTGCGGAGACAGACGCCGCGATCCCTGATTCCGGAGCCGCGATCCCTGACAGGAGCTGCATGCATTTCTTAGCATGAGAACCATGGAAACACACCCATGATATGGGAAAAGCTGATCTTTGTCATTTTACATGTGAGTGGGCATTTTATTTATATTTATGTTATTATTAAAACTGGATTACACTATGGAGGATCTTCTTTGTTTTTAATGATATCTTAAACGGTTTTGTGGAATCGAGTACCTAGGAGATAGGAGAAGATATTGGAGGGATCTATCCATACGTTCCATCCTTTGATGATACCTTATTGGGTGTATAAGGTCACCTACATAGCTGTTTGGCCCAGTGGGTCGCATCAAGGAGGTGAGGGGCCATCTTGGCCATCTGTGGATTGACCGCACACTGAGTGGCACTGTGATCACCTCACGGAGTTTTGCTGTGATTTTTCACCATCATTGGCATTTATGGACTGCTGCACATAGTATTCATTTTATGAGCACCTAACACTGAATATTTATTGTGCATTCTATATGTGATATTTCCATTTATCTCATTTGTATTTTAGTATAGGTTGTTAGCGCTGCACTATTTTTTGTATTTTAATATTCTTCCTGTGCTGCACCTCTTGTGCTAAATCCAAATCATGAGTAGTGATTCCCACCACCGTTCACCACTGCGCTCACCTCAACTGATGGACCTGTCACTCCGAAGGTCATGAAGCTCACAATTGTACAATTTACCACCAGACTGATAGAATTTGAAGACATTCATACTTGTAAAGGACACTTTTGGAGTTGATATTTTATGTTTATGTGATAGTGCCTGTTTTTTTTATTTATTATATATTTTATTTTGATGATATATAAGTACATTTTGTATGGTATTTGCACTTTAAATACATAAGAGGGAGGCGCAGCGTATCTTTTATTTAAATTTATTTTATATTGTTTATTTTTCTTTTTTTTTAGGTCCTGTATTTTGTGTGGATAATTATTAATTCTTTAGATTTTCTGTTATCTTTGTCACAAGTTGTTCAATCTCACACCCCACCCTCAACCCTCCTTCATCCTGATTGCCAAAAAATACAAGAGTACCGGTATACAGTATGTAGCGCCCCTGCAGGAGCGGATTGGTATGTTGGGTCCAGTGTTCTCTACCATGACTCTAGAAGCCACTTGCTCCCCACTGACACAGCTGGTTATAGGTTACTCACACCTACATAGCTTAAGTGCTAATATTCTACTGCTCTTTGATAGTGCACAGAAAATAGACCACAGGCAGCTTGAGGATTAATAAGATGAATGTATTATTGAAGGGTAAGCAAATGCAATGCAATACAGAAACAGGACAACAAAATTCATTAGGTTAACTGACGGGAATGTTACCTTCACCTATGGCCACTGATCTACGCTGCAAAAAGGCTAAAACCCACTACACTGGTTCACACAGTATCAGTAAAAATAGTATCAACCATGGAAGCATGAATGAAACCTCATTGTAATTCTTAGCAATTACTAATCAAACAATGTTTCTAAGTGCACTCGACACAGACAGTCCCAATAGCAGGTTGGTATATGCATTCCTAACTAGGGGTACCTCTGGAAGTGTCTACAAAGTACCTGGTGCCTAATTGTCAGTGCTGGCCGGCTTACGGTGGGGCCCTTTTGTGAGGTGATGCACGTGAAGCTGTCTATTTAAGGCTATCTTTATTAGAAGGCTAATGAACTGTTAGGTGAGGATCAGTCTCTATGGCATTAACTGTGGGCAATAAAGGGTAAAGCTTGGTAGTTCAACTCACTACTCCCGGTATACAACAAATTGGGTTCAGTGATCGCAGAAGTCTCAGATCTCACAATCAGGTTCTCTCTGATGTGGTAGCACACAGCAACAGGTCTCCCAAGCTTGGACTTCAAAGCACAGTGACTCTCTCTGTGGCTCAGTCCTTTGCTCTGGTCCCCACAGGCTCTGGCCTAGGAGCAGGCTAGCAGCGCACAGGTCCGCACACACTGGTTTTCCCACACAGTTGCCCAGTGCCCTGCACAGACCCCAGCAGCGTGCTGACCATGCTGTTCTTTCTGGAGCTCTGGTAATTCGCCCAGGAAAAATAGCTGTATTTCTCCTCCTCTGTATCCAGGGAATTGTGTGTTTGTAGTTCTGCAGCCATTAACCTTCATTCACTTGTATTGAGCAGAGCCCCTTTATGGACTACATATCATATTGTGCACTGCTGCACAGCAGGTTCTCTCTCTGATGCTCCAATTGGCTTTATCTCTCCTGCTCTCTGATTGGCTCAAGTTCACTGCCAGGAGAAGGGGGCGGGAACTAGCGGGAATTTGCTCTGCTCACTCAGCAGGGAAGGTAAGGGTGAGAGGCAGCTGCTGCAGCATGGGGAGAGGGAAGTGAAGGGAGAGAGGCACATGCAGGTGGCAGCACACCCAGATACTTTTATAAATGTGTATAACATAAAACTTTGTCCAGATGTGAGTCGATTGCAGCAGCTATGATAAGGCCTCTGAGAAGAGAGAAGTGATATTCCCCCTAACTTTTCCTCTCCAGAGCTCGATTTTTACAGTGTGATACCGCAATAAGAGAGAATTTCCAGAATACTGTATGATATATGTGATATGTGATTTTTTTTTTCTGTAGCATTTACTATTTATTAAATTATATGGATGTTCACGATGAAAGCTGTATGGTTTTGCCTGCTTTGTGGGAGGATGCATGTGTATGTAACACACAACCAAAACTGTTATGTAATCTTCATGTTCGGAGAATTTATTATTTACATTGGCTGTAAATGTAACTTTTTCAAATACGCTATAAATGGTCCCAGTACTGTGACAGGTTCAGCCAACGCTGAGGGCAAGGATGCGGAACTGTGCCTACTCCCCCACTTCTAATGCATGTAGAATGGGTGTACCACCCTACACTCATTCTCTGTCCCGCTTGACCTGTTGCCCACCCCTTGTCCCGGCCCTGAATGGTGCATACAGCGTTGTCTGTATTTATATTCATGCTCTGCTCCGTCTAATTTTAGGCTGCGAAACTGCCAAAGAGAAAGTTCTCACAAAAGCTCACTTATGGGTCCAGGGGTAACATTCATTTATTACAGGGCAATGCGCTGCTGTACAGTGGCATGCAATCCTGTATGGTGCTCTGCAATAAAATGCAGCATGTCTGCATTTTAGTGCAGCTTGTAGCTGTGTTGCAGTGTGGACGGGACAAACAGAAAACAATTGCTTTCTGTGTGCTCTTGCTGTGACTGGCATTTTACACTGCAGTAAATCACCAGTCACCGCACATAGTGTGAATTCGTCCTAAAATAGGATCTTTCTCCCCTTTCCCTATATTTCACATCATCATTCATCTCTGCATGCTGGTGTGAAATCGTCTACTGCATTTTTAAGGGCTCTTAACAATAGCAGATGGGGGGCAGGGGTAAAACCCTGAGGTTGAGCTGCACTTTACCAATCCTTAGATGTGGTGACTGCATTAGTTTTCAATTTTTTAGGCTTTTTTTCCCCTCTGTTTTCACTTGGTGATCTGGCCAGTAACACTCCTCCTGTATTAGAGTGCCTGAACTCTGGATGAAGGCGCATGGGGGGAAACATCAGACAGCAGCATTGTCATTCTGGCGGGAGGGGAGTGTAAGATGGACTAACAGATTTAAATATACTAAGAAAATAAAGACTAACACCAGCTAACACTTTATAAGCAGTAACAGCGACATTTTTTCCTTTTGGCATAGAGGTATTACATGAATAAATAAAAGCTGATCATTGTAAGCACTCCTGTCAGTGGTAAATGGTTTGTCCCATCCCTGTAAACTGATACATCTTGAAGGGAGTTTGATCTTTTGAAAAACAACAGACTTACTGGCAGGATCATCAGATGAAAATAAAGGAACCAAAGCCTAAAAAGGAAAAATAATGCAGCCACCACGTCTAAGAATTGGTACGCTGCAATAAAATAATTGTTTCCTTTGGGGTTTAATACCACTTTACGAAAAAGCCACAAGAATATAGGTAAGTAAGGTTGTTTATTTCCCCCCTAGTGAGGTTTAAATGTTTATAGACCAGGGATGGTGGGGGGTCCTCTTTAATGGAGACTTGTAAAGTTAGTGACAGGTCCACTGTAAGAACACTTCAGTTTTTGTCTTGTGTCTTAGATCTTGGAAGACATTGCACATCATCAGAAGCCGTCATATGTCCGAGCGCTGTCGGGTTCTGATTGTCCTGTCGGCAGATAATTGGGGCTCCAGAATGTGTCAGTCGGCTCCCACCTGCCGGAGATTTTCCTTTTATTTATCTGGCAGACATGGCTAAATTGCCACAACATTTTTATTTTTTTGTATTGAAGTCTGGAGGAGTTTTCTTATAACGCTGACCTGATCGCTGCGCTGCGGATTCCGCCATCGTTCCTTTCCCAGCCGCCAACTTTCCAATCCTTTAGAGCAGAAATAAAAATCTTCTTTTTCTTTTCGCTTTCATGTGAGAAAACATAAAAATCCCACCGCGCGTCTTGGGAGCCGGGGGCCGAAAAACCTTCCAAGTTTCTCTCGGTAATCTGAACTTTCTGTCTCGCTAGAGATTTCGAGAGACATTTAAAAAGCTTTGGAAATTCCCGAGGTGCTCGGTGTATATTGGAATTATGAACACTTCCTGTCAGTGATTGAGCTGTGTGACACATTAATTATATCATATATGGAAACATCAAGCTTTTAGCGGTTCCGCCGGAGTGCCTCTTGTGTTTATTATATTATTAAACATTCAATTAACATTTTATACTCTATGAAATATTAAAGACATAGGTGGCTTCTCCCAGTTGCTTCAGAGGTGGCAATTCTTGGCCTGTAGCTCACTTGCCGCGTGCTGAAAATGTTTCCGGCTACGTGGTTGGGATGTAGCGAGAAAATACATCAGGAAAGGTTGTGCGGCTTCGTTATTTTTAGGAGATGCAGGTTCAAATAAGAAACATTGCCTGGTCATGTGATCGTTCTAATGGGACTTATAAAATCACTCCATTGTTGCGTTCTTATGTGCAGTGCAGGAAGCGAGTGATTATGTGCCAACCAGCACAAACCGAAATAGTGCTTTCACCCCCCCCCCCCCTTTCATACCTGAGCATTTTATCACACAATTGTCAAAGTGCAACAATGCTCAAGATGAAGAACCCCATTATTCTCAATGGGCCTGTTTACATCTGATTGTTGTGTCACTTGTCACCTGAAGCTCCAAAAAGTACATGAGCTCCTTTGGGGCAGAACAGCACGTTTCTGCGGCTTTGATCGGAGCACCTGAAAAACACGTAAGGCCTCATGCACACTGGCCGTTTTTATTGCGGATGTTTTGGGCTTTTGGCGTTTTCTTTTCTACAGTCAGTAAATTCCGCAGCATGTTATCCTATGTGTCCATGCACACATAGGCTTTAACCACTTCCAGTCCGGACACTTTCACCCCCTTCCTGCCCAGGCCAATTTTTAGCTTTCAGCGCTATCACACTTTGAATGACAATTGCGCGGTCATGCAACACTGTACCCATATGATTTTTTTAGCATTTTTTTGAGATAGATAAAACTTTATTTTGGTGGTATTTATTCACCACTGGGATTTTTATTTTTTTGTTATATACCGTATTTTTCGCTCCATAAGATGCACCTGACCATAAGACGCACCTAGGTTTTAGAGGAGGAAAACAAGAAAAAAAAATATTCTGAACCAATGGACTGCAGACACAGTACAGGGGATGACCAGAGACTGCGCACACAATACAGGAGATGACCAGAGACTGCGGACACAGTGCAGGAGATGACCAGAGACTGCGGACACGGTACAGGAGATGACCAGAGACTGCGGACACAGTGCAGGAGATGACCAGAGACTGCGGACACAGTGCAGGGAATGACCAGAGACTGCGGACACAGTACAGGGGATGACCAGAGACTGCGGACACAGTGCAGGAGATGACCAGAGACTGCGGACACAGTGCAGGAGATGACCAGAGACTGCGGACACAGTGCAGGAGATGACCAGAGACTGCAGACACAGTGCAGGAGATGACCAGAGACTGCGGACACAGTGCAGGAGATGACCAGAGACTGCGGACACAGTGCAGGAGATGACCAGAGACTGCGGACACAGTGCAGGAGATGACCAGAGACTGCGGACACAGTGCAGGGAATAACCAGAGACTGCGGACACAGTGCAGGGGATGATCAGAGACTGCGGACACAGTGCAGGAGATGACCAGAGACTGCGGACACAGTGCAGGGAATGACCAGAGACTGCGGACACAGTGCAGGGAATGACCAGAGACTGCAGACAGTGCAGGGCATGACCAGAGATTGCAGACAGTTCAGGGGATGACCAGAGACTGCAGACAGTGCAGGGGATGACCAGAGACTGCAGACAGTGCAGGGGATGACCAGAGACTGCAGACAGTGCAGGGGATGACCAGAGACTGTAGACAGTGCAGGGAATGACCAGAGACTGCTGACCTTTGGGGAGGGAGGGGGAGCAGGTACCTGAATTTGACAGGTACCCGCTCCCACTTCCGCAGAGTTGTCCTTCTCTCTTCTTCCCGGGCCGGCTTCTGTGACAGCCGGGTGCCCAGTGCGCATGTGCGAGGAGCGCTGCGCTTTGTGAATGGCCCGGTGCTTTCTGGGACCTGTCATGTGTCCCAGAAGACACTGGATCATTCACAAAGCGCAGCACATGCGCAGTGGGCACCCGGCTGTCAGAAGCCAGCGCGGGAAGACTGTGCAGCGCTGGAGCGAGGAACAGGTAAGGCCCTGCAGAAGAGAACAGCTGAGCGGCCGGCCCGGTATTCTGACATGGTGGCGGCAGAAATACCGGACCGGCCGCTTTATATTCGCTCCATAAGACGCACTGACATTTTCCCCCCTTTTTTTGGGGGAAAAAAGTGCGTCCTATGGAGCGAAAAATACGGTAAATCAAAAAGTCCAAACATTTTTAAAGAAACTTTTGCAAATAAATAACCTTTCTTCATAAATCTTGGCCAAAATGGATTCAGTTATCATTTTAGTAAAATAAAAAAAACCTAAATTAGTTTATAACCAAAAATGATAATTTTCAAATTTGTTTTTACATTTTATTTTATTTTTTTATATTATTATTTATCTTTTCTTTTTTTTTTTCCTTTTTAACATACCATCACCCTAGCAGTATAGTGTCACCATAGTGACACTGTACTACTTGTGGGGGGTGATGAAATTTTTTTTTTTTTTACACTGATTGCTTTTACACCCATAAAGGCTGTAAAAGCAATCATTTCTCCTTCTCTCTGCAGCCATTGAGAAATACTGTGCAAGCTGTGATTGGTCACAGCTTGTCACATAGTACAAGGCTGTTGTGAATAGCCTTGTACCATGTGACCTCTGTGATCTTTCACAGATTTCACACATAGTAAGCAATGATGTCAGAAGTGACATCTTGTTTACTACTATTCATGTGGCCAATCACTGATCACATGAATCAGGACCTCACTCAGAGGTCCTGTACAGTGATTGGTGTTCCGCTGTGTGCTCCGGACACAGCGGGCACTGGATGGTGATGCCGCATGCTCCCAGGGAGCACGCACAGGCAGTGAATGCGGGGGCTGTTTATAAATGGCAACCCGCTTCGGCACTGCTCCCATCTGTCCGTTTATGTACATGGGCTGGATGGGAAGTGGTTAATCAACATTTTTTGGCTGGAAAAAATCCCCAGAACTAGTGGGTTTCTAGAGTTTTTTTAGATGTGAAAAGGATCTAACGCTGGTAAACACGACAAACCAGCGTTTTGAACTTTTTTTAGCCAAAATTTTATTTTTTTATTTTTTAAAAGCTAAAAAAATGCTATTGCAGAAAAACGTGGCAAAACAAAAAAAATGCTGAAAAACTCACGTTTTAACGCGACTTATACAGCCAAAGCTACTGGCGTTGTTAAAATGCCCAGTGTACGTGAGGACTTAAAGAGGCAGATTTACGCCCGTTTTTTAGTTGCTGCAATTTAACAGTCTATGCCAAAAGTGCTCAATTCTGCTTCTGTTCTACAAGCTGTGCACAAAATTGTGTGAAACGCATACACATATGTACAAAAGAAGCCTCTAAATTGCCTGATTACTCTCACATTAAATGTGCATGGGGGCAGATCCAAACTCCTCCATCCCTCATATTGTTTGATCTATAGATATTTGTCATTATACATACAGTCAGGTCCATAAATATTGGGACATCGACACAATTCTAACATTTTTGGCTCTTTACACCACCACAATGGATTTGAAATGAAACAAACAAGATGTGCTTTAACTGCAGACTATCAGCTTTAATTTGAGGGTATTTACATCCAAATTAGGTGAACGGTGTAGGAATTACAACAATTTGCATATGTGCATCCCACTTATTAAGGGACCAAAAGTAATGGGACAATTGGCTTCTCAGCTGTTCCATGGCCAGGTGTGTGTTATTCCCTCATTATCCCAATTACAATGAGCAGATAAAAGGTCCAGAGTTCATTTCAAGTGTGCTATTTGCATTTGGAATCTGTTGCTGTCAACTCTCAAGATGAGATCCAAAGAGCTCTCACTATCAGTGAAGCAAGCCATCATTAGGCTGAAAAAACAAAACAAACCCATCAGAGAGATAACAAAAACATTAGGCGTGGTCAAAATAACTGTTTGGAACATTCTTAAAAAGAAGGCACGCACCGGGGAGCTCAGCAACACCAAAAGACCCAGAAGACCACGGAAAACAACTGTGGTGGATGACCAAAGAATTCTTTCCCTGGTGAAGAAAACACCCTTCACAACAGTTGGCCAGATCAAGAACACTCTCCAGGTGGTAGGTGTATGTGTGTCAAAGTCAACAATCAAGAGAAGACTTCACCAGAGTGAATACAGAGGGTTCACCACAAGATGGAAACCATTGGTGAGCCTCAAAAACAGGAAGGCCAGATTAGAGTTTGCCAAACGACATCTAAAAAAGCCTTCACAGTTCTGGAACAACATCTTATGGACAGATGAGACCAAGATCAACTTGTACCAGAATGACGGGAAGAGAAGAGTATGGAGAAGGAAAGGAACTGCTCATGATCCTAAGCATACCACCTCATCAGTGAAGCATGGTGGTGGTAGTGTCATGGCTTGGGCATGTATGGCTGCCAATGGAGCTGGTTCTCTTGTATTTATTGATGATGTGACTGTTGACAAAAGCAGCAGGATGAATTCTGAAGTGTTTCGGGCAATATTATCTGCTCATATTCAGCCAAATGCTTCAGAACTCATTGGACGCTTCACAGTGCAGATGGCCAATGACCCAAAACATACTGCAAAAGCAACCAAAGCGTTTTTTAAGGGAAAGAAGTGGAATGTTATGCAATGGCCAAGTCAATCACCTGACCTGAATCCGATTGAGCATGCATTTCACTTGCTGAAAACAAAACTGAAGGGAAAATGCCCCAAGAACAAGCAGGAACTGAAGACAGTTGCAGTAGAGGCCTGGCAGAGCATCACCAGGGATGAAACCCAGCGTCTGGTGATGTCTATGCGTTCCAGACTTCAGGCTGTAATTGACTGCAAAGGATTTGCAACCAAGTATTAAAAAGTGAAAGTTTGATTTATGATTATTATTCTGTCCCATTACTTTTGGTACCTTAACAAGTGGGAGGCACATATGCAAACTGTTTTAATTCCCACACCTTTCACCTGATTTGGATGTAAATACCCTCAAATTAAAGCTGACAGTCTGTAGTTAAAGCACATCTTGTTCGTTTCATTTCAAATCCATTGTGGTGGTGTATAGAGCCAAAAATGTTAGAATTGTGTCGATGTCCCAATATTTATGGACCTGACTGTATGTAGCCAAATGCTGGGCTACAGCAACATGGAGGCGAGGACAATGCTTTATGTTCCACTGCTTTTTACTATAATGATGATATTATGCTGTGTTATCCCCTCCAACCAGCAGGGAGAGAGCAAAACCAAGCCAGCCCATAGACTTCTATGCAGAGCGTTGTGAATCATGGGAGTTGTAGTTTGTGATGGCAGCCATATAATGAGACCAGTGGACTACTACAGTTCCTAAAAGGCACTGACTAGCTGGGGGAGGAGCGAGAGGGCTTTCATTGGATTGCCCGGGAAAATGTTGCTCTCTTGGTGCAGATCTATAGCCAAGGTTGGACTGCTGCCAGGCCAGGGGAAATTGATCGGGAGGCCTAGAAAGAAGGAGAGACATCCTTGCTGCACAATACAGACAACAGTGATTGAGCTACACCATTGCTGCAAAGGAACTGGACTGTCTTCTCACCCACTGTTTCCTACAGCAAGACTTCAGAGGCAACTCAGAGAGAAAGAGATAGAGCGGGCACCCCATTCTACATCAAGCATCTATCTGCATCACAGGAATCGGAGAGATGGCTCATTGTCCAACATTTGAGCTGTCAGGCAGTACCTGAGTTATTTGAGTCGGGACACTGAGCATAGCTCATTGCACCAGTGCCTTACCTACCCTGCAATTAGATCCCTCCCCCCTTCCACAGATCTAGCCTTTGTGCCACATCTACTGCAATTCTATCTCCCCCATATTGCATGCTGGTCTATAGACCTGCCAACAAGTGCACCAATGCTCCATAAAGGGCCCCAACGATAGCTGGCCAAGAAACAGTTTAAAAGACTGCCCCTCCTGTTGAATCACTGTACACGCCCCTCTGGTACCCTTTTCATCACTGCCAATTCCCCACAAACACTGTATGCCATTTAGTTTAGGCCTATCATAACTGCCATTAATGTACTCTGGCAGTATAGTCTGCTACTTGGCAGCTTGAGTTTCATTACTGCCCACTGCTGCACCTAAGGTGGTGTTGGTACTGTTTATACTGATGTGGAAAACAAATGTCATCTTATTTTTAGCCCTCATCACTCATCATTTTGTACATTGAGAGTGTTACTACTATTGGTGACTCTTATGCATGGTTTGTTATCAAATTTTCTTAGCAACAATGTAAAAATTTTGTTTTCACTCATTTGCTTAAAGTGTTACTAAACCCATGACTGTGCATTCACTATATCTGGTCTCCCACAGTACACAGAACATGGAAATGCAATTATTTTAGTAAATATAAACTGCTAAATACCTTTTTTCAACAGCAGTTAGAGCAGTCTTGTGACTTCTATCAGTGTCCAGCCCACCACTAGCTAAAGCTTGTAGGAGGAGCTTTCTTTCTGCCCTGGGAGGATGGAAATCCCCTGACCCTCTGTCTGGACAGTGCTTATTGGTCCTGTGCTGATCACATGCACTCTCCCAAGAACAAAAAAAAAAAAACCTCTAGCAATACACACCAAACTGAGCATGTGCAGAAGAGCTACGGGTTCAGTCTGTATCAGGTGGTCATTTCAACAAGAGGAGGGGCAGAGAAAAAATAATCAAACAGCCTTTTTACACAATGCAGAGCAGTAACTCCTTAGGTTCCACAGTGAGTATAACAAGCATGCTTAACTGCATATACAGACTGATCTTACTGTTGTGGGTTTAGTAATACTTTAATGCCTATTCTTTTGACAACATGTTATTGTTGATTGCCAAGTGCTACTCCCAGTGGGTTTCCTTTGTGTCATTTTATGTTTATTCATGACCCAGCATGTCAGAGGGACTGAGGTTTTTGAAAAGGTTGAGGCAAAGAACAAGGCACCCATTTTATCCAGCGGCTCCTACAGGGGTAGTGCTACACATAAGTAGATGAGGTTTTCTTCATAAAGACCATGTCCCTACACAAGTTCAATACACCACCTCTACCCACCAAGTTGGCTCTGTTCCAGCATTGCAGTTTCTGTATAGGGGTTAAATCTACATTTATTTCTGACTGTAGTGACAAGAATATTTGAAGGGACAAGATGAAAAATTGTTCTTGAACAAGCAAATTTCTCCTTGTGAATGTGGTTTTTGTTCAGAACAAAAATTGTACATATTGTAATGACACCTGTTTAAAATGTCTGGGAGTCCATTTGAATAGCAGCTCTGGATGAGCAAGAGAGAGCAAGAGAACAAGAATGATTTTCAGAATTTTTGTATGAATGTAAATATAACCAGGTATGGCCATCTTTCAGACTGTTCAGCATTCCAGACGTCCTAGAATTTTTGATGCCTATGTTTCCTGTCAAGCACTGTAGCCCCTTCTTCTGACCCCCATGTCACTACAGGATGTAGGAGTCAATGGAAGGAACCTCAGCACATCACAGGGGACACAGGCATCTGACACTCCCAGAAGTGTTGAATGCTAAAAAGTCTTATGGAGGTCACAACGCTAGAAAGAAGACACAAGCCACCAGAGAGGTAAATAATAGCTGTCCTATTGTAGAGGAGTGCCATTTCCCTTTGTTTGTGACCTGGTTGGGTCTCTTTATACCGACTACACAGCAAGACCATACAAGTACCAGGTTGACAGCACTCCAAGCAAATGTCTTTATTCTGTAAAAACCAGGGTAGGAAGCAGATGGAATCTCTAATACATTTCATGCAGAGTCCTCTATGAATAAAAGCAGGTATGTGTGAAATGTGTTGGAGATTATATCTGCCTCCTACCCTGGATTGTGTGGAATAGAGACATTTGCATTGAGAACTTACAGTGCCATTATTCTGATTTTCATATGTCTAAGTAACAAGCTGGATATGTACCCTGGAAACCTTTTTTTCGGGCAAGAGTAAACTGACCTGAAGATGTAATGTTACTTGTTGTATAGTACAGCAAAAAACAAACACCCCACTCCAAAGGAGCAATTCCTTGTACAAGTTAAAGTTGCAAGAAAAAGTATGTGAACCCCTTGGGATCACGTGGAGTTTTGCATGAATTGGGCATAAAATGTGCTCTGAACGTCATCTAAGTCACAACAATAGAAGAACACATCAAAATATAGTAAACTTGATTACCCGCTAATCTAATATAAGTGTATAAACATAAAAGTGTAAACATAAAATTCAAACCCCAAAAGAATATAAACAAAAAACAAAAAAAACCACCCAAAAAATGAAATATAAAATAACAGCAAAAAAAGTCCAAAATAAATAATAATAATACTCTTAGCAATCGAAAACCCTAGTTCATGTTTATTTGTGTGAATATGGTCTATAAAGCTGTTAAATTCTACATCAGTACCCTCCCATACTACCAAGATGTCGTCAATATACCGCCTCCACACCTTCAGGCCTCCCCACTTTCTACCAAAGATTTCCGTATCCTCCCATTTGGCCAGAAAAATATTGGCCAAACTGGGGGCGAATTTCTGAGGGTAACTATGACCTTCCTTTAGTGGTATGCAGTGGATTGACTCCTAAGGCTGAGGGATTTTTCCTTTTTCACGGTTGTGGTGGCACGTTTATTTTTTATGTGCATGAAACACGTGTGGCACGGTTGTTTAGATACCCTTTTTTTTGAAGATATCACACATGTTGAGTTTTTTTCTTTGAGGTATATGAAGATCTGGTTGGAAGTATATCACAAAGATTTTGGAAGATATGAAGAATTAAGATATCACAGATAAAGATTTTGATATAACTATTTGGGACTTTATTTTGGACTTTTTTTGCTGTTATTTTATATTTCATTTTTTGGGTGTTTTTTTTTGTTTTTTGTTTATATTCTTTTGGGGTTTGAATTTCATGTTTACACTTTTATGTTTATACACTTATATTAGATTAGCGGGTAATCAAGTTTACTATATTTTGATGTTATTTATACTTCAGGGGAAGGATTGTGTTGGTAACTTGGTGGGGATTTTATTCTGTGAAAGGATAGTGCTATTTGTTGAATAATAGAAGAACACAGTCTGCTGAACATAATACTACACAAACATTAGATGTTGCCATGGTTTAATTGCACATAACATGTAAACATTCACAGTGCAGGGAGGAAATAGTATGTGAGGCCCTAGCTTAATGACTTCTCCCAGAGCTAATTGGAGCCAGGAGTGAGCCAACCTTGACTCCAATCAGTGTGATGATATTGAATGTGTTGCTGACAGCTGTCCTGCCCTTAAAAAACACACCTGTTTTGGGTTTACTGGTTTCAAGAAGCACTGTCTGATGTGAACCATGCCTCGCAGAAAAGAGCTCTCAGAAGACCTACGATCAAGAATTGTTGATTTGCATGAAGCTGGAAAGGGTTACAAAAGTATCTCCAAAAGCCTTGATGTTCATGTGTCCACGGTAAGACAGACTGTCTACAAATGGAGAAAGTTTAGCACTGTTGCTACTCTCCCTAGGCGTGGTCGTCCTGTAAAAATGACTGCAAGAGCACAGCACAGAATGCTGCATGAGGTAAAGAAGAATCCCAGAGTGTCAGCTAAAGACCTACAGAAATCTCTGGCACATGCTAACATTTTTGATGACACATCTACAATAAGGAAAACATTAAACAAGAATGGAGTACATGGGAGGACACCATGGAAGAAGCCATTGCTGTCCAAAAAGAATATTGCAGCACGTTTGAAGTTTGCAAAAGAGCACCTGGATGGTCCACAGCACTACTGGCAAAATATACTGTGGACAGATGAAACCAAGATTGAGTTGTTTTGGAAGAACACACAACACTATGTGTGGAGAAAAAAAGGCACAGCACACCAACATCAAAACCTCATCCCCACTGTAAAACATGGCAGAGGGAGCATCATGGTTTGGGGCTGCTTTGCTGCCTCAGGGCCTGGACGGATTGTTGTCATTGATGAGAAAATGAATTCCAGAGTTTATCAAGACATTTTGCAGGAAAACGTACGACCATCTGTCCGCCAACTGAAGCTCCGCAGAGGATGGGTGATGCAACAGGACAATGACCCAAAGCATACAAGTAATTCAACAAAACAATGGCTGCAACAGCACAGAATACGCCTTCTGGAGTGGCCCAGTCAGAGTCCTGACCTCAACCCGATTGAAATGCTGTGGCATGACCTTAAGAGAGCGATTCACACCAGACATCCCAAGAATATTGCTACACTGAAACAGTTTTGTGAAGAGGAGTGGTCCAAAATTACTCCAGATCGTTGTGCAGGTCTGATCTGCAACTACAGGAAACGTTTGGTTGAGGTCATTGCTGCCAAAGGAGGTTCAACCAGTTATTAAGTCCAAAGGTTCACATACTTTTTCCTCCCTGCACTGTGAATGTTTACATGTTATGTGCAATTAAACCATGGCAACATCTAATGTTTGTGTAGTATTATGTTCAGCAGACTGTGTTCTTCTATTGTTGTGACTTAGATGACGTTCAGAGCACATTTTATGCCCAATTCATGCAAAACTCCACGTAATCCCAAGGGGTTCACATATTTTTTCTTGCAACTGTAAGGTGGCCAAAATGATGGTTTATTTGATGCATTGTAATCATATCCAATGCATTTCAGGGATTAAATGTATCCCCTTCATCAGGGCTATAAACAATTGATATAGATAGCCATATCAGAACCATACAGTCATGGCCGAAATTGTTGGCACCCTTGATATTTCTCCAGGAAATCATGTATTTCTCACGAAACGTATTGCATTAACACATGTTTTGCTATACACATGTTTATTCCCTTTGTGTGTATTGGGACAAAACAAAAAAAGGGAGGAAAGAAAGCAAATTCGACATAATGTCACACAAACCTCCAAAAATGGGCTGGACAAAAGTATTGGCACCCTTTCACAACTGCGGATAAATAAGAATGTTACAAGCATGTGATGCTCCTGTAAACTCACCTGGGGCAAGTAACAGGTGTGGGCAATATAGAAATCACACCTGAAAGCAGATAAAAAGGAGAGACGTTCACTTAACCTTTGCATTGTGTGTCTGTCTGTGCCACACTAAGCATGGACAACAGAAAGAGGAGACGAGAACTGTCTGAGGACCTGAGAACCAAAATTGTGGCAAAATATCAACAATCTCAAGGTTACAAGTCCATCTCCAGAGAACTAGATTTGCCTTTGTCCACAGTGCGCAACATTATCAAGAAGTTTGCAACCCATGGCACTGTAGCTAATCTCCCTGGTCGTGGACGGATGAGGAAAATTGATGAAAGATTGCAACGCAGAATAGTCCGGATGGTGGATAAGCAGCCCCAAACATGTTCCAAAGACATTCAAGCTGTCCTGCAGGCTCAGGGAGCATCAGTGTCAGCGCGAACTATCCGTCGACATTTAAATGAAATGAAACGCTATGGCAGGAGACCCAGGAGGACCCCACTGCTGACACAGAGACATAAAAAAGCAAGACTACAGTTTGCCAAAATGTACTTGAGTAAGCCAAAAGCCTTCTGGGAAAACGTCTTGTGGACAGATGAGACCAAGATAGAGCTTTTCGGTAAAGCACATCATTCTACTGTTTACCGAAAACGGAATGAGGCCTACAAAGAACAAAACACAGTACCTACGGTAAAATATGGTGGAGGTTCAATGATGTTTTGGGGTTGTTTTGCTGCCTCTGGCACTGGGTGCCTTGACTGTGTGCAAGGCATCATGAAATCTGAGGATTACCAAAGGATTTTGGGTCGCACTGTAGGGCCCAGTGTCAGAAAGCTGGGTTTGCGTCCAAGATCCTGGGTCTTCCAGCAGGACAATGACCCCAAACATACGTCAAAAAGCACTCAGAAATGGATGGCAAAGAAGCGCTGGAGAGTTCTGAAGTGGCCAGCAATGAGCCCAGATCTAAATCCCATTGAACACCTGTGGAGAGATCTTAAAATTGCTGTTGGGAAAAGGTGTCCTTCCAATAAGAGAGACCTGGAGCTGTTTGCAAAGGAAGAGTGGTCCAAAATTCCGGGTGAGAGGTGTCAGAAGCTTATTGATGGTTATAGGAAGCGACTGATTTCAGTTATGTTTTCCAAAGGGTGTGCAACCAAATATTAAGTTAAGGGTGCCAATACTTTTGTCCAGCCCATTTTTGGGGTTTTGTGTGACATTATGTCATATTTGCTTTTCTGCCTCTGTTTTATATTTGTTCCAATACATACAAAGGGAATAAACATGTGTATAGCAAAACATGTGTTAATGCAATACCTTTTTTGTGTGAAATACTTGATTTTCAGGAAAAATATCAAGGGTGCCAACAATTTCGGCCATGACTGTATATCAATCCACTACATATTTTGCTCAGTATCATGTATTATAGTGTGACATGCATACTATTCAGTATAATACATTCAATATTAGGCCCCATGTACACGGGACGTTTCTACACGATGGAAATTGACTGCTGGAAAACGTAGGTTAAAAAATGTCTGTTTTGCTGCATTTGCATACCACGTTTATGCTTGTTTGCATTTAGAGGAGTTTTTTAAAGATAAGCACAGGAGAACCAACCAAATGCCCAGAATGCACTGAAAAGTGGTAAATTATTAACTATTTTAGACTGTTTCAGAGAAATACACACAGTAGAAGCAGAGACAGCAGTATGTGTTGAGATAATTAGGTGTGAGTTGCTCATTAACATTTCTTTTGTTTCCAAGGGTGGGAAAGGTGTCTGCTGGAGTGAGTCATTAAGGTCACCTGGCGGGGGTCTTTGAGGTGTGAATGAGCATTAACATATCTTTTGTTTCCAAGGGTGGGAGAGGTCTGAGGTGTGAATTGGTCATTACAATGTGTCACAAGCTTGGTAGGAACATCCTGTGTTAAGTGTTTTGTCCATCTGAGCACCTTGGCAAACTCTTTGCATGCATTTTTCATGATGAAAAAAGGCTCTGAATAGCATTGGGAACTGGAAGAGTTCAAAAAAATTTAAACCGCAAATGCTTATAAAAGCAATTTGCCGCGTTTACAAGCATTTTGCGCTTGAAACGCTGATAAAATCGAAGTCTGAACGCAAGTTTGTTGTGTTAAAAAAAACGACTGTAAACTCAACTGCCTGTAAACGACTGTAAACGAAGATGTGTACATGGAGACATACAAAACATTAGGGTGAGTTCAGGGGCTGCTGAAAAAAACACTGAACAGCTCCTAAACGTGAGTTTATCAGCTGCAGTGTACATGAGCCCTTATAGATATGTAACTTAACAGAATTAATTTATCCATCTTTTCTTTGGATAAGGATTGCCCCCTGGATTGGAGTAATTTTCTTACTTTTGGCTGTACTATATTTGCTTTTCTCTAAATTTAAAGCCCAACTTTGCCCACAAAAAAACCCTTGCCATGCACCCCTCCCACCTGTGCAAAGGGGTAAATACTAATTAAAGTGGTTGTAAACCCTTACATAATTCCTCCTACGTTAGTTTTACCTGTGTATGTGCAGTCTTCTCTTCTCTACATCCGTTCAAAGTCCAGAGTTCATAAAGCTTGTCTGAGCTTATGGAAAACGGGGTGGAGAGCTGAAATTAAACACTGAAGAGCTCAGTGAGGGGAGCTGAGAGTTGACTGGAGGGAAGGGACATGCCCCCCTCCACTCAGCACACAGGAACAGAGCCCAGGCTGTCAATCACAGGCTATGTGCTGGAGATCCCTCCCCTATCACCTTTCTTCTCTTGGTGTCAGGAAAACCGTCAAAAGTGATCCGTGCTGATAGCAAAGGAAGGAGACAGCAGGCAGAAATGACATCTAGTACTCTTAATTGAGACAAGCACAGACTATTGAGGGATTTGTTTTGTTCATATTTTATGTCTTACAACTACTTTAAGTCTAAGGGGTGGCAGAAGAGACTGTATTGCTTACCTGTCCGCTACAGCTGACTCTGGTGCTGTTCTCCTGTGCTTGAAGCTCCAGTCTGTGGATGAAGCCTCAGCATCATTGTTTGCAGTGCAGGGGTATTAACCCAGTGTTACAATAAATATATAAAGTGCAGCGCTAAATCATTAGAAAGGTATCAAACAAAAATGTTTGTTCAGATAATTCATGTAATAGTGGCCAAATAATAACACAGCTACATCAGATCCAGAAGAACTGGTTGAAGTAATGATAGAAATGCGCACTCACCGGCCGCGCATAGGAAATACACATTGACATGTAATGATCAGCAGGTGCCGTTCTCCTGAAGGATAGGTATCATCTAATGGTGGTGGACTCAACTCAGAGGACCTCTTTAGGATCAGGTTGTATTAACCGGATGACCGTTCCCTCCTCTGGATAATGTATGCAGTGAAGGCTGTGTGTTGATCTAATACCCCCTTAGAGTGGGGTCAGAAAGGGAGTACCAATAGTGTAGTATTTCCAAACTTTTATTGTGGTAATAAAATACAGGTCAGTAAACTATGGCAAAAAGCCAGAAAGTGAATAATAAAAAGTTGTACAGACCTCCAATAAAATGTCCGCCGGACCTCCTCCTGGTCCCGGCGGCAGAAAGGCGTCACAGGCTGTCAGCTCCTCCTAAGGCCTTTCGTGCTAAGGCACATCATCAGAGGGGAGGCTAACCCAGTGTTGTACGTGGTGCAGGAAGGTGTGCGACCACAGTAGGGAGCAGCTTACAGAGGAGGCTACGGTGGGGACCAGTCTCAGTGATTGAGGGAGCCAGCTGGAGCGAGGAGGAAAGCATTGCAACCTTTTTTTGCAGCCCACCAAGACATGAGCATTTGCCCATTTGCACTCTTGCCTGGTCTTTAAAGCCCTTTTTTGGGCCACATCTTGCTAATGAGCAGCCTATACAGTATGATGTGACACACGACCAGGGGCGGACTGACCATTTGGAAACTCGGGCACTGCCTGAGGGCCCGGGGTCAGTAGGGGGCCCCATGAGATGCCCCTGGTACCTTTTTCATAGGCTTTTTTGAGTTTGGGCAAGGACACAGGAGGCCCCATGAGTTGTCAGTCTGCCCCTGCACACGACTCTACCTTTGAAGGATTTATTGCTGATTTTATCCTCCTAGTTTAAGGTTCTGTTCACTCATTTGTGTTTTAACCTTTTCTTTGAAATGTGTTAAAGTACATATGTCTTCAAAGGCAGTGTTATAGGTAGCCTTTTCACAATTGTGTGCTGCAGCAGTTTCTTTAATATATCTCGGATCCATTTTTTTGTGTGCTTTCATACGTTTTGAGGCCCATGGAAGTCAAGCTAATACACGAAAATCCATGTATGATAGTTTCTTGAAAGAGTGTCACCAGTACTCCAGTTAGCTCCTATTAAAGTATTTTTTAATAATCGATGGATTGACTGTAGACAGTAATATCTCTACCCAAAAAAACAACCTTCTCCGACTTGTTTCGCCATTCCTGGCTTGCTCATAAGGATAGGAGAGGTCTTCTCCTGTCCTTCTGAGCAAGCCAGGAATGGTGAAACACGTCAAGGAAGGTTGGTTTTTGGATGTAGACATTACTGTATGCAGTCAATCCATCGATTGTTAAAAAAAAATACTTTAAGAGGCGTTAACTGGAGTGCGGCTGACATTCTATCACATTCTTAATGGAGAGTGGAGATGGTCTATAATGGCCAGCACTCAGGATGTCCATGTATAGGAGAGGCCAGTGTTGAGCGAAGCTATGGTTCTGTGTGTGTTTTCATGATAGTTTCTTGTTAACCAACATGAAAAACGCAAAACTGTCATCGTACTTGGTGATAGCTGTCAGTGTCAGTGGATACAGTATATGGGAATGTCTTATACATTTATTTACTATAGATATTCATATAGTGCCAATAATTTACACAGTGCTTTGCATATTGTACATTCCCATCAGTCCCTGTCCCCAAGGGATGGACGCTTCCAGGGACAAGTCCTGAATTGGGGCTGGCAACTTTGCCTCTTATCGGAGAGGCTGCAACCTCTGGAATAACGAATTGAAGGCTGTCATATATAACACGCATAAAACATCCATCCATCACATGTGCAGGAACTGTGTAGTGTCTGCAATGTAGATTGCTGCATCTGCAGAGATCCCTCAGTGTGACGGATATGAGGATTATTGATGAGCTGGAAAATAATGAGGAGATTCTGGCCAGAGAGGCAGCAGATCAATCACCTTCATAACAAATAACTAACAGCTCACAGACTGCCTGGAGCCCTGCAATGGGTTGGGTACTGCAGGTATCAGGAGGGATAGGACAGCTGGACTGGGAGGAATGGAGAAACTCCCCTGAGACTGGGAAGCAGTCTCTAGCAGTTTCCTGTAATATAAGAGCATTCTTTAACAGTTTCCTACATTATGGTAGACAGCCTCTTGTCTACTGAAACTGGGCAGCTATCTCTCAGTATCATGCTATAAAACACGTCATTCTCATGTACTATAGCAGTAATCTCTAGCAGTTTTCTGTGACATGGCAGCTGTCTTCACTAGTTTCCTGTACCATAGCAGTAGCTTTCTACTAATTTTCAGTATCTTTGCAGTGGTCCCTATCAGTCTTCTGTACCATTAGCAGTATTTTCTATCAGTCTCGTGTACCACATCAGTAGTCTCTATCAGTCTCCTGCACCATAACAGTCATTTCTATCAGTATCCTATACTATAGCAGAAATCAAAATCAGTCTCATGTACCATAACAGTCATTTCTATCAGTATCCTATACTATAGCAGAAATCAAAATCAGTCTCATGTACCATAACAGTCATTTCTATCAGTATCCTGTTCTATAGCAGTTGTCTCTATCAGTCTCCTGTACCATAACAGTAATTCCTATCAGTATCCTATTCTATAGCAGTTGTCTCTATCAGTCTCCTGTACCATAACAGTCATTTCCATCAGTATCCTATACTATAGCAGTAGTCACTATCAGTCTCCTGTACCATTAGCAGTAGTTTCTATCAGTCTTGTGTACCACATCAGTAGTCTCTATCAGTCTCCTGTACCATAACAGTCATTTCTATCAGTATCCTGTACTATAGCAGAAATCAAAATCAGTCTCATGTACCATAACAGTCATTTACATCAGTATCCTGTTCTATAGCAGTTGTCTCTATCAGTCTCCTGTACCATAACAGTCATTTCTATCAGTATCCTATACTATAGCAGTAGTTACTATCAGTCTCCTGTACCATTAGCAGTAGTTGCTATCAGTCTTTTGTACCAGAGCAGCAGTCCCTATCAGTCTCCTATACCATAGCAGTCATTTCTCTCAGTATCCTGTACTATAGCAGTAGTCACTGTCAGTCTCATGTACTATAGCAATAGTCCTCATTAGTGTCCTGTACCACAACAGTAGTCTCTGTCAGTCTCCTGTACCATAGAAAAAGCCTCCATCAGTTTCCTGTACCATAGCAGTAGTCCCTGTTGGTCTCCTGTACTATGGCAATAGTCTCAGTTAGTCTCCTGTACCACAACAGTAGTCACTATCAGTCTCATGTACTATAGAAATAGTCTCTGTCAATCTCCTGTCACATGTCAGTAGTCCCTATCGGTCTCCTGTACGCAGTAGCCCCACATAGTGTGTTGTGTCATAGCAGAGTAGCCTATCTCAGCCTTCTGTACCATAGTAGTAATGTACCATAGCGGTAATCTCTTTCAATCTCCTGCACCATAGCAGTAGTCTTTATCAGTCTCCTGTAATATGGCACAATTTTCTTGCAGGCTGTTGGCTTTATGTAACATCGCAGCAGTCTCTTGTTAAATGGCAACATGTTATTTGTTGCTGGCCAGTGACTCAGAGAGGATTGAAGCCAGGCAGTCAGTATTTTCCAAAGGAGCTCTGCTCTTAGTTTTCTCTTTATGGTGGTGTTGGTGACAGGGATGGTGCACTCTGAACCATCAGATGTTCTGAGGATCTTGGGTTTCATCACCCATCCCATGCCAATTTTGGATGGACATACACAGAAGATTCCCCTCGTATCTTGACATCCAGCATGATTCCTGCCAATTCTGAATGAGCCCAGATCTAGTTTGCTGATCTCATTGATCGTTCTATGTTGTTGCCGCACCTGCCATGTCACTTTGTGGCTTACGCAGTACAGAGGCCACATGTAGCTGTGTACAATTTGTCGATATTATTTATACGGGCTGCGGAAATCTATTTAGGAATCTTATATGGGATTTCAACCCCCACACCCGCTTCCCTCTCTTTCAGTCTTCTGCATATTCCGAGTCGGTTCTGTTGACAGCAGTGTCGAGGCGCTGTGACGGCGAAATCACAGAAGTGTCTTTCAGGCAGAGAGAACGATTCTGAGGATGTTTATTTAAGACCCTCCAAAGCCCTGAAGTGCTGCAGAGCTCTGACACAACACAAGACTGGAGGATTCTGCAAGATGTCAGGAAGATGCTGTAGCACTGCTGTTTCTCCCTCCATGAGATGTAATCCTCTCCCAGAGCCACCTCACAAATGAGAGGAGATGGCCTGTGACAAGAGACGTGAGCGGAGTGAAGAACTGGTGATGGCCATGGTAGGCCACCTCTGCTGAGGTTGCAGAGGACCAAGGCCAGGACATGAAGCTGCCTAGGTCACAGAGGGTCAGAATTATTAGAAGTGAGGGATCCAACTCCCCTACCTGTGAAATATAGAAACACATTCTATATATGCAGCACCTAAAGTGCGTCTAGGACAATCCTGCCTTAGTAAGGTCTATATTCTACATCCGGCTGGT
This sequence comes from Staurois parvus, assembly GCF_062004578.1. Classification (NCBI taxonomy): domain Eukaryota; kingdom Metazoa; phylum Chordata; class Amphibia; order Anura; family Ranidae; genus Staurois; species Staurois parvus. Next base: position 3,039,044 of record NW_028318254.1, on the reverse strand, counting down.
GGGAATGGATGCCCTCTAGTGACCACAGATGATCCTGCAGCCTTTTATTTTTGCATGGTGTCTGTCAGCTAGTGATTCTCATTTCCAGGTTTTAGGCCTCATGCACACTGGACATTTGGCCATCTCCCAAATCCACCTAAACGTGTTACATTCGTTTACAAGCGTCAAGCATTTTTTCTGCCAAAATGCTGTTGCCAGGAGGAAAAGCGCCTAGTTTCCCAAAACTATAAAAGGTTTATATAAAAAGATGCAGTTTAGTATAACTAAATGCAAAACAATGTTTTTTTTTTCATTTTGGGTAGTGTAAGGGAGGATTATAACCCCTGTAATGTTTTTCTATTTTTGCCATCTTTGTCTCATTGGGGACATTTCCATTTACTTCCTGTCCCATATCCAAAACAGGAAGTGAGAGGAAATCCCTCCAAAGTAAGAAATCCCTGGTTGTCATCAGAACTAGTGTCCCCATTGGAAGATTTCCCCTCTATTTCTGTTCTGGGGACAACCCAAAATTTGGGATTTTCTTTCACTTTCATTTGTGGTGATAATGGTGAACAGAATAAATAGAGAGGGTAATCACCCTTATTGGACATAGACAGCAATGACGTGTGTTCTAATCCATCTCCACACCATCCAAGACTAAAAAAATGCCTTTGAGTTATACGTTAAAGTTACAGTATAGTATAGTATAGTATAGAATAAATGTCAACCATTGTTTATAAAGGCCAGTGATGATTGAAACATTTGCGCTCCTTTCCAGGAGAGTGACCTTGCAGTTTGCAGTGAAATGTGCCACATAGACATGTGCAATTCATTTAGTTACAAATCAAAACTCAGACAAAATGTTGGTTATGTAGAGATTTGGATGTATGCAAATTTCTGAATTACAATAGGAACGAATTTCAACAAATCCAAAATATTTATATAAAAACACAGAATTTTTGTTTCATTTGGGTGACATGATGTGATAGTTTGGGCCTTTTGTTACTGTTTGAAGCAACCGAAATAAAGTAACAACATAACAAATGATCCAAATTAATTTGGATTTATTTTGTTTTTACTGTGCATTAACATTTTTTCATTATTATAGAAAATGCACTACATATAAAATGGAAACATATTTCAATAAATACAGTAAGGTATAAAAGTGAAATAAATGTTATTTCCTGCTTATTGTATTTGGGTTAGACGGAGTTGGATCGGTCAGAAACTCTGAATCATAACAAAATGAATCTGAAATTAATTTTTGTTCTATGTAGGAAGGTAAAAAAAACCTTCTGTGTGCAGCAGCCCCCCAGTCTCTCTAATACTTACCTGAGCTCCACCGCGATCCAGCGATTTGCACAAGAGCCTTGGCTCTCCGGGGACTCGTCCTCCTCATTGGCCAATGAGCCAATGAGGCGAGAGAAGGGGTGGGGCCGAGCCAGGGCTCCGTGTATGAATGGATACGCAGAGCAGTGGCTCAGGAGGGAGCCTGCTTGGGTGCCCCCATAGCAAGCTGCTTGCACTAGGGGCACTTGGCAGGAGGGAGGGGGCAGGAGCGTCCACGGGGGACCTGAGGAGCAGAGGCTCGGGGCTGCTCTGTGCAAAACCACTACACCGATCAGGTAAATATGACATGTTTGTTATTTTTTTTTTAAATTGCCTTTAATATCACTTTAACTTAACTAATGAATCCAAAACTAAACACATTTTTTGTCATGCTCATATCTATTGCCATATTTCAGTCTTCATGTGTCCCCTTTAAAGCCCCATCACTGGTAACATTGATTTGCCCATGCACTATTCAGGTGATACAAAATATAACCTTCATCTGCTGCCACTGGTACCATCTTTGCAGCAATGGTGGCAGATGGAGGTTATATGAAGCATTACCAGATTGCCTGGAGCACAGAAAGTCAGTTGCTGACATTTCCACACAAGCTGCTTCATTATATCTGTGTATAATGTGTGCTGATCCTTCACCGGACTAAAATCTACTGAGATCATTCCCAACTAACCCCCCTAGACCATGCAGGTTTTATGTATATATAATAAGGGCTGTTAAATAGAGGGGGTATTGGAAAGTTAGTTTTGATATTTTTCCACATATACCATGGTTAAATCTATGTAACAAGGCAGTATCTGCTCTGTGATTGGCTCCTGCGGTTTTGGGATTCTTATTTTCTCTGCTGAGTTTGGGTGCTCTTTTGGCAGTGACAGAGACATGGCACAGGGCCAGCAGTGACCATTAGCAAGTCTAGAGCAGTGTGACGGTGTAATGCGATGCGCTTTCTTCCTATGCAGCGATAGCTGCTGTGCAGCAGGCAGGTCGGGAGATAACGTCGTATTAGCGGAGTTTCAGAGCTGAGATTGGCGGTAATCGGCTTCCTGTACACTGCCGCAGATTTAGATGCTAATTAAAAGGGTAGTTTACAAGGCAGAGACCTTGGCAAATTGGCAGTTGACATGATGGCATAAAGTAAAAGTAATGTTGGGCCATAAATCCATCATTCTTGGAGCTTGATGTTCCAATTTGCTGGGCTGCTGACACCTTGGTGCCAAAAGGCATCTAAAGCAACTGAGATGAAGATGATTCGAAGTTCTGAATTTCTCCCGGGATTGAGGGAGGAAGACGAGGATGGATACCGGTGATGCCAAGCTGAAGATGGTGGTGGGAGGGGGGATCTGATTATGAGTCTCTCTCAGCACATAAGTCATAAAAGGTGATATAAACAATATACAACGTTGATTGATAATAGATATTGCAGTTTTCATTGGACAAAAAATTTATATGACCATAAAATTTAAGCCATGAAGATAAAATTTATGATACTCCCTTTATAAAGCCCAACTCCAGCTAGGACTTTGCCCTTGGCAAAGTCTTCGGTTGATGAAATTTTTTAAGTTGAATGTGATGCCATTGCGTAATATGCTGCTCTTGAGATCTGAGGACTGGAGTTTTATGATTACTTGTTTGGTGCTCTCTTAAGCACCATTATACGTGAATGCTCTGAGGGGATGTATTTTAACTATTTTAAATAAAGTATCATATTATAAGCGGTCTTTCCTTTTATTGAGGATATATACATGTTAATGGTTCTTTTCAGCTGAACAAGTAAGAGACCATTTGTAACTAAGTTTGTGATGTTGATGATCTAAAATGTGTACCAACACATTCCAGTAAAGGAGAGTTTTGGTTTCACCCGCTGCTGTTTTAGGAATGGGGTTGAAGTTGACCATAGACACTGGATATGTTATTTATATTTTGTTTAGCATGGATACTGAATGAACTTTTGCCCACACTGGATTTTTTTTAAGAATACATTTTTATTAGGTGTAAAAAATACAAGGAGCAAAGTGCATAAGGTGACCACGATTGGCACTCATAGGTACATCACAATGCTACATAAGATTACAGATATTGTTATACAGTTATCCTCTAAACCAGACCTGATAATTAACACTCTGTGAGAGCCAACGGGCCCAACAGTGATGTCAGGAGTGGAAACCAGAGAAAAGATAATAGGACATGAACAGAGGGAAATGAAGGAACACAAATGAAAAAGATGAGGATGTCTGAGACATGGTAGGCTGGTCCCTGAGATGCAATTTGCATTGGAATTCAAGTTGGCTCCAGTTGAAATGGTGATCTATGGTTAGGCATAGAGTCCAGTCTCTCTATGCCTACACATAGAGAATCTATGGGTAGTGTGACAGTGTGGCCATCTGTCACCCAGGATTCTCAACAAGGCAGGTTGAGGGGCTCCAGGGTAAGTGTTTGATACGGAGGAAAGTGGCTTTTCACTTTCCTCTTTTGTTTGTAAGGTCTGTTTTGGGATCTGGAGCCTGGAGATTTCAAAGAGATCTGGGAGGAATGAAATCTCCAATCCTGGGACCAGGTTTTGGGAATGGCCAGGAGACTGATTGCACAGGTGTGTGCAGGCCTTTTCATAGAGTCAGGACCAGGGTTCTGGGCTCCACCCCGGCAGATAGGAGTCAGGAGGGCTCCACCTGGAAGACAGGAGTCAGATGGGCTTCACCTAGGAGAGGTGGAAGCCAAAAGCAGCAAGGGGCTGCTAGAGACTAGCTATGTGCTAGTGGCTAGCTGTGTGCGAAAGCCATATTTTTGAAAGAGTCTGCAGGAGACAGACGTAAGCCTGAAGAGGAAGGCCAGCAGAAGATTGTGTATATCTGAGAGAGCCAGGAGGCTGAATTTTGTTTATGTGGATGATAGATACCCCTGTGTGGGAAACTTCTGATGTTTTGAACTTTCATTTAAATAAAAGTGGGCTAAAAAGGCCCTGAAAAATAAGCGAGTTGCTGTGTGCGTTTAACCAAGCTCTACCATTTGAAGCGAGTTCCCACAGTAGGTATACAGAGACTGGTGGTGTGTCCATAAAGAGAATGCAGAAAGACCATAGCGCATTATACTCCTCTTGTGTGTCATGAAGATATGTTGTCAGATCACATCTCAGTGATCCAGTCCTTAGCTTTAGGGACCTCCAACGTTTGAGGATTATGGTGCGCATGGAGGATATGTAAAAACAAACCAAAGTTTTGGATATCATCGTGTAGGGACCAGGCGGTATGGCCAGTAGAGCTAATTGGGGTATTGTGTTCTAGTAACCAGGTAATAACTTTTGAAAATCTTGTTTCAATGGGGTTTAATGAATGGACAGCTCCACCATTAAAGTGCAGCATTCAGCCCAGTGAGGCATTGCAGTGCCAAAAAGTAGGGAGCGTTGTTGGAAAGATTTTATATAAGGACCCACAACAGATTTGGTTATTTTAAAGCATTTTTACTGAGATACATTTATTAGACTTCGTTTACCTTCAAATTATTTTTTTAATGTTTAATTTGTTTTTAGACTAAAATTTTAATTTAGATCCTGTTCTCGCTGTTATGTTTTATATGCTGTACAATGAAGAATCAAAATGTGTTAAAGGTTACTAATTTATTCTGTGAAGTGCTTTGCTTTGGTGCATTATCTTAGTGGGCAGTGTGTTGCATCATTTAAAACATCCTGCTTGTTGCATCTTTTGTGCATTTTTGAAAGGGAAACACATGGAAAATGCACTGAAAATGCGCATTATAATTAGTGCATTTTCCAAGTTGGGCATCCATATTTCCAGCTAATTCAAACATAACAAACAAAATGGAGACAGGATATGACAAGCATGAAAAGACAGAAAATGCACATACGCAAAATGCACGTAAAATATTTTGCTATGTTGCATTTTAATGCAGTGCTTTAAAAGACACTTTATGCACTTGGAGGAAAAGGCATGCATATTTTTATGCTTTGATTCCGCAAGTAGGGTGCGTTTAGGGTGAGTTGCTGTATCATCTTCACGCTACAGATTTTAATATGTAGATGCAGCAGCTTTAGTTCCAGCACTATATTAGGTCAGTCCGGTAATATCATTTCTGCTTTATTTCTAATCTTGCGTGCAGATTCCATCCTGGGACAGTAATAGGTGACAACCACAATTTGTGTCAGTGAATCCTTTCCTTCTCATTTCTCCCATTTTGCGCACTTTGTGACATTAGCCTGAAAATTGCTGTGTTATTGGCCAGCGCTCAGCTGCGTTCTGCGGTGATGAGGTCTCCCTCCTTCCAATGACCTCTTCTGTGGATGCGGCTTTCACAGCACAGTTATTGTGAGATATTTTGTAGAAATCCATAAACGCAGCATAAATCAGGAGCGAGCGAGCTTTCATCCCGTGTGATCTGTGCCTAGTGATATAATAAAATGAAATCATTGCTCATTACAACACAAGGGAATGGAGGGAAAAGGGATCAGAAAAACACGAGCATTGTACAAATTGCACTGTATAGCACAGACAGGGTGTCTTTGATGCCACGTGTTATTATAACAGTGGCCAGATGTGGATGTGTCATCATAGAACATGGGCTGGGTGAGTGTGTGGCTGTCCGCCGTGCCAGGTGCTGCAGGGTCTGAAATTTACTGCTGCTTTGGAGTCTTGCACACATGCAGCCAGAGAGGGGTAAACACATGTGAACCTTGGTTTTACCTCCCACAACCACCCAGCTAAATTCTAATATTTGGACTTTGCTTTGGAGTCTTGCACACATGCAGCCAGAGAGGGGTAAACACATGTAAACCTTGGTTTTACCTCCCACAACCACCCAGCTAAATTCTAATATTTGGACTTTGCTTTGGAGTCTTGCACACATGCGGCCAGAGAGGGGTAAAAACATCTGAACCTTGGTTTTACCTCCCACAACCACCCAGCTAAATTCTAATATTTGGACTTTGCTTTGGAGTCTTGCACACATGTGGCCAGAGAGGGGTAAAAACATCCGAACCTTGGTTTTACCTCCCACAACCACCCAGCTAAATTCTAATATTTGGACTTTGCTTTGGACTCTTGCACTCATGCAGCCAGAGAGGGGTAAAAACATCCGAACCTTGGTTTTACCTCCCACAACCACCCGGCTAATTTCTAATATTCCAGCCAGATGGGTGGTACACATCCCGTGGCAATTTTCATTGCCTGTCATTAAGGTTAATGTGAGCTTGTCGCAACACCTAGGCAAGCACTTGGCTCATGGTTACAGTGCTGTTATTTAATAAAAAATTTCCCCTTGGGATTTAAGAAATTTAAGCAGACATTCAGGAGGCGAGGGGATCACCTCCTGAATACATGGAAACCGCTGCTCTACTCCCTCTGGAAAACAATAAACTGCAGATTACTTTTCAGAGGGTAGTAGACACTGCCATCCATGTGAAAAGGACCTTAGAGTGCAGATGAGAGCATGAAGACCTGTTAGGTAACAAGGGCAGTCCTCATTTCAGAGCATTCCACCTGGGTAGTCATTGTTGTATGGAACTGTCCCGGGTGCTGAAGGTCCCCAGTTTGGGCTCTGTGTCAGATCAGAGTTTTCATTGCTGAGAAATACAGGCATAAAACATTGTATGATCATGGCAGCCTTTATTTATTGCAGACATTTATATGGTGCTGTCATTTTATGCATCGCTGTACATATTATACATTCACATTAGTATTTGCCTTCAGGGAGCTTACAATATAAGGTTCCTATCTCACATACTAGGGCCAATTAACCTACCAGCATGTCTTCAGAGTGTGGCAGGAAAATCATGCAGAGAGAACATGCAAACTCCATGCAAATGGTGTCCTTGCTGTGTCAGCCTAGTGCAGCAAGGGAGAAGTGCTAACTGGTAAGCCACTGAGCTGCCCCAGCTAATGACATACTGTAGGGGCAGATTCACATGGGAAAGGCCACAGGAAAGTAATGCCATTGCCAAATGCCTAATCTCCTAGATTGTAAGCTCCAAGGAGCAGGGCCCTCGAACCCTTCGTGTATTGAATAGTATTGTTACTGTACTGTCTCCCATTATTATGTACAGCGCTGAGCAAACTGTTGGCGCTATATAAATCCTGTATATTAATAATAATAATAATAATAATAGTCATTGACATAAGAAAACCCTTATTCCAGTCATAGATATACTGGGAGCACCTTAACATTCTCACAATACCCGAACTGCGTCCTTACCATTCATCAATACCCCAACAACCCACTTAAACCAACCTAACTGGATAACATTTCATTTTCTCTGTGTACTTTGTATCATAAACAATCATTTTTTCCTCTTTTGTTGCATCTTAGTGCTGCTTATCTACTGCAGCCTTTTGCAGCCTTTTCCTGTCTATGTGCACTCCAGCAATGGCTGCATGGCATTTCTTAGGTCGGGTTTCCTGATGGTAACAAAAGTGGACCATGTCTGTGTAATGTGGGCTGAAGTAGCCACCTGTTGTCTCCAGTAACAGGGTGACAACACAGGAGCACAACTGGGAGACAGGGACAGGGCATTGTCATTGTATATAACAGGAAGTGCCTGGACAAGGACATTCATTACAGGGTCACCAGGGATTATTTTAATAAAAACTGCAGATTTTAAAATATAGAAAAATTACTTTTAAAATGGCATCAACATATTTTAGATTATATGAGATTTTACCATTTGAGATTACGTCTACTTCAAGGCTAAAAAACACAAACAGTAGATATGCTGGAAAGATAACATCCGCCAATAAAGGTGTGATGACCAAATGAACATATGACAGGCGAGGGGGGTGGGACTGCTCCACAACCCACCCACATGCAGCACAACCCAATGGGATTGATTTACTAAAGGCAAACAGATTGTGCACTTTGCAAGTGGAGTTGCATCCAAACACATGCAAGGAAAATAAAAAAAAAAAACTATTGCACATGATTGTATGATGGAAGTAAGCAGAGCTTCCCCTCATTTGCAAAGTGTGCAACTGCATTTGATCAATGTGATCGTATTTTTATCATAAACATACTGTATCTAACATGTAATATTTGCACGGCCATTAAAGTGTCATGTTCCAGTAAGCTGAAGTGATATTAGGCATACTTAAGCACTTTAAGCATCTGATTTCTTACTGAGTGTGCAGCTTCTTTATCTTTTAATCCTTGCTTATGTTCCAGTTTAAGCTGGAGCCATGACCACTGCACCAGGTTTCCTTTTACAGGGTGGCTCCTTTCCCTTGTAGCAGCCTATGTAGCCACCCTTGCATGCAGGGACTAGAGAATTCTCCCTACACTGTGTGCTCAAATAGAATCACAAAGCCCCATAGCCTAGATTGGCAAGGCACTCCCCTCCTCCTTCCCTCTCCAAGCTAACACACTGGCTCCGGACTGCGCTGTCCACTGTAAATTTATTTGATTTATTCCGGGTACTCATAAAGCACTGTCATTTAAAGTATAACTAAAGGCAAAACGTTTTTTTTTTTTAGTTTTGGATAGAATGGAGAAGGAATAAGAACACCTGTCAGTTTTTATTTGTTCTGTTTACCATTATCAAAGTAAAAGAAAATCCCAAATCTTGGGTTGTTCCCATAAAAGTAATAGAGGGGAAATGGGGACACTAGTTCTGGTAACCTGGGGGGCCCAAGGAATTTCCTTAATTTGCAGGAATTTCCTCTCACTTCCTGTTTTGCAGTAGGACAGGAAGTGAAGGGAAATTTTCACAATGGGACATGGCGACAAAAAATCTGACAGTGGTTATAACCCTCCCTTACTTTATCCAAAATGAAAAATAGTCAACTTTAAGGCAGTAACTTTCATATATACAGTATATATTGTACATTCACATCAGACTCTGACCTCAAGGAGCTTACAGTCTATGGTCCCTAATTCACATTCATACATACACATACTAGGATTAATTTAGACAAGAGCCTATTAACCTACCAGCATATCTTTGGAGTGTGGGAGGAAACTCACACAGGTACGGGAGAACATGCAAAATCCGTGACATGGTTGAAATTAAAATTGATGACCCTAGTGCAGATAGGAGAGAATGCTAATCACAAGCCACTGTGCTGCCCACCACTGTTAACTCATTTTTGTAAAGACCAGAAGTTCAGGGAAGAAGCACCGAGAGAGCAGGAACCAGCAGCATTGAAAGTTGTAAACAGCAAGTACTGGGGTAAGAACTATAACAAATGCTTTACCTTTGAATGTTTATTTTATTGCACTCAATGTGTTAGACTGAAAAAACCTTGAGGGTTTAATATTACTTTAAGGTTCCCTTCCCTTGTCTTCCCAGGTCCCATCATCTCCATCCCCCTGCACACACTCCAGAGGTGGAAGGATTTGGGGTCTCTGGGGTCAAACCGTACAATTCTATTCAGCCTCTCATTCGGAAAGTGATTTGCTGAGCTGCAGACAAGTGATTGAAGTGTGTGTGTCTGTCCTCGGAGGGAGCGTAATTCTCTGTGTCTGCAGAGGTGACACACTCATCTTTTCACTGCAGAGATTTATCTCTCCTACCGCCTGCCCGCCATTTACCTGGCAGGATGGAGTGTGATTGTCTGGCTGGCTGTAGGGGCTGGTTGCTGCAGGCGGCTCTCCAGACTGTCAGTTCTGTAGGTGTTCGGCTGCAAAGCTCCCCTGTCCGCACTCTGATGTTTTGCTCAGTCACTGTCAGGGGGGAATCGGAGCAATCACGGAGCTGGGAGCAGATTGATGGGACGGCAGAGAACTGGGACATTTCTAGAGAGATGGTAATTCCTCTACCAGGGCATCATTTACTAATGTGTCAGCTAATCAGGCTCAGGCCTGCTCTGGGGGGTGGATGTTTAAAGGAGAACTGAAGGCAAATGTTTTTTTTTGTTTTGAACAGAGTACAGGAGGGATTTTTTTGTCATGTATCCCCGCTGGGGAGATTTCCTTTTATATCCTGTCCCATAACCACAAGAAGAAATCCCATGTTGTCACCAAAACTTCTTTAGTGGATATCCCCTCTATTCCTGTGCTGTTGACAACTCAAAATTTGGAATTTTTGTTCACTTTTGGTAGTAATGGTCACCAGGACAAATAGAGGGGGTGAATCTCCCCAACATGGACACAACCAGCAGTAAAAACCTGGCAGGTTAAAAAAAATGTTTTGCCTTTAGTTATACTTTAAAGCGAAAATTTACCCATAACACCTTGATAACAATTAATGAAAACAAAAGAACATACTATATATTCCACATTAATAATTTTGCTACCAAAATTAGTGCATGCTGTAAATTGCCTCCAGCATTGCTCCTGTTTCTTCTTGCTGGAAGCTGCCATTTTGTTGAAGCCCAGAGCAGTCACTTCTTTTTTGGAAACTCTCCCTCTCAAAAACTATGTCATTTTCTGCAATTAAAATGTGTGCATTTCCAGCCTAGATTGTAAGTCTTGGATGAGCTAGAAAGGAAGGCTGACAGAAGCTTTACAGTGCTGATGTTCATTGAGTTGCTGCAGAAAAGAGAGAATATCATGGAGATAAGATAAAACACTCTCCTTGTAAGTTTAAGGCAGCCCATAGATGATTCGATTCTCTTCCCTTCCCCCATGGGTAGAAGGAAAGAAAACTACTTGATTCCACCATCAACACAGTGTTGATGGGGGAATCCTTCCTGCAGAGCTATTGTGTTTTGCTAGCAGGGGGACATGGGGAGCCTTCCTGGCCTGCAGAACACTATAATATAGCCGACAGCAGTAAACGTATGTGAAAAATCTAATAGGCTGGTTGTACCCAAGTTAATCGATGCCTGTCCATAAATGGATCAGGCTCAGCCCTGTCCTGCTGAAGTGGACACATTTTGATCCATGTATGGCCAGCTTAAATTTTTGCTGTCTTCCTGGCAGCAGAGTTTGTCCTATCACCTCTTTTGCTTTCTTTTCCCTCCTACCCAATCTGTCTTCCCGGTGCATTTGTGTCACTCCTGTTGCTTTCTTCCTCATTCAGCAACTGTAAATCTTAAAGCTGTCAGCTGATTGGCTTCTAGTGGCTCTGATTGTAGCCACAGTGCCCAGAACAGAGAGCAACTGAGCATGTGCAGAGCAGTGTGAGACAGTGTATTACTGGATTTTACACAGTATAGACACGTATTTTTAAAGGTTTTCATAGCTATACCTGCAAAAGGGGTCAGCCTGAAGTGATCCATCAGGACTTAATTTTCTGACTAAAGTTCCAATTTAAATACTGTATGATTGGTTGTTTTAGGGTAACACCCATGGTATTTTAAGAGACGCTTTGATGAGAGGGCCTGTTTTAGGGCCCTGTTCCTGCTGGTGCAGGATTTAACCTTTTTGTAGCATCGATGGACCCTACCAATGTGGCTACAATGATGTGTAGGGGGACAGTAAAGGGACTCCATGTAAATAGCTTTTGAAAAATGACCTTGGTGGCTCCTTTAGACTAAAAGATAATAATCTCCATTATTTGATGGTCTATCTCTATTTAGATCCTACATGGCTCCACAGCAATCACATCCTACAACTGTCCCCATGAATGGTCAGCAGGGTATAATAGGGAATAACAGACAATTTCCTTCCTCTGGACACTTGTCATCCTCTCTAGGACATTCAGAGTCAATAGAATGTCTGTTTTTCACCACCATAGACCGAGGCCTAACCATTGATCCTTTTATAGAGAATCTCTATTGTTAATGTATAACTGAAGGCAATTTCTTTTTTAGTTGTGGATAGAGTGGCGAGGGATTAGAGCCCCTGTCAGGTTTTAATTGTTGTTTATGTCCTTGCCAGGTAGATTCACCCTCTGTGTTTGTCCTGTGTGCTGTTATTACCAATGTGAAAGTGAAATAAATTCCCAATATCTGGGTTGTCACCAGACCAAGAGAGGAGAAATCTTTCAATGTGGATACAGATGGCAAAAAATGTCAGGGGATTATAACTGTCTCTTACTCTATCCAAACTTAAAAAAAAGTTTTGTCTTTAGTTCTACTTTAAAGTAAATCTGTCACATATGAAGTAAGATCCCAGCATTGTGGAGAAGACAAAAACAAATCAAAAAATCAATTTTACATTTGGATTTCATGCTGCCGCTTCTATTAAAGTCTCCGACTGCAGCACAACGCACAGTTCCTTCTCTACTCGCCCAGCTCAGGGTTATTTCTCACCATTCCAGAATTCGGCTGTACCATTGTTGCCAGAACTACATCACATAGGGGTCTAATTTTAAAGCAGTGGCTGCAACTCACAACAAACATTCTATTCTATTCTGTCAATTGCTGTCATTTAAAACACATGGATCTGGAAGATTCTCCTGCAGGGAATGCTTGTTGAATGGTTTTCTTTAAAAGCAGCCACAGCCTGACTAAAAAAGCCTGTCCCCTGCCAGCATGCTGCAGTACCCTTTGCTACTGTGTTGAAGCAGTGATCTCTCTGCAGAGGTTTGCCACTCCTCCTGCTTAGTCACAGCTACCCAGTAAGCAAAGCTCATGCTTCCTACTGATTGGTGCACTATAGGTCTGACTCAGCAGGGTGTGTGTCCAACATTGTCTTCCACTGAGTCAGACCTATAGCTCCCTGCTGATTGGAACATCTGGCTCTGACTCAGCAAGAAGAGGGGTGTTGGACCTCTGCAGAGAGACCACTTTTTCCACAAAGAGTAAGACAGAATGGTAGCAAGATACAGACGTTTCTACTCAGATGGTGGCTGCTTTCTATAGAACAATAAATGTGAGACTTTGCATTTCTTTTGTTTAATTCACTTGAAAGGTATGTAGCTAATTTAAACTGAACGTTCAACTGGGATTTAATAAAAAGGTTAAAAAGAAAAATACTCAAATGTTTAAAAAAGGCAGGCTTGATGGTGTATCTATTGAGTGTAAGCAGGAGAGTATTTACTACAAGGCAAACAAGGCATTTGCCTAGGGTGGCATTTTTTTAGATGGGCTGCTTGATGGTGTATGCAGAGCCGAACTGTCGTTCCTGGGGATGGCCAGAGCTGTGAAGGCTCTCCGGGGGAAGGGGGGGTTTGGAGTTGGTCAGTGGCAGGCTCTCTCCACCGAGGAGGGGGGGAATCCAATTTTTGTGTTGCCTAGGGCAGCACAAAACCCAAATACACCACTGAGTCTGAGGGGGAGATAAAGAAGCAGTATTACTCAGTTTATACCCCTCTCCAGCTGACTCTGACTCTGGCCCTCTTCTTCCTGAAGCTCCAGTCTATGGGCAGTTGTTTGGGCTCATCACGCACAAGGCAGGGCTATTAATCCTGCAATGTACATGGTGGGCATGAGTGTGCAACTGGAATGTTGAGCAACTTAGAGGGGATGCAGCACTGAACTGGTCACCCTGCTGGAGTGAGGAATAAGTAAGTATTTCTCCTTATTCATACACCCCTAGGCATGGCAATGTGGGGGACCCACCACTGCAAGGGTATTTTTTCTGTTGTGGGGCTTTATTGGACCATTGTAGGCTTTTTTCTGCTGTGACTTTTACTTTTGTATGTTTTACTTATTTACAGTGTAACTATAGGCAAAACCTTTTTTTTAAATTTTGCATAGTTTAGGGGAGGGTTATAACCTCTGACAGTTTTTTTTTGCCATCTATGTCCCATTAGTGAGATTTCCCTTCACTTCATGTCCCATAGCCAAAAGAGGAAGTGAGAGGGAATCCCTGCAAAGTGAGGGAGTCCTGGTGTGTCAAAAGAGGTAGTGTCCCCATTTGGATATTTCCCCTTTATTAGTGTTCTGATGTCAACCCAAAATTTGGGATTTCTTTTTCAGTTTCCATGATAATGGTAAACAGGACAAATGGGGGCACAGACAGCATAAAGACCTGACAGGGGTTTTAATCCTTCTCCATGCTCTAAATCTGATTGGTTGTTGTAGGGTAACACCCATGGTATTTTAAAAGACACTTTGATAAAGAGGACCTGTTTCATGGCCCTGTTCCTGATGGTGCAGACTTTAAACTCTTTGTAGCACCGATGGACCCTACCAATGTGACTACAATGATCTGTAAAGGAAGAGGGGGCGATAAAGGGACCACAAGTGAACAGCCTTTAAAAAAGAACCTTGATGGTTCTTCTTGACTAGAAGATAAAAATCTCCTTCATTGTCAGGGTATATTTCCATGTAGATTCTATGCAACTTCACCACAATCACCTCCTACAAGTGTTCCCATTAATGGTCAGCAGACAATAGGCTATAGTAGACAACTTTCCCCCTCCAGACACTCGTCTTCCTCTATATTGACTCATTCTAAGTTAATATAACGTGCGTTTCCCAATGCCAAAGTGTGCCCATGGCCTAGACATGGATCCGTGTCTAGAGAATCTCCATAGTTAAAGTATAACTGGACAATTTTTTTTTTTTAGATACACTTTGAACACAAGATGTATGTATAGAGTATACACACATACACTCAATGGCCATTTTATTAGGTACACCTTGCTAGTACCAAGAAAAGATCCCCCACACCATTACACCACCACTACCAGCCTGAGCCATTGATACAAGGCAGGTTATATCCATGCTTTCATGTTGTTTATGCCAACATCTGACCCTACCATCTAAATGTTGCAGCAACCAGTCTGCCCATTCTCCTCTGATCCTCTGACATCTACAAGGCATTTTCTTCCACACAATTGCTGCTCACTGGATATTTTCTCCTTTTAGGACCATTCTCTGTAAACCCTAGAGATGGTTGTGTGTGAAAATCCCAGTAGATCAGCAGTTTTTAAATACTCAGACTAGACTGGCACCAAAAACCATGCCCCATTTAAAGTCACTTAAATCCCCTTCCTTCCCCATTCTGATGCTCGGTTTAAAGTCATCTTCACCACATCTACATGCATATACTGTATGCATTGTGTTGCTGCCATGTGATTGGATGACTAGCAATTTGTGTTACCAAGCAACACAGGCGTACCTAATAAAGTGGCCAGTGAGTGAGAGTATATATATATATATATATATATATATATATATATATATATAAATATAAAATATACACATACAATAATGAGTATAATATAGAAATGTATGGAGTTCTTTGATTAGGGTACAATAGAGAGGATATCTCAGGACTCGGCCCATGCACACACTTTGAGATGTTGTTTTTGCCCTCCTCCCAACACTTTTGTACTCCGTCACCCCCAACAAGTGACCCCGGATGATTTGCGCTCAGCCTGCAGCCAGCAGTAAGTGGCGGCGTCCACACACACCGTAATCGCTGTTGCTGTAATCGCCTCCATTTACATTGTAATGTGGCTCCAGTTGACTCCTTGTAGCGGGATTCAGATGTCACCTCATTGAATGCAATCAGTCACCTCTGCGCTGTACATTCCAAACTCCGCCATCATCACACCATCGCCGACTGCTCCCCTCCGCGGCCTCCTGGAATTGAACAGATTAGCGGCAGTAACGATGTCCTAATGGAGTCTTAGCCACCACTTGTGGCGGGTCAGGACCCCGCGGCCCTCCTCTCTCTTCACGTTTATTTCCCACCTGAATTGCTTATAAATAGAAGACGCAGAATGAATTTTCCAGCATCATTATTATCCCCCTGACATCCATTAGAGCGAGCACAGCACCACACAACCTAATGACAAGAATTTATGTCATTAGCCAGCCGGGAGGGAGGAGGAATAAACATAGGACGCGGGAAAGGCGCACAGGCCGTGTAGGGTGGGGGGGAAGCGATCGGAAGGGGGAGGAATGATATGACCCAATTCACTGCTGCAGACGAGATTTTCACTTTGATTTCGCTTTTCAATTTACCTATTTGTCACCCATAATTACTCTGCGATGTACACACTCCATCCAGGCGCAGAGCGCCGCCGCCACCACCGCACAGCTTGTTAGCGACGCTGTGAAGTGGCAGCTCTGCCAGACGGCGTCTATTTTATTTTCTTATTCCTTGTTTTGGTTTTTCCTGTGCTCGTGTAACCTTCTGTTTTTCATTTCTGTCTCTCTATGCTCCAACACATCTCCGCACCTCTCCCCGCTCGCCGGATGATCTGAGGTGCGCACATCTATTCTGAAGAGAGATGACGCCTTGTCACGGCTTGATGGGAGCATTATGCAGGTTAATAAACAATAATTACACTCAGCAAATATTTCAACTTCTGCGCTCGGATTCTGCCGCAGCAGCTGTCTGCTTCTCCCTGCAGTGTTACACCGTATACCGGTGGAGGGCTTAGGGAAGGCTGCGTGGCGTATGATGTGGGGACCGTGGCGGTAATGGCGTTTATGTCTATATCTCATTGTATATTCTGCTACATTTACAACCAACACAGGAATTAATATGTGTGGACGGTATAGGATTATTATACGTGATGGCAGGAAGCGATTTCGATGTAATGGCGTGCCAGTTGTATCAGATGTCCAATAGCTGAATATGGCGATCCCTCACCACTTTGCATCCTTTTATGTGTCAGCTGATGACAAGAAATAAATTACCTGCATTAAAATTGTTCTAAATTGTATATAAAGACTCCCTGTGTTTTCCCTGTCCAGAAAGGTTCAGTGATGCCAAACCAGAGAAGAAAATGTGAAACCAATGTATGGTCAACTAATATATGCAGGGGAGGGACATGTGGGAGGGGTTCCCCAACATAAACACATAGAGACCTCCTCCAAGGCACTCATAAGCAACCTACCTGCAGTCAGTCACTAACATTACAATAAAATGGAGGTCTCAGCACCATCTAATTATATGTAGATGGTACACACTGTGCCAAAGAGCCTTGGTGCAATGCTTTCTCAATGGGAGTACCAAAATTGGGTATTGACTAACAATAAATTGAGGACAGCTGATATAGAGATTAACCAATTTGGTTTTGAAGCAAGTGTACACCCAATCATTAACATGTCATATAAACTTTTAACATGTTAATGTCATTTTTAAGATATTCATTAAAATGACACCCTGCCTCTTCCTGTAAAGGGTGACAATGCTCAGTCACTTTCTCCCAGTTGTGCTCCAGCTTTCTCACCCCATTACATTGGCTTCTGACGGAGACTACAAGTGCCACACATGACACAGGCTTGGTCCAATGTTGTTGATGCATAGTATCCACTGGTGCTAGGATCTGGTCAGAGCTGATTGAAGGGGGTCATGTATTCTGTGCCAGTGGTACTAGGATCTGGTCAGAGCTGAGTGTTGGGGGTCGTGCTATTCCCAGTCAGTGGTACTAGGATCTGGTCAGAGCTGAGTGTTGGGGGTCATTTTATTCTCTGTCAGTGGTACTAGGATCCGGGCAGAGCTGAGTGTTAGGTGTCAGTTTATTCTAAGCCAGTCGTAGTAGGATGTAGGGAGAGCAGAGTGTTGGGGGTAATGTATTCTGTGCCAGTGGTACTAGGATCTGGTCAGAGCTGAGTGTTGGGGGTCATGTTATTCCCAGTCAGTGGTACTAGGATCTGGTCAGAGCTGAGTGTTGGGGGTCATTTTATTCTCTGTCAGTGGTACTAGGATCCGGGCAGAGCTGAGTGTTAGGTGTCAGTTTATTCTAAGCCAGTCGTAGTAGGATGTAGGGAGAGCAGAGTGTTGGGGGTAATGTATTCTGTGCCAGTGGTACTAGGATCTGGTCAGAGCTGAGTGTTGGGGGTCATTTTATTCTCTGTCAGTGGTACTAGGATCCGGGCAGAGCTGAGTGTTAGGTGTCAGTTTATTCTAAGCCAGTCGTAGTAGGATGTAGGGAGAGCAGAGTGTTGGGGGTAATGTATTCTGTGCCAGTGGTACTAGGATCTGGTCAGAGCTGAGTGTTGGGGGACATTTTATTCCCAGTCAGTGGTACCAGTATCTGGTCAAAGCTGAGTGTTGGGGGTCATTGTATTCCTAGTCAGTGGTATTAGGATTAGGGCAGAGCGCCAGTGATCCTGGGAAATAGAATAAAACTCTCCCAGGATAAATCAGTGTCTCTGCAATATTCACGGGTGATTGCCGCAGCGCCTTCCCAGCTTTTTCCTTTTCCCGTCTCCAGCCACTCTGGAATATGTAAAGAGCCGTATGTGAGCGACGGGGGAATGATTACAATCCACATCTGTAATAATATATGGCGGCCCAGCCAGAGTGTTTGCATCTCCACAGAGAAAATCCACCGCACACATCCAGCAAGTTTATTTTATGTTATCCGCCCGCAATGAAATGACTTTCCGCCGCCAACCGGAATCACCGCCATTTCTATGCAAATTTGGCAGATTGTTTGCTGCATGGTGGAAGTGAGTCCAACACTGTCAGACAGAAACAGAGAATTACACCCGACATACAGGACAAAGGAAGTCGAACTGTGCAGAGTTCATACGTAAAGATTAAGAACAGAAGATTCTGAGAATTACACCCAGCATACAGGACAAGAGAAGTGGAACTGTGCAGAGTCCATACGTACAGAATAAGAACAGATACTAAGAATTAAACCCAGCATACAGGACAAGAGAAGTGGAACTGTGCAGAGTCCATACATACAGAATAAGAACAGATACTGAGAATTACACCCAGAATACAGAACAAGAGAAGCAGAACTGTGCAGAGTCCATATGTACAGAATAAGAACAGATACTAAGAATTACACCCAGCATACAGGACAAGAGAAGTGGAACTGTGCAGAGTCCATACATACAGAATAAGAACAGATACTAAGAATTACACCCAGCATACAGGACAAGAGAAGTGGTACTGTGCAGAGTTTATATGTACAGAATAAGAACAGATACTGAGAATTACACCCAGATTACAGCACAAGAGAAGTGGTACTGTGCAGAGTCCATACATACAGAATAAGAATAGATACTAAGAATTACACACGGCATATAGGACAAGAGAAGTAGAACTATGCAGTCTCTATACATACAGATTAACCCCCCCCCCCATCTATATAACACATATGAATGTCATTTATATGCATTTGAATGAGTACAATTATTCTAATGACTTTATATGAGTATGTGTTTAAACATGTTGAAGGATAAGTTCACCTGTGGAAACCTGTCACATGTTCCACCTGTTTTTAGGGTGGAACATGTAACATGTTCCCAGTGTTGCAGCCATGCTCGATCCCATACGGGCAAGCAGATATACTGACAGGTCTGCAGGAGATCTGCATGGCAGCAGTTATCTGCTGATCGTTGCTGCAATAGTTTACAGGCTCCTGCAGCCAAAAAAAATAAATGCACATATTTTTACCTGCAAAAAAATGTGCATTTATTTTTTTTGTCAAAAAGTGAACTTATCCTTTAACATGTATTTACATGCATGCACACAATCTGCAGATGTATACAGCCCTGGATGCAGCTGTGTCGTAGTTTTAATGTGTGCTATACATTTTCATTTGTAGACACAGCTGTTTGTATGGCCATATGTATATATATTCTATGAGTGTTGCATTTAGATGCATACAAAACTATACACTATACATGGCATTTAAAGCAGAACTTCACCTAAAAGGGTCAATTTCTTTGCATCCTCCCCCTCTCTGCTTTCATAATTGCCACTTTTTGTGGGGGAGCAGGTACTCGGTCTTGACAGGTACGCTGCGGTGATCTGAGCGGAAGTTCTCCCCCCCCACCTTCTTCTCCTGAAGCCTTCTGCGGCACATCACAGGTCCCATAAGACTGTGGAACCATTCCCAAAGCACAGTGTGGCTTGCACATGCACAGTGGGAACCGGTTGTGAAGTTTCCCTGCAGTTTCTTTTACTTAAGTTACCGGCGCCTGGACCTGAAGCCACTGAAGAATCGTCTTGGGTGAGAACAATGCTGGACCCCTGGACAGGTGAGTGTCCTTATATTAAAAGTCAGCAGCTAAAAATTTTCCTGGGGAAGACTGGAGAACTCCTTTAAGACAAGGGTGCATGAACTCATGAAGATCAGTAAAAGGAATTTGACTGATGTGTGCCTCTCTGAATGTAGAGGGCATTAGGTGCCCCCCCAAGTGATGTTTGTTCTCTTTAGTAATATTCGGTCATGTGATGTGCAGTCAGATTGCTGGCTCAGAGATGTAATTGTATTGTGTGTAATGGATATATATTGGGATTGGATCAGCAGCTGGGTAATATTTGGTTTGTGGTTTGTGTTTGGTCTATGAGAGATCCCCATTGCTTCAGTGCAAACCAACACAACGATTTAATGAGTCAGATACCACTACGATATCAAGTTTTCAAAATATACAAACGTAGCATAAACATAAAACCATATGAAAAAATACAAAGTAAGTAAAACAAAGTCCATATAAAAAAGTCCCATCCAAGTATTAGCAAGTGTTGATATATAAAAAGTTAATTCCTTCCTAATAACATAAAGTACCACCACTTGCAACCGTCACCCAAAGTGATAACCGGATACACGCTTACCAGCTCCAAATGACCATCTTACACTAAGAGTGTTTTTACCAGGTGGTGTATATATGTGCGGTGCCCATTGCTCTCGGAACGAAACGCGACGGGCGGAGCTACGCACTGACATAAAATTTGAAGAAGTTGAGGTTGATGCCGGCTTTAGTCTCTGTAGTTACATGCACATGTTGTTTTACTATATAGTAAGTATAGTGATTATATTTTTATTAAATAAAATCATTTTGAAGAAGGTTTTACGCTTCTTTCCTCTTTTTGCCTTGCATGGATTGTTATACTGTGAGGTTTGTTTATACTCTATTGGCGGTGTCCCTGTTTACCACTGAGGCTGCTGTGGGAGTATCTTTGATAATGTAAAATATCATACAAGCCCTATTTGACCACTGTTGTTGTAAGATGGTCATTGAGAGCTGGTAAGCGTGTATCCCATTATCATTTTGTGTGGTGGTTTCAAGGCATGGCACTTTATGTTATTAGGAAGGAATGAACTTTCTATATATTAACACTTTTTATATAGACTTTGTTTCACTTACATTGTTTTTTTAAATATGTTTTTATGTTTATGATATGTTTGTATATTTTGAACTTTTGCAACACTAATTTGAGTGGAGCACAACACATTTTATTTAAGTGTAATTGGTGGAAGGGATATCCTTTTTTTTGTGTTTACTGCCTAACAATTTTTTTTGTTGGGTGTGCACAGTTATTTATATTTCTAAGCATATCCTCCTGCCTGCATGCCTGAGCTAAAGTGGTTGCAAAGCCTAAAGGTTTTTCACCTTAAAGCGGAGTTCCACCTAAAAAAAAAAATAAAAGTTAGCAGCTATAAAAACTGTAGCTGCTGACTTTTAAAATACAGCCACTTACCTGTCCCTCAGTCCAGCGTTGTCTTCACCACAGCTGGTTTCACCGGCCATCTTCTCTCCCTGACGCCAGCATCTTCAGTGTGGGCACCGGGCTGTCACAGCCGTGTGCCCACTGCGCATGCGGACACCGGGGAGGGAGGGAGGACAACTTCCGCTTCCGATCACCTAGGCTCCCCAAAGGTGCCAATGCTTAATGGGGAGTGGGGGACAAAGGCTTAAAGTGGAACTTCCCCTTTTGGGTGGAGCTCCGCTTTAAAGTGTTACTAACCCCAGAACAGTAAAATCAGTCTGTATATGCAGTAACGCATGCTTGTTATACTCACTGTGGAGCCTAAGGGGTTAATCCTTTGCATTGTGTAAAAAGGCTGTTTGATCCTGTTTTCTCTGCCCCTCCTCTTGTTCAAATGTTCATGCCTTATCTCCTGAACCCATAGCCATTCTGCACATGCTCAGTTAAGTGTGTATTGCTAGAGAGGGTTTTTTTTTATCTTGGGAGAGTGCATGTGATCAGCACAGAGCCAATCAGCACTGTCCAGGCAGAAGTCAGGGGTTCTGCATCCTCCTAGAGCAAAAAGAAAACTCCTCCTACAAGCTTTAACCAGTGCTCTGCTGGACACTGATAGAAGACACAAGACTGATCTAACTGTTGAAAAAGTATTTAGCAGTTTATATTTACTAAAATAATTGCATTTCCATGTTCTGTGTACTGTGGGAGACCTGATATAGTGAATGCAGGGTCCTGGATTTAGTTACACTTTAATGTATCCCCTGCATCTCTCTCCCTTCACCCCCTTCTACTTACCTGACTGTACCCATCTGTAGCGGCTCTTCATGGTCTCACAGATTTTGGCAGCACAAGCCATTGGTTCCTGCTGCTGTTAGTCAAATCCTGTTATGAAGAAGTGGGGAAGGGGGGTGGGAGGACCAAGCCGCACTGTGTGCGTGTTTGTATGGATGCAGGTAGCTCAGGATTGAGCCGCAGATGTACCACCATAGGAAGTGGCTTCCTGTGGTGACACTCCAAGAAAAGCAGGAGCCACAAGCGCTGCCTGGGGACCCGAGAAGGGGAGGTTCTATTGCACAGGTAAGTATAACATGGTTGTTATTTTTTTTTTCTTTTTAAACTTTATCTTAAGGGCAGATGGATTCCAGGAAGATAAATGCTACATGAATCATCTGCCCTTATGCAAAATGGCCACGGCCAGAAATGCTAGGGGGGTATTTTTCAAACTGTTTCCTCAACAAAATAAAGCCTGGAGACATGGATGGATGGGCAGGTTTGCTCTGAAAATTAAAAATGAATGAGTTTTCAGTTTGTGGTGCTCAGATAGTTCCGTTCTTCTGTAGCTTCTTTCTTACTTTTTTCAGCTAGGCTGAGTTTTGTTTCCATTTTCTGTTCTCCATAGGTCTCTCCTGAGATCAGGACATTGATTGTTTCTGCCTGGTGAGGCGTTTTCAGTAGTTAGTGTGGGCAGTAACAATGTCTGAGTTATGAATATTGATCCTCTCCAGCCAATCACTGAGGGGTTTATTTAGTGGTGGGGCTGAGGGAAGCTGATAAATGATAAAAGCAACCTTCCAGAGAGTTCTTTTTCTCCTGGAGCCAGAATGGAGAGGATTTAGAGGGGGTCTCCTGTGCTGAGGAGAAGCTGCTACTGCCGGATACGACAAGAAGAACTCTGTGCTCGCAATTCAAGGTACCTGTGACTGCTATCAGGGGGTCAGGCAATACTTGGGGCCCCTTCACACCAGGTGCTGTTATGGCCTAGCCTGTGTTTTCCAGCTCAGGCCTGGCCTGTGTTTTCCCATTCAGGCCTAGCCTGTGTTTTCCCATCCAGGCCCGTTCAGTCCAGCATGCACAGCCCATCACATCACGCCATGCTGCTGCCAATACAACTTTAGTAAATGTCACTTTCAATTAAAGCAGAACTTCAGTTGCCCCACAGGTGGCTCTGCCCCTGACAACGCTATCACAGCGCATGCGCAGATGTGCCGAGAGACCCTCCCCAGCCTTCAGGTCGTATTAGAACTTATCTGCATATGCACAAATTATTTTCTACGCATGCGTAAAGAACAAGGAAGGGGTGGGACTTCCCTGATAGCCATCTTTGCACATGTGCAAGAAACCCTGTGTGTTTGTGGATGGTTGGGGAAACCAGCGCATTCACCGCTGTGCCTCAGGGATCTCACAGGACCCAAAGCCTTGTGGCACATGCGCCACGGCGGGGGCGAAAAATGGTAATTCTTTCCTAGGTGTTGATGGAAGTGTTGCTTTGAATCACAAATAAATGATGTAATTAGAATTGTAAGAGAGGGAGGAGGCAGGGCACCATGACATCACCATTAGGATTAAAGTGTTACTGAACCCACAACAGTAAGATCAGTCTGTATATGCAGTAAAGCATGCTTGTTATACTCACTGTGGAACCTAAGGGGATAATCCTCTGCATTATGTGAAAAGGCTGTTTGATCCTGATTTTTCTGATCCTCCCCTTCTTATATTGTCCCCAATCCATCTGCTGATAGTGCAGAGCTCTAGGAGTCACTCGGCACATGCTCAGTTTAGTGTGTATGGCTAAAAAGGTTTTTTTTTCTTTGGGAGGGTGCACGTGATCAACACAGGGCCAATCAGCACTGTCCAGACAGAGGGTCAGGGGGCATGCAGCCTCAAAGGACAGTCAAAGGAGAATGAAAACTCCTACAAGGTTTAATCAGTGCTCAGCTGGACACTGATTGAAGTCACAAGACTGCTCTAACTGCTGATGAGAAAAAGGTATTTAGTAGTTTATATTTACTAAAGTAATTGCATTTCCATGTAGTGTGTTTTATGGGAGACCAGATATAGTGAATGCAGGGTCCGGGGTTTAGTAACACTTCAATGCATTCCCTGTATCTCACCCCCTTATACTTACCTGACTGTGCCCGTCTGTAGCGGCTCTTGCCGGTCTCACAGATTTTGCTGAGGCACAGAAGTCATTGGTTCCTGCTGCTGTCAGTCAAATCCTGTTATGAAGGAGTGGGGGGTGGGGCCACGCCATGCCACGCTGTGCATGTGTTTCTATGGACGCAGGTAGCTCAGGATTGTGCCTGCAGATGTACTGCTGATGAGAAAAGGTATTTAGCAGTTTATATTTACCAAAGTCATTGCATTTCCATGTTGTGTGTTCTGTGGGAGATCAGATATAGTGAATGCAGGGTACGGGGTTTAGTAACACTTTAATGGCTGGTTCAAACCAGAACAAAGTGAGTGAAAAGTGGGTTCCATGTGTGTTTCCTTCACCGCATGTGTATGCTCTGTCCTTCTGATCTTCATGTAGGTGACAACGTATTGTTAATCCATATATCTATGAATGTTGCGCTCCTATTATCCAACTATATAAAGTGTGTGAAATATACTAATATATATACAAACTGACAAAAAATTTTCAATATATCAATAAAGTGATCATAATAAAAAACAAAAATAAATCTGTTTATCCAAAAAAAGTCCAAATTTGTTATAAAGTGATTAAAACATAATACAGTGACCCCCACTGCATCTGCAGTGCATTTAGAACAGGGTGTGTGAAACGCACACAGAACATGAGGTTTCTGGTATGAACTGGCTCTTAAAGTTCGTACAAAAAAAATGAAAAGCTGGATGTGCCGGGATCAGTACAGTTCCTCCCAGCACACACCAGTGGCGTGCGTTCAACGTGGCTGCTGATGTGAACAAGTGCATAGAGAAAGAGCCATTTGAAACAGTAAATGTATATCAACTTCATTTTCCTAGTCCCTGTTCATGTGGGTGACAGTCTCTACCACCATCTGAAAAGCGATCTACCTCCTAAGGAGATGAAGCAGTGGTTCCAGGTTGTTCAGGTGGTGTATCCTGCTGCTTCCATGTGTGGGGTTTTTTTAAATTTTTTTGCTTTTTTTTTTAAAGATGATATTTGTATTCTGTTAAATATACTTTCAAAAGGTATTTTGTTAAATCTGATATGTTAAAAAAACAACACCTGATCCTGGCAGAAATGTTGTGAGCTGATAAATCCTGTGCTCTCTGCCTATGCTGACTGTTATCAGTTACACTGTTCTAGCCTACCTCTGAGGACTGGTGTAAAAACACAGATCAACTGGCTGCTTTTACCACTTCCCAGATGCCTGTGTTAAAGAGGCCTACGTTTTGGATGGGGTGTTGAAGAGTTAGAACCCCTGCCAGGTGTGTACTGCTGTCTAAGCCCTGGTTCACATATATGCGGCCATGGGGGCCGCGTTTTGTGTGGCCCCGAGAGCCCATTCATTTGAATGGACTCCCATGACACGCAGAAAAGAAGTCCCTGCACTTCTTTGGAAAACGCAGCTCGCATAGGAACCTCGGTTCCTGGTATGGTTGCGTTTTCCAGTGTGGACGGCATGCCATTAGAATTAATGACACCCGCCCGCAGGTCCGCATTCCTCTGTGCGGGTGCATGGATTTTTGTGGGGATCCGCAGCGGCACCACTCGCACAGATGTGAACCTAGCCTTAGGCTCTGTTAGATTTTCCTTCATTCCCTGCCCCATATTAAACACTCTCCAACAGCAACAAACATAGAGATAGAAATCATTTTCTTTACAAGAGTCAGGAAAGGCACAATCCCTTGGCATGTTTTTATTTCTGTCTGTCTCTTTTGCAGAGTTCCCCTCACTTCTTGTCTTGTGAAACATCAGCAGGACAGGAAGTGAGGGGAAATCTCTCCAACAGAGCCCCAGATAAAAGTAATTTGTGGAAATGAAAGTGACTGTCACCCAACTTTCCATTTACCCCACCATAAATCAAGAATTCCACCGTGTGATAGAAAAGTTAGCCTTCTATACTACTTTGAGGGGGTCACCCTTCACAACCTCAAGAGGATTCTCAATTATAATCAGTTGCAGTAAATATCCAAAATGTTTAATCAGCAATATTATCAGACAGATATCTGTGCAATCTGATGGTTCTTCATTCCTGAGATAATTCTGGGTGATAATTTATTTCTCTTTTTCTTTATAAAATTACATTATAAGAGAGCTAAAATTTGCTGAACCTTTCCATCAATTTCTCATATTCCTAGACGCACCAAAATCACAATACAAAACCCCAAAGGAAAAATGTACAATGAACTATTCAGAAATAAACTGAGCTGAAACCAGGTTAATGAGGAATTAACAAGAATCTTTCTCGATAAAGGAATGTATAAAAAATGAAAGTCGGGAAATATATATTAGAGTAATAGAGGAAGACTTTCTACAGAGAACACTGAGCCCATCCCATTAGCCTCTGTCCCAGAGGAGCTTACACTCTAATGTCCTCTCACAGTTACACACTATTATTATTACAATTCATTTATATACTGTAGCTGTGATATAATCTGTAGTGCTGTACAGAGAACCCTGAGCCAGTCTCTGCAGCTGAAGAGCTTACAATCTAATGTCCTACCACAGTCACACACTGTTATTATACATTTTTATCTCTGGCATATTACCATAGTGATGTGCAGAGAACATGCAATAGCCTTTTTCTCAGAATCTTGGGGTATAGGAGATCAGAGGTACTCCTTGATCTGTGAATGACCCTATCTAAACCTGGATCACAGAGCTTGGGTGATGAAATATATATGTGTATAAACACTATTCTACTTTGTTGATAGATGTTCATCTTCTGCTCCTCTGATCAATATTATTTGTATCTGGTTTGAGTGACCCATCTTAGAAGATGGTTGTGACAGTTTGAGATTTGGCAGAACTGTGAGCTTGGAGTCAGAGCCTACAGATGGAGGGTCTGTACTGGTGGGACAGATTGCCCGCAGATGGAGGATGTGCATTGGTGGCATAGATGGCCTGCAGATGGAGGGTCTGCACTGGTGGGACAGATTGCCCGCAGATGGAGGATGTGCATTGGTGGCATAGATGGCCTACAGATGGAGGGTCTGCACTGGTGGGACAGATTGCCCGCAGATGGAGGATGTGCATTGGTGGCATAGATGGCCTGCAGATGGAGGGTCTGCACTGGTGGGACAGATTGCCCGCAGATGGAGGATGTGCATTGGTGGCATAGATGGCCTGCAGATGGAGGGTCTGCACTGGTGGGACAGATTGCCCGCAGATGGAGGATGTGCATTGGTGGGATAGATGGCCTACAGCTGGAGGGTCTGTACAGGTGGGACAGATTGCCCGCAGATGGAGGATGTGCATTGGTGGCATAGATGGCCTACAGATGGAGGGTCTGCACAGGTGGGACAGATTGCCTGCAGATGGAGGATGTGCATTGGTGGGATAGATGGCCTACAGATAGAGGGTCTGCACAGGTGGGACAGATTGCCTGCAGATGGAGGATGTGCATTGGTGGGATAGATGGCCTACAGATAGAGGGTCTGTACAGGTGGGACAGATTGCCTGCAGATGGAGGATGTGCATTGGTGGGATAGATGGCCTACAGATGGAGGGTCTGCACAGGTGGGACAGATTGCCTGCAGATGGAGGATGTGCATTGGTGGCATAGATGGCCTACAGATGGAGGGTCTGCACAGGTGGGACAGATTGCCTGCAGATGGAGGATGTGCATTGGTGGGATAGATGGCCTACAGATAGAGGGTCTGCACAGGTGGGACAGATTGCCTGCAGATGGATGATGTGCATTGGTGGGATAGATGGCCTACAGATAGAGGGTCTGTACAGGTGGGACAGATTGTTCACCAACGGATGGTTTGCACTGGTGGGATGGATTGTCTACAGATGGAGGGTCTGTGCTGGTCAGATGCATTGCCTATGGGCTGGTGGGAAAGATTGGACACAGATTCTCATACACTGTGCAGTGACTGTGAGTCATTAAAATCACCAAGAAATACAGCGTGACAGGAAAATGCATCTACAGGAGACCCCCAACAACTTCCCACCCCAATTGTATGGTTATTGCTAGAGGTGAGAGAATTTATAGAATATCCTCTTGTCATCTTCCTAGTTTTGTCCTACAAGTCTCCTCTCTACCAAACACACAAACCCAGCCTCTGGTACTTGTGCAGTTCTTGGCTGTGTTTACAAATGCTTGACACAAATCATCTCCTACTGCAACCTGTCGCCTTGTGACTTTTTACCAAGTTAGCAGCATGTGGCAGTCTGATCACTGGAGGGGTTGGGGAAGAGGTTGTGTATGAAAACTCCAGTAAGCTTTGTCCTATCTCTGACATGCCATACAGTTGGATGGAGATTGTCATGCGTATGTCCATCTCCTCTATGACTATTATTCCCGCTGGCTCCTCATATGAAGCTTAATATTGATATGTTTTTGCTTTGGATTCTCCTCTTAAAGTGTTTCAGATGTGTTATCAGTTCGTTCCTGTCTTTAAATTACACTTCAGCGTCGAATTTCTCCAGTTCCCTGTAACAAACCCATAAAGAGGCTGCCCTGTGCGGATTGTGTGTCATGTGTTACACACTCCTTCCTAATGTTGCATCTGTAGCCATGTCTGGCGTGTTATAATCTGCCGTGTAAAAATATATAGACACCATTACATTGGATTTGTGAAATAAAGGGAGCTGTGCTATATCCTGTTCATCCGTCTGTCAGGTCTGAGTAGAAACTACCATCACCTGGGTAATACTGGGAAAATATCTCACAATCTGCCTGTGATAGACCACCAATGGTGCCATTTACTGATCAGAACAATTCTCCCAAGGTGGTTGAGAAGCTCTGAAGATATACAAGCTATGTAGATATACACTGTATTGCCAAAAGTATTGGGACGCCTGCCTTTACACGCACATGAACTTTAATGGCATCCCAGTCTTAGTCCTTAGGGTTCAATATTGAGTTGGCCCGCCCTTTGCAGCTATAACAACTTCAACTCTTCTGGGAAGGCTGTCCACAAGGTTTAGGAGGGTGTCTATGGGAAGGTTTGACCATTCTTCCAGAAGCACATTTGTGAGGTCAGGCACTGATGTCAGACGAGAAGGCCTGGAATTCGCTCTAATTCATCCCAAAGGTGTTCTATCAGGTTGAGGTCAGGACTCTGTGCAGGCCAGTCAAGTTCCTCCACCCCAAACTCACTCATCCATGTCTTTATGGACCTTGCTTTGTGCACTGGTG
The DNA here is from genome assembly GCF_062004578.1 of Staurois parvus. Classification (NCBI taxonomy): domain Eukaryota; kingdom Metazoa; phylum Chordata; class Amphibia; order Anura; family Ranidae; genus Staurois; species Staurois parvus. The sequence continues at coordinate 3,009,461 of NW_028318254.1, read as the reverse complement.
TGCAGTCATGTTGGAACAGGAAGGGGCCATCCCCAAACTGTTCCCACAAAGTTGGGAGCATGAAATTGTCTACAATGTCTTGGTATGCTGACGCCTTAAGAGTTCCCTTCACTGCAACTAAGGGGCCAAGCCCAACCCATGATAAACAACCCCACACCATCAGGGGCGTACTTACCACAAGGCAAACAAGGCATTTGCCTAGGGCGGCATTTTTCATGGGGGCAGCACTGCCGCCCAGAAGAAGGGACACTTGTGGCATGGGGAGCAGGTGGGATCCAAGAGAGGCTGCGGGCTGCTTGACGGTGTATACAGAGCCTGACTCGTACTCAGGGATGTTCGTAGCTGCGAAGGTGAGTGTCTTTCTCTCTAGCGCTGGAGGGGGGGGGGGTTGCCGGTGTATGGGGGGAGGTGGTAGTGGAAGCCATTCTTGGGGGGGGCAGAGGTGTTGCAGGTCAATGTCAGGCTCTCTCTCTGCAGGGAAGGGGGGGGGGACTTTTGTGTTGCCTAGGGCAGCGCAACACCTTAATATGCCACAGCACACCATAATCCCCCCTCCACCAAACCTTACACTTGTTACAATGCAGTCAGGCAAGTACCGTTCTGGCAACCGCCAAACCCAGACGCATCCATCAGATTGCCAGACAGAGAAGCATGATTCGTCACTACAGAAAACACGTCTCCACTGCTCTAGAGTCCAGTGGCAGCGTGCTTTACACCACTGCATCCGGTGCTTTGCATTGCACTTGGTGATGTAAGGCTTGGATGCAGCTGCTCGGCAATGGAAACCCATTCCATGAAGCTCTCTATGCACTGTTGTTGTGCTAATCTGAAGGCCACACAAAGTTTGGAGCTCTTTAGCTATTGACTCTGCAGACAGTTGGTGACTTCTGCGCACTGTGCGCTTCAGCATGCGCTGACCCCACTCTGTCATTTTACATGACCTACCACTTTGTGGCTGAGTTGCTGTTGTTCCCAGTTGCTTCCACTTTGTTATAATCCCACTAACAGTTGACTGTGGAATATTTAGTAACAAGGAAATTTCATGGATGGACTTATTGCACAGGTGGCAACCTATCACGGGACCACGCTTGGAGTCACTGAGCTCCTGAGAGCGACCCATTCTTTCACAAATGTTTGTAGAAGCAGTCTGCATGTCTAGGTGCTTGATTTTATACACCTGTGGCCATAGAGGTGATTGGAACACCTGAATCACATGATGTGGAGGGGTGTCCCAGTACTTTTAGCAATATAGTGTATGTGTGTGTGATATATATATATATATATATATATCTTGAATGTCCCTCTACAGGTAATTTGTGACAAATCCCAATTATGGGCTATAACAGACTGCTGTCTACATTTTAAGGACCAACTGAACTTTAATTTCAAATCAACTCAGTATATTCAGGGAGCATCAAAAGAAAATGTGTGCAGCATGTTTATAATACAAGCACTGCCTGCATACAAATGCCTGTCCCCAGCCAGCATTCTGCAGAGAAGAACCGTTGCTCTCTGTGGAAGCAGCAGTCTCTCTGCACAGGTATGGTTTGCCCCTGCTGAGATATTTCCAATCAGCAGGGAGCTTTGCCAATTAAAGGGCTGGGGGGGGGGGGGTCAGACTCTGCAGAGAGCCCACTGCTTCCATACAGAAATAAAGGGTCCCTTTCTGCAGCATGCCTACAGGGAGGATGTTTTTCTGCTCAGCTTGTGCTTGTTTCATAAAGCACACATGTCCTTTGAATGTATGTAGCTGATGTAAAGTGAAAGGTCAGTTGTGCTTTTCTATGTATGTTCCCTCTTATCAAGTACAGAAAGCTTAATAGCTGACCATAAAAAATTTCCTGCATGCTGGATGATACCGGAGTTCATCAGCTTGCCATTGACTGGAGTTTGTTTCTTTCATAGCTTTAGTAGTACTTTTATACTATGGAATCGATGAGTGTAAGCACAGGTTGTGTTTCTGGACATCTGCAGACCCTCAGAGGCTCTGTCACACTGCCGATGTCGATTGGCATTTTCTAGTTTATTTAATTTTCATGAAAAGCCATGCAGGCAACGCTCAGCTACATCGATGCAGAGCTGATAACGGCTAGAGATTAGTTGATAAACCCCCGCGGATTCCCGTCTTCATCTCACCGGCGTGACATCACCAGATGGGGGCACCCCACAAGGAGGAGCGACAGCGGCCTATCAGAATAACAGAGGTGGCAGCTTGCTAATTTGTGCTTTATACCGGGGCCATAGGCAGCTTTTCTTATTAAACCGTCTGCTACCGTACAACATAACGGCAATGCCATAATCAGATTGAACGCCGCACTGGTTAACCCTTCCTCTGGCGGCGGCGCTGAAGATGTGAGACCAGAGGGTGTGTATCATCCAGAGATATGAATATTACTCTGTGATATGTCTCTCTCCTTCTCCCAAGGGGCAGCAGAATTAATCCAGCGGCATTGCGGGAGACGTTTCCTGTGCTGCATATTGCTCTAGGAATCACGGTGGTGTGAGAGGCGAAGATTAGCCATCCACCGCAGTTATAACGCAGTTGTGGAAAAGTGTGAATAACTCCCGCACGTTGTCGCAGCATCCGGCTGTATTTTCGCCTTATTAAGGTTCATTATTGTGACGTCCACATTATCCTGATTACCCAGAAAATTGGCTGCGATTTGCATGCGAAAGCGTGCTCTGAAAATGCAACTTTCCTCCCAGACTGCAGAAAATGAAAGATTCTCCCTCTTCGGAATTAGAGGATATTACACTTTACGACTCATTCGCCGTCCTGACACTAATGTAAACTCCTGATATACATTAATCGCCCTTTGTAGCCGGAGGCAGAAGAGGAAATCAGACGTTTCCATCCTCATTTCAGATTGGGGAGATGCGCGCTCCGCTGGGAACGCGCAGTGCGCCGCAGATTGTATAAACACATAAACATGCAGATAATTACAATATAAATGGAGTCTCCGCTCTCTGCAATGTACCTGTGATTTATCTACACGCAATGTTAATATGCTGACCCCTGCACGTCAATCTGAGCGGAAAGCGCTGACATCAATGCTAATGGATTAGAGGAGACGATCCTGCAGACGATAATAGATAGAGCATTGTAAGAGGGCAATACACGAGCTTCTTCTCGGTTAGTAACCCATTGCTGACCGGTAGCTGTCTGGACTTATGAGGCCGCAGTGCAGAAAGCTTATAAAGTGTGGCCATCCACCCACCCGTAGATGACAGGCAAAAATGGAGAACAATTATGGCAGAACAATTTATAGGCTGTTTTTTTTATTTTTTTCCAAGCCCAAAATGCGCAAAATCAAAACAAAAATGAACCAAAAAGTGTATGTGAACACACACAAAGTGCACTTAGGGTGTGCATTGGTCCCCTCCCAAAGCGGAAGGACCTTTTCCAGAGCTCACAGGACGCAAAGCTCCTGATGGGGGTAAGGCACACTCAGGTACACCAAAAGGCCTATGCTCAAGACCAGCCAAAACCAACCAACAAGAACTAGGTGGAGGCTCTCCTGAAGAGAGACCACCAAGGCAGGTGAGGACGGTACCTGATGGCCAACAGCCCACTATCCAAGTGAAAAAGGAACACATGTGAGTGCATGGTGACACACACATGGAGAGAAGAAATAAATATGCGAAATTTAAAAGGGTGCCTCTATGGGTGCGGAGGCTAAGCCTTGTGGCCTGGTAACAAAGATTGCGCCAGTCAAAGTAAGACTGCTTTGTTAGCTGATCATTGTCAGGAGACAGTGATCACTACCTGGGAAAATAATACAAACAAAAAAGCCACAACTTAAGGTAGGGTAACCTAAATGTATGCTCTGTCTCACCTATATCAAGGTGTGGGTGCAATACCTAGAATCAACTAACAAAATAATGGATGCTGTATAGGACAGACTGCACAAAGCAGATATTAGTGAAACACCCAAGCACTAGCTGGGAGTCAGTCCCTGATATTCATAAAGACTAGTGTGGACAAATTTTGCGAAAGTATCTCTCATGCATTTTAATAGTGGTGAAGAAGGTGCCAAATGCATCTACCTATCTAGAACTTGAATTTGGCTCATGCCACTTTTAGAATGTTTGTGAGACACTTTCGCAAAATCTGAGCTAGTTTTTCTCTCTGTGCGTCAAAAGAGAATTGGTCATAGCTCCACTTTTGAATTTGACGCATTCAATGTGACACAATGTACAAATAACACATTCAATGCAACACAATGTAAAAGCCGTGCATTTTAGAACTACTTGAATTTGGTGCATTTGCAAAGTGCAGCAAACACTTCATGAATTTGGCACAATACATTAAAGCGGAGTTCCAGCTGAAAAAAAAAAATAAGTCATCAGCTACAAAAACTGTCCTCTGTCCAGCAGTGTCCTCACCACCTCTGGTTTTATCGGCTGTCTTCTCTCCCTGGTGCTGGCCTCTTTAGTGTGGCCACCAGGCTGTGACAGTTAGTGGCTTCACACCAGGTGCCCACTGCGCATGTGCGAGAAGTGCTGCGCTATGTGAATGGCCCCGTAGTCTTCTGGGACCTGTCATGTGTCCCAGAAGACTACGGGGAGGGGGGGGTAGGACAACTTCCACTTTTGATTGCCTAGGCGATTGCAGTGGGAGTGGGTACCTGTCAAATTCAGGTACCCACTCCCCAAAGGTGCCAATCCTTAATGGGGAGTGGGGGACAAAGCATTAAAGTGGAACTTCCCCTTTTGGGTGGAGCTCCGCTTTAACAAGCGGGATTAACACCAGAAAAGTGGTGCAACAGCTGTATTGAATTTCCTCCAGTATGTTTGACTTCCGGGCTCTTTATGTTAACTATTGATGACATTAATGGTATGGTCATATCAAGTATGCCAAGCACATAAACGTGTATGCCTGTTTATACCTTCCCATGTATGCACATGTATACCCTTCCTCAATATACTCATGTGTACCCTTCCCCTATAAGCACACACTGTATGTATCCACTTTCTATATGTAGAGAAACCATCTACACACACATATACACCCCTTCCTCTATACACATGTGTACTATGTGCTGTTGTCATGTTTCACATGACTGTCATATTGACTGTCATATGCCTTTAAATGTTTTCTATATTTTGTCTCTGCTCCTCCCTTTCCTTTGGTTTAGTTAATGTTGTATAGATAGCTCCCCCCCCTTTCCCAGAGATGCATTGCAGCAAGCCTCATGGCATGGAGCAGGAAACATTATGATTTTTTGACCTATAGAATTTCATTGTTGTAAGATTCTCTCAGTTTATGGAATAAACTTTACAAGATCTACAAGATGTCATTCTCATTGAGTCACTGACTGTGGTATCCAACTGAGGTTGAAGTTATCGCTATCTCATCACAACTGTAAGTTACAGAGATCACACTGTCAGTGCTTAGATTGGAGAGACAGAACAGCTGTATACGTTTGTGTACTGTATATTGTGTGTGCTAGGTTCAGGCTGAAGTGGATGCGATTTACATCAGTTTTGATGTGTGATTCAGTAAACAGCTGCAGTGCGATTCACCTGCTGGAATACTAATTCATTTTGCGTGCGATTTTAATGCAGGTTTTCTTGCTCTCTCGTCAGTAACACAGGGAACACTGTTGAAAAGTGCATTGGAATCGCATTACATGTGAACAGATAGGCTTTCCCATGCGGTCTCAATTCAACTCTATGGAGCTTCAAACTGGATTGCACCACTCCAAAGATGCACTGTGTAGATGTGAACACTCTCCACTGGAACTTATTTTATTTCCCATGTTATGGGAATCACTGCAGTTCAAAATGCTTTAAAAAAACCATTCAGTGTGAACTGGGCCTTTAAGTGCGTGTGGAGTGTACCGTGTGTGTTTACTGTGCATGTGCTGTATACTGTATATGCTGTTTACCTTGTGTGTTGTATACTATGCATGTTGAATATTTGTGTATGCCATTTACTGTGTGTGTGCTGTATATGGTGTATGTGTGCTGTAACCATGCATAGGTTATCCTCAGCCATTGGACCATGGTGTCAGATCTTCTCCTTCCTACCTTAGAAATGTTACTGAGGCCTCTGGATGTACAACCCTACGGACAATGTTCATGCTATAGCAATCAGCCATGGTGGATTTTGTGTTGTGAGCAGGATTGATGGATCTTGTTTTATGTTGTCACCTTTTCATAAAACAAACTACATACAGAAAGTGAAGCTGGGTGACAGATTGGGTCAGTGACCTGCCACGGGATGTGTGACAACAATATTTCATGGTAGAAGGATTCTTGGCCTGCAGCATATTTCCCAGGATGGGCTGTGACTAAATCTGAAATAACACAAGTTTATGGAAAAGATGATGTTTTAAGAGTTGGGAAATAATCAGCTAAATTTCTCCACCAACAATCCCTGAGCTCCATCGTGACTTAGACATGGTGGTCTGCACTTATTTCTACACAACACTCACACGGCATCTTTGTCACCAAATACAGGAGATGATGTGGCTGTGAAAGCCTTTCTCCCATTCAGCCATGTACAGAGCATCCAGAAAGTATTCACAGTGCTTAACTTTTGCCACATTTTGTTATGTTACAGCCTTATTCCAAAATGGATTAAATTCATTTTTTTCCTCAACATTCTACAAACAATATCCCATAATGACAACGTGAAAGAAGTTCATTTTGAAATCTTTGCAATTTATTAAAAATAAGAACCGAAAAAAACCCCATGTACATAAATATTCCCAGCGTTTGCTCAATACTTTGTTGAAGCCCCTTTAGCACCAATTACAGCCTCAAGTCGTTTGGAGTATGAAGCTACAAGCTTGGCACACCTATTTTTGGGCAATTTCCCCCATTCTTCTTTGCAGTACCTCTCAAGCTCCATCAGGTTGGATGGGGAGTGTCAGTGCACAGCTATTTTCAGATCTCTCCAGAGATGTTCAATCGGGTTCAAGTCTGGGCTCTGGCTGGGCCACTCCATGACGTTCAGAGTTGGCTCGTAGCCACTCCTTTGTGTGCTTAGGGTTGTTGTCCTGTTGAAAGCAAGACATTATTTAACTCTGGTCAAAGTTGCAGTTTCTTTTTATCTACAGACGCCCCTTAGCTGCATAGGTGTTTTTGGGGGGGTTTTGTTTTGGGAAAGATGAACTAACTCTTTAACTCTGAAGACATGATAAAGCACAGAGGAGGTCTGTTTGTTACTGTTACCTGCAGCCTTAATGTTTACACCAAGGGCTGCTATGTACTGCTTTTAAGAAGGGCCCATTGCATTGACGACAGGCAGTAGTCATGTGTCCATCGCTGGATCCACTGTGGTTAGAATACATCCCGTGTGAAGTGGTGGTACACTCAGTTATAGTGTATCTGAAACCTTCTCTAAAATGCCTGTCAGGTTTTTATTGCTAGGAAGATTCACCATCTCTACTTCCATTATCACTGGAACAGAAATAGTGTCCTGGGGATTTCCAAAATGTTAGCTGTCACCAGAACTGGAGGTAGGGAAAAATGGAGGCACCTGTTTTCATGACTACTGTCTAGGGCTGATGAAACGGGCAATTTTTTTTTTTTTTTTTTTTTTTTAGAGATAACCCACCTGTTTTGTCACAGTGACTTGTTGCTTTGAGAACAATAATGATTTTCTATGAGATCGCTAACAGTGGAATTGTTAAAGTGATTTGTCACTTTAAAAATTCACTCTCACGCTCACTGATCGGGATTCATTAGAATTGCAGTTTGCTGGCAAAAATCGCAAGCGATAATCGCCTTTAATACTTTTCTATGACGTGTTTCAGCATTTGCTATGCTGGCTACAGATCGCTGAAGGAGAGCAATTTGTAGCAGAGCACAACCCAACATTGTAGCAAATCACCAGAGTCTCTAGCGATTCAATCATTATTCAAGACTCTGTAAATTGCTGTTATTGGCGATTTGTAGCAGTGATTATTCTGTATGAAAAAATAGATTTTTGTGTCATCAGCCTAAGAGGGGATTTCCCTCACTTCCTATTGTGTATTCAGGATAGGAAATAAAGGGAAATCTCCCCACTGAGACCTTCTAGGGAGTCTAAATATTCCCAACTCTTAAAAAACAAAGAAAATGTAACTATTTACATTTGACAACCAGAGATAACAATGTAAAATATCTACGTGCAAAGACTATTTCAATTATCACCCTCCAGGAGGGATAAACATGGCCGATCCCTGACCAGTCATCAGAGGCAAAGCTGGAATCTCATCAGCTGTGGTCACCCTAATTCTCTGCCTGCTTCGTATTCTAACATGATCCTACATGGATGATCAACTGATTGATCACATGAACTCTAATGTAAAGAAGCAGAAAATGCTGGGGGACGAAAGTTCAGTGTAGAAAATACCTTTTTTTCCACGAGGGCCATTACCAATAGGGGAAATGCACTTCTGCACTGTGAATTCTAGACAGCCTCCATTGGGAAGTAGACAAGGAATCGTCTTTTCAATCTACCGGTCTGTTCATGTTTCTTTGGCACTCAGTTCGTTGGGATCTGCTACCCCTTGGCTGTGACTTGGGAACATATGGCCCAGCTCTGACCGCTAACCAAACTAGACTCCGCCGCAGCATCCAAGGCTGTACGTCTGTCTCTGTGGATTTGGGTCCACATTGTTTTTTTTACCCCATTCTATGTCACTGCAATGCCGGGTACCTTATTATCCTAAAGTGGACCAGTCACTCATGCAGCGTGCAGGCAGACATTTTGTTCACTCAGCCGATATTTCCCCAGCTGGAGCCTCCCTGATGGATGGTGTGATGAATTGAAGGGAGGAAAATGAATTCTCCACGCAGCAATCCTCCGCTAGATGTGTATTTGTTTCTGTGCAGATTCATCATTTGTAATCACAGTACAATCTCGTCTGTGTACGGCTCTACGTATGACGGAGACATCCGCGGCGATAACGTTCAGGAAGACATTAATGAATAGTACTTATCTGGTCAGAGGCGTGCTAAATTGTCAGCATGTAAAATTAATTTCATAGATCAGCTGCAGACTCTCGCACTTCCAGACAGAACGGGGGAGACGTGCCCACCGTATATTGAATTATGCAACAGTTACCGCCTTCATTAGGAGTGGTGGTGGAGGCTTTCCAATTAATAAGCGATGCCTCAGTGATTCCGCTAATGGCATCCTGGAACTGACCCCCACGCACCAGCTGAACGCACGCAGCTTCAGAAATCGCACACAGTTCAGGGATAATTAAAGAGGAGCCTTTCCGTTGCGTGCCGCAAAACTGCCCGGCCTGGAACTCCGGGACCCGTTAATGATGATGACCATGATTATTAATTATTATTAATCAGGTGTGAAGAAATGATCGCAGTGCTCAGGAGCCTGGGAGTCTGGTATGGCGGCCAGCAGTCGGGAAGTATACGCGTCAATAGTCAACAGAAAAGGCTCATAAAATGGAACAAAAAGACATTTTTTTTTATGGACCATTTACGCCACAAAGCATTGCGCTGCAAAACACGCATTTTTTGTATTCTGTATGAGGCAGCCTGTTCTATAATGATCTGTCAGTGTATCTCTGCGCACAACTAAATTGGTCCTGGGATATTTTCAAGGCGCAGTGCACGGCAGTATGTGTACACTGTGATGGTGGAGGTGTGTTTGGGGCACACTGCAGATATGTGGGGGTGCAACAGACAAATAGTAACACACCTCACATACAGTGTAACGCCCTGTGTCACAATAACATGCATTACGACCCATTCACACTGTCTGCACATTAAACTGGAGCAGATCAGTTTGTGGGCAGCTGTTTGATTTGCCTGCAATGAGCCACAGTGTGGGTTCAATGGGATGAGCGTTTTACCACATAACCGTTCTTTTTTTCTTTTGGCAACTTTATTTGAAGTCTACAAAGTGACAATGTGGGGTTTATTTACTAAAGCTGGAGAGTCCAAAATCAGACTCCCTTCTGCATAGAAACCAATCAGCTTCCAGGTTTCATTGCCAAAGCTTCATTGAACAAGCTGAGGTTAGAAGCTGATTGGTTTCTATGCAGAAGGGAGTCTGATTTTGGACTCTCCAGCTTTAGTAAATAAACCCCTGTATGTCACTGCACAGCAGCACGGTTACCCTGCAGTGACATGTGGTGCCATCCATGCTGAATTTTATCACAGCTCACTGCTCTGCACCTCTATACTGCATTGCAATGTGAACAGGGCACATAGAAAAGAATAGCGGTGATTGCCGTTATTCTAGTGAGGAAAAACTGTTACTGCATTAGTGTGAATGACCACCTAAACATGCAGTGTGATGGCAGTGAGTCCATAAAATGGTTCTTTAGTTAGATGTGCAAAACTTAATTCAGCAGCTACAAAAACTGTGTCTACAGACTTTTAATACACAGATACTCGCCTGTCCAAGAATTCAGTGACATCCTCATCCAAGCCGGTTTCTTAACTGGTCTTTGGTTCCCAATGCCGGTATGTTAACTGTAGGCAACCAGTTGTGACTCCTTGCTTCTCAGCTGGCTGCTTGCTGTATATGCACAAATCGTGCTACTCTTTGTAAATGGTCTAGCAGCCCTTCTGGGACCTGTGACGGGGGAGAACTTCCGCTCGGATCGCTTAAGTGATCCAAGCAGAAGTGGAAGCAGGTACCCCCCCCAAAAAAAAATCAATTCAAATGTGGCAGAAGTGAGGGGGGGGGGGGAGAGCGGAATATCCCCTTTTGGGTAGAGTTCAGCTTTAAGGACAAACTAATTAAACAAATTTCCATACACGTTTTCTGAGTGCCCACACACTCTTTGATCTCCATATGATTGCTCTTGAATGTGTTAGGTTTCACAACCAGATTGTAACATGTTTTTCCAACTATGGATGCCATTTGTAAACTTTAGGCTCACTACCAACTGTTTACATGCCAGCTGCCCTGGATTTGCCAAGACATTCCTGAATCTTAGCCCACCACCTCACCAACGTGTCTGGGGATCACAGTATTAACTTTGAATTGATGCATATTTGCATTCATTGCAAGGATCAGGGCTGTGAGTGGGCAGTCCCTACAGATTGAAAGGAGTGGTTTGAACTGGGCCAACCTGTAAAGTGGGTGTGATGGGCAGTCCTTGCTGAGGGGGTTTCAGGGCAGAATCAAACCATAAAATGGGTGTGATTTTTGTGTGCCTATGTGGAAAGTGGGCAGATGAAATGCAGAACGTGGGCAGGGCATGAAATGGTCACCTGCATTTGTCCAGCCCTGAAGATTTTTATCATTGTTGCTGTTATTAGAATTACCCTAGCTGAGCTAAAACGGACACAGCGATATCCAGCAGACACCGTCATTGTGGTACAGTCAGCCTGATCATTTTACTGACCGATTTCACTCTTACACTTCCTCTGGGTTGGACTGTTTCCTGTCACATGACTCTGTGCTGTGTGTGCTCCCTCTGTCCTTGTGTGGGCTCAGAAATGGGCGGAGTTGGAACCAGGGAACCCATTGGCTGTATTCCATAGCTGCAGTCGTCATTCAGAGGATGAGAATGATGGGACTCTCATGTCCGCCGGGTTAGTTTAAATGCAGAATGTCAAGATTTGGCACTTGTCTTTTTTTATCTTATTTCTTATGATATCCAGTGTTGTCTTCTGTATTTACCCCGCATTGAACATTCATTAACCATCTCCTCTCCCTTCTGCTGGTGTGTTGGGGAGATGATGGCCTGAATCCCATTTCAGGCTGCAGTTGGGAATAAAATCTCCAATCCTCATCTAGCCTGTCAGTTTTAGCCGCGGCGGGGTAGATGTCGGATTAAAATGCCGCAATTAATTGCCGCTTCTACAGATGACCCTTCCTGGGCACGGCGTGGATCACCTGATATATTAGATGGAAGTTCTCAGAGTGAGCTTGTATGGGAATGAGTTTAATGAGGCCCCCGGAGCCTCTGCCAGGGTGAAAGGTTCACGGCTTAATACCCATTTGAAAGGGAAGGATGCTCATTTCTGGTTTCTGCGAATCTTGCGTGGTGGTCTGTCAGAAATTCTATGCTCGGAGGCTATGGAGGAAGAATATAAAGGGAGCCCACACATCTCCAAATCCACATCAGAGGTGTCAGCTCTTATGTATCGTGTGTTTTACTAGCATCTCTGTACAAACATTTCTTGGGATCATGCCGCTGCTCACAGCTTGTCTACAGAAATTGCCAGTTGGATGTCTGATTTCAGAAACGTACATTTCAGTTGCGACATGTGCAGTTAGGTTGAATGGAGCCTCTTCCAGATAAATTGATCCTGTGTCTGTGAATCTGCCACCCGACCCTCTTGGGGGGAACATTTAGAAAAGCTGCCCAAGTTCCTCCCAGATATAGGCAACACTGGCTGCGCTTGAATCCATCCATCCCCCTCCCCATCCCTGTTCAACTGAACATTAATAGGAAAATCTGTGCAGAGTTCAACTTCCTTTTTGAAGTTGCATAATCAACTACAATTGAAAAAAATAAAATAAATTATATACACACACACAGACACACACACATACACACTACATTGCCAAAAGTATTGGTCGGCCTGCCTTTACACGCACATGAACTTTAATGGCTTCCCAGTCTTAGTCCGTAGGGTTCAATATTGAGTTGGCCCCGCCCTTTGCAGCTATAACAGCTTCAACTCTACTGGGAAGGCTGTCAACAAGGTTTAGGAGTGTGTCTATGGGAATGTTTGACCATTCTTCCAGAAGTGCATTTGTGAGGTCAGGCACTGATGTCAGACGAGAAGGCCTGGCTCGCAGTCTCTACTCTAATTCATCCCAAAGGTGTTCTAACGGGTTGAGGTCAGGACTCTGTGCAGGCCAGTCAAGTTCCTCCACCCCAAACTCGCTCATTCATGTCTTTATGGACCTTGCTTTGTGCACTGGTGCGCTGTCATGTTGGAACAGGAAGGGGCCATCTCCAAACTGTTCCCACAAAGTTGGGAGCATGAAATTGTCCAAAATGTCTTGGTATGCTGACGCCTTAAGAATTCCCTTCACTGGAACTATGAGGCCAAGCCCAACCCCTGAAAAACAACCCCACACCATAACCCCATCCTCCACCAAACTATACACTTGGCACAATGCAGTCAGGCAAGTACCGTTCTCCTGGCAACAGCCAAACCCAGATACGTCCATCAGATTGCCAGACATGCACATTTCCACTATGCTCAGGTGTGAATGGAATGTACTTTTAGTAGTGTAGTTTTTAGGCAGCAAGTAGTGTAGTTTTTTTGGCAGCAAGGATGACCAGGGAGGAGAGGTGAGGGTTAAAAAAAACACAGATCCATCAAAGTCACTTAGGAGAGTTTCTTATCAGTAAAGTTGCTTTGAATTTGTTTTGAAGTCGCACCTGGATGCCAGAAGTCATACAGCAAAGTCGCACTGGAAGTTGCTCCAACTTTCCTGTTTTGGGCTAGTGTGAACCAGGGCTAATAGTGAGCTCAATGGTTCTGTCCAGTCATGCTGCCAGGTATTAGTTGGCTCTGTGATAGAAAGGGGTTTCTCATCTGCCCCAGGATAACATGAAAAACCTTCCATCTGAACACTCCTCCGACTGTGACCCCAATTACTAGCTGGGGGAGGAGCCTCTTGTCCTGGAAAAAGTCTACCATTGGATAAACTCAGCAATGAAAATAAATATGACTGTAGAATTGTTTCAGGATTGTATTCATTGCTGCGCTCTCATTCCAAATAACTGCCTTTCCGGAGAATGTTTATTACTGGAGAGAGTCTGTAATTCATGTGATATAAACACAAATGTTCACAGGCTGCACAGCGTCTCATATTACCCAATGTTCCGAAATATTCTTCCAAATCGGTTTTATAAATCTTTATAGCTGCTAACAATCAACAAATTTTGTGTAGAAGGCGTGTATGAATTTTGAATTCCTCCACAATACTATAACCTGGATTTAGTTCAACGGGGAATGAGTGACTAATGCTCATTCATAGGCCAATGAGCAGTCTAGAGGCAGGGTGGTGACACAGGAAGTTGTCACCCTGTAGCTTAATAGGGTATAAATCCCAAGACTGGCTGCACAGGATCAGATGCCATGGCAAGTAGAGCCATTGATTTACATGTGTTTCATATGAAAATTGATGAAGAAAAGATTAGCCCGGCATTAGAAAAGACCTACTGTACTGTGACAAACAAAACTGTGTTCCAACTTCCCACTGTAATAGAAAAAACATTTCCATCAATGTGTCACTGTTACAAAATGAAACAAAAGGGTTGATTTACTAAAACCGGAGCACTCAGAACCTGGTGCAGCTGTGTGCACAGTAACCAATCATTTTCTAACTTCAGCTTGTTCAATTTAGCTTTGATAATACCTGGAAGCTGATTGGTTTCTATGTAGAGCTGCACCAGATTCTGTGTGAGCCAGTTTTAGTAACTCCCCCCAAAGTGTCCATTAATCTTTGCAGTGTCCAGATTAAATTTCCACATAAGCAGAGATTCATTCCAACACGTTAGTCCACTATGTGCAGTAGAATCCAATGTGTACCTTTTCATCAGATCACAAGACTGTACTCACCAGATCTTTATGCCCAACCTGCCGACCTGTGTGTCTGTCTGCAAACAGTCTCCAGTGCTGCCAATTCTGCTCCAGACTGTGGCTCTGCAAATGCGTTTTCGCTTCTATGGCAACTTTTTCAAGCCATGTTTTAGTCACTTCCCAAGAATGACCGGCAGGATCCAAGAACATTGTGCATGCTTTATTTTCTCAATTAGCTGTAATTAAAACTGAATTGCTGTCCCTTCAGTTTTGCAGTTATAAAGGCTCTTCTCCTGTACTGAAATTACTTACTCTGATGTCACTGCCCACTGTGAGCGTCTAGAAGCTGCAGCCAAGCAGATAGAGCCTGCCTAATTTCTTGGCTGGAGCACCTCTAGCATAATCTAGCACTTTCCTCCTCAGCCTGACTGTCCCTGGTTCAGTCCTTGATTGGATTTCAGTTCTTTCAGTGATGGAGGCTCAGCATCAGATGTAGGCATTACCTAGGGTGGTCTACATGCAAATACAGCCTGCCTAGGAACGCTTATGTAGCAATTGTACGTGCAGAGATGGACGCGGTCATCCATCTTGCTTAAGACCCTCCATCTTGTATCTCCCTCCAATCCCCCTCCTCAGGAATGTGGTCTGTGTGTGAATTAAAAAGGCATCAGGCCCGAGCTGGAGAGCTTCATGGTTATAAATCCCAAATTAGCTGGTGCCTGGGTGTCTGTTAGCTTCTCAATCTGAGATATCGTAAAACCATAAACCAGTCCTTCACTGGGCTTCAAAGACATTCCAGCTAGCCGTAAAACAGACCTCACATTTAAAACCCACTTTTCCATATAAATTTATTTCTTAAGGTAGGAAATAATTACATAAACATAAAGCATATATTCGGATAGCTCAGCTCAGTTTAATGCGAGTTGTCTGATATCTTACACCCTTAGTGGAAGTCTACAGGAGAGCAGAAAACCATATAGTTCTAGCTGGAATAGTCAAATATGGCATGTTTGATGTCTAGACATTCAGCAGATGATTCTGCATATTAATCTACCCATGGATAGAATGTTACATGTACCCAGGGAAGGTTATTGCCCTGGTATAACTTGTAAGGGATTTTGGTTCTAACCTGAGTCCCCCGCCTCAAACACCCCTCCCCAAATGAGGTTCTCTGCTGTAAGGAGACACCCTGCTGAGTTCCTAGAAAAAGGCTGTCAGGTTTGGAGTTATAGTTGAGTTGAGTTGAAGAGATCTCCCTTTTAACACCAGGAACCAACTTTGGGAGAAAAAGCACCCTTTTGCTCTGACCCTTGAAGCTGCTTAAACCAAGGCTGACGGCAAGTATTCTACCTCTCTAGCTTTCTTTCTGTTACCTCCCAGTTGTGTTTATTGCTCTCTGTATTTATATATATATATATATAGGCTACATCTTTTTCTGTAAATATTTTTATTGCACCCTTTTGACCTTTTTAGTAATAAATCCTATTATCTGAAAAGTGTTGAACTGTTTCTAAAGCTCTTTAATGCAAACTAAGAATCCCTGTCTCTGAAGAGCGCTACTGTGTGTTGTAAACCTCTATATACCTCTGTCTGCGATGACAGTGGTATACAGACGATTATTCAAACATCATAGTGTTATTGCTATTATTGGCGAGTTTCCTCCTTTTCTCTACAAAAAGGCAGTGGTGGCAGTGTGAAGGGTTAATTGCGTAATTAACCTGAGCCATTAACAAGCGCTCTCAGGCTGCAGGTATATCGATTGTGGTCCATTAGCTGGAAAATCTTTGTGCAGGGTGCAGCTGAGTGTGACATTGTTACGCACGTGACAGCACGGTTTTAGATTGGCTAGTCCTTTGGTCACGAGTTGGTGAGAAGGGCTAGGGTCTGACGCCGCGATCGTCACAGCTTACCCTTCCAGATTGTCATCCACCCATCAAGGCATTTTGATATTTGCACAGCTCCTCCCAAGAGCCAGCCCACTGCTTGCAATAGGACTGAAGGCTTTTGAGAGGAGTACTGAGGCAGGGTGCTGTGATGCTTTCAGGAAGATATGTACAGCACCCAGCTGGCCTTATTCACAAACTTAGCACAGAGTCCCAGTGATGGCATCTGAATTTAAAATACAATATGAAGTGAAAGTGGAGATGTTTTATTATGTTGATGAGGAGGGGAGGAGCCAGGGATGGCAGAATATAATATTAAAGTGGATATAGACAGCGGTGTCCACGATTTACATAAAAAGGCCAAATTTAAGCAGATTTAACTTCAGCATTAAAGCATATTGTGTGTCCACACAGCCCACTACTGCCCTGTTCCTCCTCTCTCCTTAGGGATTCCGGGGATGGTTCATTACAGGTCTGATAAGTCAGCGTTGTGGCTGACCAAAAAGAACCACTCTTATCCATCCGGCATCCCTAGGAAAGAGGAAGAACAGCATGGTTTTCAAACCCCAGGACTGTTGCACCAGGCTGTGTGAACAGTGAAAGTGTATCACCCATGGAGGTTAGTGCAGCAGAGACCAAGGGAGGAGAGTGCGGCTGGGTGTAGGCTGATCACTTTTTTTTCTTTCTGAACCCTTTAATTAAACTTTAGTTTTGGATCCCTGTGCACTATTGCAGTTTTTATTTTCCATCTCTGGAAAACTTGATAAAACAAACCATTTGTTGATTGATGACCACATTTTGGCTGTTAAATCCACTTGCTCTCTGGAAGATTTACCCGCCTTCACGACAGGCCATTTATTGCTATTTGGCGCTGCTCTACTTTATCTGACAATTGTGTGGTCATGCAACATTGTATACAAATGAAATTTGTATCATTTTTTTTTCACATTATAGCTTTCTTTTGGTGGTATTTGATTACCACTGGGTTTTTTCATTTTTTTTTTGCACTATAAATGAAAATAATGAAAATTAAAAAAAATAAGTTTTTTACTTTTTGCTATAAAATATATCCAGTAAAAAAATTAAACAAATAACATTTCTTCATAAATTTAAGCCAAAATGTATTCTGCTACATGTCTTTGGTAAAAAATCCCAATAAGTGTATATTTTTGGTTTGTGTGAAAATTATAGCGTCTACAAACTATAATGTATATACTGGAATTTATTTTTTTATACTAGTAATGGAAGAGATCATCAACTGATAGTATGGCGGGCATTCTTACGCTGGGAGGGAACTGACTAACTGCCACTAACATCTTAAGTGACACTAATACAGTGATCAGTGCTAAGAAAAAGCATTGACACTCTACGAATGACACTGGGCAGGAAAAGGTTAATATCTGGGGCAATTAAAGGGTTAAGTGTGTGTTAGGGAGTGATTTAACTATGTCCTTTTGTTTTGTTTTACTAGGGGATGTGAAAGTTTTTATCTCCCTGCTTTGCATGGAGATAAAAACCAGCGTCCCCGCTGACAGAAGAGAGTTCTGTGTTTACACTCAGATCTCTCTCCTGTCAGTTGTTCTGCCTATCGCCGAGTCACGGTCATGAATTGCTGGCCAGGACCTGGTGATTGACATCTACAGGAGCCAATGACAACGCGGGTAGGACGGCATGCGCGTGCCCCCTACCTGGGAGTGCATGTACATGATCCTGCACAGAGCAGAAAGCAGTACTTTAACAAGTGGTTAGATTGAACCTGCTCCTGGTGTAACAATATTGTATTGCAGTTTCAGCCACTGCAGCATACTGTTCATGACACCATGGACCGGCGGGTGGTGGCGTTAGTTTGCTATAACTAGGTATAAATTGTATATATCTTCACATAGACATTCTTGCTCTTTCTTGCAGAGCAGTGATGATGTGCCAGACTTGGCAAACAGTAAGATTTCAGAAGTTATGTTGATGAGGCAGCACAGTAGCTTAGTGGTTAGCACATCTGCTTTACAGTACTGGGGTCCTTGATTCAAGTTCCGGTCTTGACACACTCCAAAGACATGCTGGTCCGTTAATTGGCCCGAGTATGTGTGTGAGATAGAGACTTTAGATCGAGGGCAGGGACTGATGTGAACATACAGTATGTAAAGAACTGTGTGAATTGTCAACGCAATATAAATGCTTGTAATGACACGTTTCCAATTGGCTATTTTCAACTAAATCATCTCAAGAGGTTAAGTTAAGCCATAGCAACCAGAGTTCATCATTGTGATTGCTCCAACGTACTGTCTGTTTGCCCCCATTTGACACTCATCATTGTTCTGAGCTCTTTTCATTTTCCTTTCAGGGTTGACTTTTCATAGTTTTTTATATTTATTTTTTTATTATTTCTTTCACCGGAGATAGGAGACTGTCGCCTCGTGTTTGAATTTGCATTTGACGGCAGAGTGAATAAGTGAAGGTCACTGCACAGAGATTTCCTCTCTATTCTGTTTTTATAATACAGGTCCTCTTTATCAATCATGCTGTATATAGAGGGCTGTTAGCCTTGCACACCGTATCGTCTGCAGAGAGCGTAGCGCCGTACAATGTAGATAACCGCAATGCAAATGGCTTTATTCATGCCGCGCTCCACTGTCCCTTTCACCTCGTTTTCATTAATAAAGACTGTTTTATCAGCCTGGCTCTTCATGAATAGGGATGAATCGGAGGAAATTTAGGAAGTTTAAAGAGAATCATTAGAAAAATGTGCTTTTCAGAGAATGCTGTGCTCTCCGGCGGTGCTGAGCCGCTCAACAATTACTAAATTTCCTGTAATTCCTAGCTTGGTATAAGCTAATCACAACAGCATCGAGGACCTCAATTTACATGGCGGTCCATAGAGACAAGGAGCTGTTAAAGCAGGACGTGGCGAGTGCGTCCCTGTAGAGACCGCGCCAAGTCATTACTCGACCGTTACTTGGCTGAATGGGATCTTGGCATGTAATCAACCATTGACTGGAGTCCTTCATTCAGGTTTCGCTGTGTCTTCCTTCAGTGCCTCTTAAAAACCCAATTTTCATCCGATCTCACAAACACATTTCAGCTCTCGTATTATCAGTAATGCGCATTACCGCAAAGGATGCCATCAATGAAATGGGGGCTGTCAGAAAATCACTTTGCCAGTTTCTGCAAACCTCAACGCTATCATTTTCAGGGGGAAGCCGAGCACCGGGCGCCGAGCGCCTTTGAAGATCCGACTCTCTTCCTTTTAACAAGCTGCAGAAAGCTATTAGAAGGGAAGAGGGTTCTTCACTGAAATGTCTGCCGTGTAACAAGCAAACATTTATGTATCTGGCAGCCCTGGTAACCGCACTCCTAGATCCCCTCTACAATACCAAAAATGAAGCATCAACACCCATGAGCATACCACGTGGTGCCCATGTTTTGATGCTGTAAGGGGTTCATTATTGGGTCTGCTTGTAGAATTGGGAGACCCCCCACACACACACGCAGGAATGGCAAATTTCTGTACATTCCATTTTCATCATGCCAGGGCTCTTCAAATACACTTCCCAATATTAATAGAAATTAAAAATAATAATAAGGCTGATGGTGTGAATACAGTTTTTGTGGATGTCTTGATTCCGTTGTCAGCTTTACACTTCCTTCAGCCTCTTGTGCTTCTTATCTGGCTTTTGATTGAATTTTTGAATAGGTATTAAGGAGAAGCGATTGTCTTTTCTCACCAAGGCGTCAGATTCTTGTCATTGGTGGTGGCCAGGTCGCACCTATTTTATACATCAGTAGTGACAATCAGCAGTGAGAATGGCACTCATCTGTCACATACAAGTTTAGCAGTAGGGGTATAAAATAAAAAATAAATAACTGTTTTGAGTCAGTTTATTTTAAACATTCTGATGTCTACCAAGATTGTATCTTGGATCTCTTAAGTTAAAAAAGCTGATCGTCCTACAGGTTCAAGTCATAAAGTACTAGTATGCACCTCATACTAGCACATTATGACAGACTTACCTGCAAACAGATCCTACCACCACAGTGCTGTCATGGCTCCCCTGGTGCTTCCATCTTCACCCAGTCTCCCTTTTGGGTTCTGTATCTTCGGCCGTTTGAATGGCTGGGCTGCAGTGACATCACTCCTTCACATGCACAAAGGGGTAACATCACTGCAGCTAACAGAGTGGGCCGTAAATGTGATCCTAAATGAGCATGTGTGGCTCAGATCACATTATCCACTAACCACTTTAAGGACCCATTTGTTCTGCACAATGGTGTACTGCAGTGTTAATCATTCTGAGAGGCACCCCAATGCAGCTTCCCAATGCACCTGTGCTGCAGTACATTTCTGCATGTTTTTGTGCACTGCTGCTGTAAATGCTGCATGCACGATTTTTGTTATGTTGTGGTTCATTCAAATGAATGCCCCAAAGCTGGCCATAGATCGGGGGTCAGCAACAAGTAGATTGCGGTTGGGTGGCTGGTAGATCGCAGTCTGGGCTAGCTGACCCGCCATCCCACATCATCAGATTGCAATGCAGAGGGAATACTTGTAAAGCTGAAGCTGTAGTAGGGAGCAAGAGCCACATAAGCCGATGTTTCCTCTGTAGTGTCGGCTCCTGTCCCATGCGGAATGATACCAACTGCACTCCACCTCTTATCCCGGGTACTAGTCTCCAGAGTGGTGCCAGCAGCAGGAAAGAAGAGATCTTCAGGTCAGTGTGAAGCAATACACTGGGCATAATAGTATAGGGCTGCTTTCACACTGATGTGCTGCGGTTTACCCACACCGCGGGTGCAGTGCAGTGCAGTGTACCTCCACTTTCCTGCGTGCTTGCTGCACTTAGCAATAGACTTCTATTATCTTAAGGGTTTGGTGCACTTGCTGAAAGTGCACCAAAACCCCTGAACGAGGGAATTTTGGTGTAGTTTCATAAAGTGCCCACACCCGCAGGATAAAATAGCAGTCTATGGCAAAGAATGGCTAACCCAGGAAAGTCGCAGATGCACTGCACCCATGGTGCAGATAAATCGCAGCTCATCAGTGTGAAAGCAGCCTTAAAGGGGGCTCAGAACTGTAAGGGTTCATTTACATTTGCAGTTTGGGGGGTGGTAAAACCTCATAGTTAAGACGTATTTTTGTCACATTGCCCCAACTGCACCCCCTTTAGCTGCAGTGGCCAGGTGTGTACATGTCGCAGCTGCAGCAGGAGTTAAAAGCCCTGTCGTGGTTGGTGGGTGTAGCACATGCCAGGCATGACCCCTTCAAGTACCCTGTAACCTTGTGCAGTACAGCAAACAAGGGGTTAAAGCAGGCAGCACTGTTTTGGTTTCTCACCACCTGCTTTAACCCCTTGGACCCCACAGAAGCATGCAGTTGTGGGCGCTTGCAGAGTGGCCCCATTTACTTGAATGGGCTGCAGTTGGAAGTCAGTAGCACCCACCAATAGCAACAGGGGGGTTAATTCCTGCTACGGCATGTGTACACCTTTGGTTACTGCCTCAGCAGCTAAAGGGGCTAGGGTCGGGGGCGGTAAAACCACGACTTAACTCAACTTTTCATGTGAACGTGCCCTAAGGGTGCCGCTGCCAAATGCAACTAAGGGCTCAATCACAAGTGCATTAGGTACTGCTTTGAAAAGCGATCCAAGTGTGTTTGACAGGCGGTAAAGAAGCAATATGTTGCCTCCTCACCGCATGATTTAAACCCATGATTGCCGTGCAATGCACAGGATTGCGACATGGTAGTAAAGTAGTTAGAGGTTTAAATCGTGTGAGGAGGTGGCTCTGGGCCCGGTGATCTTTGACTGCTCCCTTGTTCAGGTAGGTCTCTACCTCTTTAAGGCTGCCTACACCTGCTATAGATGGATTATTTTTTGGGTTGATCAAAAATAAAAAAATGAGCAGATTCCCCCATCAACACAAGTGAGGTAGATGGAGGAATCTTCTCTGCTGTACTATTGTGTTTTTTTGTGTTTTTTTTTTTTTTTTTTTTTTTTAATAGCAGGGACTACCTTGCTGCTATAATACACTGATCAGCTTTGCAGGTGATTACTTGTATACTGATTGAATGAAAATTTTCCCTCATTCCCACTTAAGAGAAGCCAATCATTAGAGCAACTTCTCTGTAGGAATGGCCATAGATGGATCCAAATTTCGCTGGTCCTTGCTGAACCAGCCAATTTTCATTCCATTTATGGCCAGCTTAACACGACACACATTACAGGGGTGTGGACATTTTTGAAAAAACTACTACTAAATCGGTATCTCAATCTACTTGTCCCTTATGACAATCTACTTGTCCTGATAAAAAAAAAATTTTGTAACCAAAACTGTATTTAAATTTGCTTTAAGTAATGTCTAGGCCTAATAAAAACAAAAGGGGCTTTATGGTGACTTAAACGTTTAATATTTTTAATATTGAGCTGTTTCTCCTTTCCTCCCTGCCTGTCTCCAGGACCACACCCGGGAACTAGCAGGGAGGTGAGAGACCTTGCAGTGCAATGAGCACCGATTGGTTGCTTGTCAGGAAAGGGGAGTGTTGGGCTTATTCTTTATCCCTTTTGCTGCCAGAGCTGTTTTTGCATTTTTTACACACGTTTAAAAAAAGATTACACAAAACTCCAAAACATTATATATTTTCTGAAATCAGAGACCCTAGAGAATAAAATAGCTGTAGTTCCAACTTTTTATGTCACACAATGTTATCACAAAGGTTTTTTTGTTTTGTAAAATATAAAAGACGAGGTTGTATTGTGTAAATAGATATCCAACATGCCAAACCTTAAATATGCGCGCGCTGGCAACATAGTAGGCTGTGTGGAAGCAATCTGGAGGGAGCGCTGCCGCCCGAATGCTTCCAACCGACAGTTGGAAGGTAGAAAAAAAAACTCCGTGTCTGACGCCCGGCGTTGGGTGATATGAATTGAACATCCCTGCATTAACACATGAAGCAATGTGTATTGAAACGTGTGTATTCCAGCAGACTGGACTGGTGTGACTGGGGGGTTCATTCCCAGTGCCTTTAGTGTTTTGAACGTGACCGCCACCAACAAGTATGTTATGAGATCACTGTCCTGTCCCTCACTATTGTTATCCTGTAAAGAAGTGAACTTCCAGGAAAACAGGTCAGGAAATATAACAGTGACAATTCTATAACAATTTATTTGATTTATTAAAGTTATTGATATACTGCTGTCAATTTACAGTGTTTTACATATTATACATTCTCATCAGCCTCCACCCTTAAGGAGTTTACACATGAAAGTCCCTATCTCACATGCATACATAAGCCTACTAGGGCCAATATAGACAGGAGCCAATTAGCTCACCAGCATGTCTTTGGAGTGTAGGAGGAAACCGGAGTAACCAGGAGAAACCCATACAAGCACAGGGAGAACATGCAAACTCAATGCAGATAGTTTTCTGTTGGGATTTGAACTGGATGCCCCAATACTAATGGCTTTACATGTGTTAAAAGTGGAAATGACTCACAAACATGAGCTATTTTAGGGGTATATAATAATCATCATATTAATAATAATATTTCAGTAGTAGTGCTACATATACAGTGCCGATCTCATAAACTCTTTGTTAACTGCTTCCCGACCGCCCTATATCAGAAATACTGCTACAGAGTGGCACAGATGTGCAAAATCACGTGTGTATATATATGTGATTTTGCATTTCTGGGTAAGGGGCATGAGCCCTACTCACGCCACCATTCGCTGCCGTGGCTGTCAATCACCGGGTCCTGGCCGGTGATTACTCGTCGATGCCCGGTGATTGCCAAACATCTCCGACGGGGAGGAGAACCGTTTGGAAACAAAACAGTTCTCCATGTCAGCTCTTGCACACTGGTTTGGATGGCTGTGCACAGCACCGCCATGCAAAGTAGTGTGCTTACAGTGACGCACAGAGACACAAGTAAAACATCACACAGTTAACCCTTTGATCGCCCCTCATGTTAACCCTTTCCTGCTCAGTGCTATTAGTACAGCGTCAGGGCTTTTTTTTTTTTTTTAGCACTGATCACTGTATCGGTGTCATTGGGGATGTCAGTGACACCAAGTCAGTTCCCCCCAGTGTCAGAATGCCTGCCACAGTTCCGCTATAAGTCGCTGAACGCCACCATTACTAGTAAAAATAAAATCCCAGTGTATATATACTGCCATTTATAAATGCTATAACTTTAATGTAAACCAATTAATTTACACGTATTGGGATTTTTTTTCGCAAAGACATGCAGCAGAATACATTTTGACCTAAATTTATGATGAAATTTGATTTTTCAAAATTTTTTTACTGGACATGTTTAATAGAAAAAAGTCAAAAATATTGTTTTTTTTTCAAAATTGTTGGTCTTTTTTTTTTTTTTTTTTTATAGCGCAAAAAATAAGAACTGCACAGGCGATCAAATACCACTCAAAGAAAGCTCAATTTGTGTGAAAAAAGGTTGTAAATGTAATTTGGGTGCAGCGTTGCATGACTGTGCAATTGTCAGTTAAAGCAACGCAGGGTCGTTACACAAAAAAATGGCCTGATCAGGAAGGGGGGTAAATACTCAGGAGGACAAGTGGTTAAAATGATTTTACAAACAAAGCAAATGGGCACAAAGGCCTAATGCTTTATCAGCGACACTCTATTACAAAATAAAAGAGCATACACCTACAAAAGCGAATAGTTACCCAACATTGTACATAAGCACAGGAGCCGAAAATGTCTTTCACACATCTAGAGACCTTGTGAATTCTGTTGTGTGAAAGACCTTTATCAGCTCCTGGGTTCATATACAATGTTGGTTTACTCTTTGCATTTGTGACAACTCATAGGGCCCCCCGGGCAATAGGGGATCATGGGGCCCGTGTCCTTGCCCAAACTTTAAAAATCCTATGAAAAAGGTACCAGGGGCATCTCATAGGGCCCCCTACTGACCCCGGGCCCTTGGGCAGTGCCCGAGTTTCCAAATGGTCAGTCCGCCCCTGCACCTGCGACAGTATGGTTTCCTCTAGAATCCTCTAGTGTTATGGTGCCAAGATACCATTTTGATCTGTTAAAATGTTTGGAATATGAGATTGATGTTTTAATAATCCATACCTCCCAACTTTCTGAGATGGAAATGAAGGACACCTATGAGCAAAAGTGTGTAGGCATAGGACACCCCGCCACGTCCCCTTAAAGGAGAATTGTACAAAAATATGATTGGTTAAAGTCACAAATGCTTTTTTTTACCACTACTATTCCTTTATATTGGCTTTTGAAATTTATAAATGGAGCTATCTAGAAATTGTATGAAAGGTTTATCACTGGGAAACACTTTTTGATAGATAAGTAGTGCATTTTGTATACAACTATATAGATCAGACCGAAATGAGGGACAAATGAGGAGGAAGGAGGGGCAGAGGGACTTTGTTCTGATTGAAGGACAGTCATTCAAAATCTGGGACAGTTGGGAGCTATGATAATCTGTTATTAAACTTGTTATAATATGAATTTTTAATGAATTCATGTGACATTTTTGTATTGGTGGTTATGCAATAGATACCAAAAAAGTGCCATTTTCTGCTCATCAGAAAGACGTTTGTAATAGACTTGAGTTTCAGTTTAACGTAGAAGATGCTTTTAGTCAGCTGCAGCCAGGTTGGCATTTTAAAGGCTCACTATCGAATTTAATGACTTGTAATGACTGGCGCAATTGGCAACGTTATCTCATTTGCTTTTAATTCTATTCTTAAACTCCACTGTGAACAGCGATCAATTTCCGAGCTCCAGAGGTGCGATCCTGGGGGTGGTGCCGTACAGCCGCTGAACGTGATGAATTAATTTGTGCCACAGTGTATATTATCAGCAACCGTGTTCTTCCTGTTGTGTAAAGCTTGAGGGGCCACTAGACAGAAATCACAAGTTGCTTTATATAGAAGTGTGTTCAGGAACATTTATAGACAGATAAGGAGACTGAACATGTCACAGCAGCCCGAGATCAATGTTTATGTTGTGGGGATGATATTTATCGATACACAGCTGACATAGTAGGTAATGATATTGTGACACAGCTCACTTCCTGCTCAGTAATCAAAATGCAGCAATGTATTGTGTGCACTGTCATCCTCATCCTGTGTGTGATATTGGACTCTGTTACCCCCATGCTTTGTGTGGACTGTGTTACTCCTTGTCCTGTACTGGTTCCACATTTGGAGGGGAGATAGTAATGGTTGGTCACCTCTTCTGAACAGATTAGCAAACCACCTTCCATCATCTTCCTCATCATGGTGGTTTTCATGTCGTGACTGACCATTGAAAACTGGAACCTGACTAAGCCTCACTGTTACATGAATGTGTCTGTTTGCCTAATGATACTGCCATGTTATCAGCTGACCCATTTACACAGATTTAATCATTGAAGGCTTTTTTTCTCCCCTCCGTTGTGTATATATAAAAAAAATGGAGACACGGGATAGAATTATGGGGCGGAGCAGGTGGGAGTGCTAGTTCTCAATGTATAAATAGATTTCTCACATACAGAAAAGATGTGAAAAAAAACAGACGAGGAAGGAGCACCAGGATGCGTATGGCACACTGTGCCCTGTGACTTTTCTTGTGGGTCGTTTTCAGTTGTCTTGTGTGTACAAGAGGCAAAGGAGGAGATTCAGTTCATATCGCCTGACACCCAGGACATGAACCTTAACCCTGCTATAGGCAAGTAGCAGGGCTCACCTGTCAGGTGGAAGCATTCGGGCGTAATGCAGTGAGATGTGCACTGCATTACATTCTGTGAAGCACAGGGGAGACATGCAGGGTCACCAAAAATCATCACATGGACCCAAGCATATAACCCCCCCCCCCACAATTTTTCAAGGCCCCCCACCCCTACATATGTACGCAGGTACAAACGTAAAAGCGCTGGGGCGCCTACGCATGAAAGGGACGATCGCGATACACATTACATATCGCCGAAGGCCAGAATGAGAGCAATAATTCTAGCACCAGACCTCCTCCGTAAACTGATGACCTACAGTATGAGGTTTTGAAAAAGTCACCTGTAGAAAATATAGGGTTACTAAAGTTTGTTGACATTTCAGGAGCGTGCGCAAATTTTAAGGTTTGACATGTTGGATATCTTCTTACAAAACAATTGGATAATTTATTGCTTTTTGTGCCCTAAAATTAACTTAAGTGTATTTTTTACAGAAATTTTGCATTTCCTAGATCTTTGTGATAATATCGTGTGACATAAAAAATTGGAACTACCACTATTTTACTTGCTAGGGTCTCTGATTTCAGAATATATATAATGTTTTGGAAAAAAAAAAACAGCTCTGGCAGCAAAAGGGATAAAAGATAAGCCCGACAGTCCCCTTTCCTGACGAGCACCCAATTGGTGCTCATTGCACTGCAAGGTCTCTTCCCTACATGCTAGTCCCCGGGTGTGGTGCTGGAGACAGGCAGGGAGGGGAGATGGAGATAAAGAGTGCAATATTAAATGCTTAAGTCACCATAAAGCCCCTTTTTGTTTTTAAAATCCCCAGACATTACTTAAAGCAGATTTAAATATAGTTTTGGTTAAAATATATTTTTTTTTATCAGGACAAGTAGATTGTCATGAGGGACAAGTAGATTGGGACCCTGATTAAGTCCCTGGACAAGTAGTTGTTTAAACAATTTCCACACCCCTGAATGTTCTATTCTGCTCCACTCTCTGCTACTAACTGCTCGAAAAGATGGTGAGAAATGGGAAAAGCTCCAGCCAAGTGAAGGCGTCCTAAATGATTAACCCTAATGATTATTAATATTCTGCTGATTATTAATATGTTTGCTTCTTTATTGCTGGGAGTGCTGATTCTGTGAATAGATCCTATGAATGGCAATGATGAGTGGAAATCCTGAGGTTTTGATTTCACCTGCCAACCTTCTATGGCTTGTGTGACCTCTATGGGAAGTTATCAGGATGAAACCAGAGGATGACATGGACTCTCTGAAATCTGTTGAGCTCTTTGGCTTTAATCAACATTATATAAAAAAAGAGTTTAGCAATCAACAAAACAGAAGAATAGCTACTGTGTTTGATAGAAAAACTAACATTCTATACCATTCTGACATTGAACAATGCTATCTATTATTGACAGTGTCATCTGAGCCAAAAGTGGAAACATCCAATTTGTAAAGGAGCTAGGAATAGACTTTTGAACTTAAACAGATTTGCCATCAAATATATTTTTTATGTGTCAGAGTTACTGGTGTTTATTACCTCTCACAGAGATCACAGTACCCCCCTGTCATTGCCTTCATCTGCTTTTTTCTCCAGGAGGACACTATCTTTGTTCTGGCATCATTCTACTATCTACTTCAGACACGGTACAATAATGTAAATACAGGTACCTGTGCAGTTTGTGGCTGTGTTCACAAATTTCTGCCACAGATCAGCTTGTAACTTGCTACAAATGTACAGTGTTGCAGTCTGATCAATGGGGAAGAGGAGACTGAGAATATACTTCATTCTGCCTGCAGCAGATAAGGAAATGTAAAGTTACTAGAGATCCACAGAGGTATGGAGTCCTGAAGAGCTGAGGTTAAAAAAAAATAAAATTAAATAGGCCTGTTATCTTCCATGGCTGAAGCATGTGTCGGAGACAGATTGACAACTTTTGAGTAAGCTATTTAGTCTCGGGTCACTTGAGAAGAGGTGACCACTCATTATTTATACAGGATTTATATAGCACCAACAGTTTGTGCAGCGCTTTACAGTATAAAGGGGGACAGTACAATAACAATACAGTTCAACACAGAAAGCATAGGAGGGCCTTGCTCATGGAGCTTACAATCTAAAGGAAGGTGAAGGTGGTACAGAAGGTGATAGCTCAATGAATTTGGATGAAAAGCAGCTTAACCTTAAACTGCTTAAGGGTTTTTTTTTTTTTTACTGTCAGAGTGGTTAGAATGTGGAACTCCCTTCCACAGTCGGTGGTTACAGCGGGAAATGTTGCTAATTTCAAAGAAACTCTTAGATGGGCATCTTATTGAACACAATATACAAGGATATGGGAAGTAGTAGAGATATAATACATACAAACACACACCCACACAGGTTGGACTGGATGGACTGGAATTTTTACAACCTTACCAGCTATATATATGTAACTATGTAACATCCGTGTCTAGAAATGCGATGAAAATTAAGATGATGAGGGGGACTTTTCTGACATCATTTTGTTTAAAGTGCACCTGTTATTCAGAAAAAGTGGAGGGGAATTATTCCTCAGACTATTCCATCTCACCCCGTCTGTGACCACATTACTCATATTTCCACCTGTGACACTTTTTGTCAGAAGTAAACTGAAGTCCACAATGGAGATTTCTGCCTGTAAGAAACATTAAACGCAGCACTGGAGATGCCACAGATGTGCATATGAAGGAACGGGCGGATTTGATAATGGCATCATTCAGCATGAATAGTCTTCCTGATTACAATCAGGTGGATTAGTGGTGCTGGAGACATCACACGCTATTACAATCTGTATGCTCTGGAAGCCTTTATTTCACCTTCTCCATATTTTATCTTGCAGCGCTATAAGCGGATGGAATCTCGCTCCAATGTCAGCTGGAATTCATCACTGTGTACAGCTAATAAATATAAATAAACAGCAGCCGTGTTAAAGCGAAGAAGAGGATGCAATATTTGAGTCGGGATTTAGAGGGTTGGAGGGAGAGGAGGAGATGTGTAGATAGAAGTGGCGGAAATTAAGTTATTGGATCCACACAGCAGAAGAAACATTGCCAGGAGTTTACGAGTGAAATATTGGAAGATTCTTGTTTATGTTTAGGTATGTTTCATACGGCGTCAGATAAACTGCAAACAAACTACACTGTCTGTAGTGTGTATAAATGAACGACCACTATTAACGACCAACCAACAGCAGCCGAAAGACATACAGAAACCTGGCAGCTTGCCGAAGGGGACACGTGATCTTTCATCAGCTGCTGGAAGGGGTCATGTGATCTGCCATTAGCTGCTGGAAGGGGTCATGTGATCTGCCATTAGCTGCTGGAAGGGGTCAGGTGATATCTCATCAGCTGCTGCTCTGAAATGGAGAGAGTATAACGGTGATATAAACAGGAGTTTAAAAACTGATAAACTTTAAAACTAAAATACAGTTGACAAAAAATTATTTTTATCTCCCAGGAACAGTAAACTTTCACTGAAGTATATTTCCCAATAAACACAAAGGATATAAATCCACTTTGTGTGCACCAAATGCTTTTGGAAACCAGGTATTACCTTGAAAAAATAGCAGTGACATCAACACTGTGCTGTACATAGCCTGAGCAAAGCTGTGGGAGGTATCCAGAAGGCTCACCCACTACAAACTGACTGCGGAAAACTACAGGAGGGCGCAAATACAAGACCCGTCACCCCTCACAAGGAGAGAGAGCAGTAGTGATGGGTCTTTATTACAGGAAGCTCCTGCAAAGAGGTAAAGTTTCATACTGAATTACAGCACAGATCTGGAAGATATATACAAAGCACACTGAGATTCAGGGAAGAATACATGCCTCTTGTGTTTAGACTATATTTGCTAATCCCAGAGTTTAGCTTTGATATCCGTGACATTTACACAGCCCCTTGGAACTTGGAGGAAACCAGAACAAATTTCATGGAGGAACTAACTCTTCCAGAGAGTGAAAGATTCCTCTTTACCACCTGGGAAAAAAATAGGCCTCGACTACTTAGATGTCCTAAAGACCTCAGGCTAAGGCTCCATTCATGCTAGGGTTTTTGAAATTGCGTGTTCAGGTGCCATTCATTTCAATGGCACCTGAAAATGCTGGGCATTTTTGCGGCAATCGTGACACGTTTTTCCACACTGCAAATGTGCTGTGATAGCGCAATCAAAATTGCGCATCTCTTGATTTCGTCTTTGGAATTGCGGCGCATTTGCCACAAGGAAAAACGTGGTGCGATTGCAGCAAAAATGCCCTGCGTTTCCAGGTGCCACTGAAATGAATGGCACCTGAACATGCGATTACACTTTTACAGCGCGTTTTCAAATTACAGGCAGAATTGTGGCGATTCCCCCTGCAATTTGAAAAACCCTAGTGTGAATGGAGCCTAATGCTCTTGCTTTTCTTCCTTTGTTAGCAGCTGTCACTGTTGTCCCTTAGCTGTTTCTAGATTCTTTGCGTGGGTTACTTCAAATTCAGAATAAGAATTTTATAGTGCCGTGTAGTATTTCTTGAAGGCTTTGTACTGCTCTGCTGCATGAGTACCAGGTGAACTAATCCGCATGAGGTGACCCTGGAAATGCTACAGTTATAGCACTTATGCAGTAGTAAAAGTACAGTTTTCTTCTTAATTCTGACTAATATACACAGATTTATTTAATACAAGGTATTGGCCACTCATATTCTTCAGAACTAACAGCCCCACGGTCTCCAGGACTGGGGGATACATATACCCTGCAGGACTGATGGCCAGCCATACTGTCCAGGACTGGTGAGCACTCATACTCTCCAGGACTGGTGGCCACCCATGCTCCTGGGGATTGGCTATCATCGACACTCTTTAGGACTGTTGGCTGCCCATACTTTTGAGGACTGGCGGCCATACATACTCATGAGGACTCATGGCCTTTTATATTCTTATGGACTTGTGACCACCCATTTCCTCCAAGACTGGCAGCCAACCATACTCTCCAGCACCTGCAACCAACCTTAAACCTGAAGACTGGTGCTGATTCATACTTTCCAGGACTGATGGCTTTCCATGCTCTCCAGGGGAGATGGGCATTCATTCTAAAGGGCCAAACACTGAATTTTCTATATTTTTCAAATCTGACATTTGGCCTACTTCTGGCAGTTTGCTATAAAAGGTTTGAGAAGTTGCTCAGCCACAAGGATCTGAGGTTATAAGAACATTCTTTTTTCTATGTTGGTGGAATAACCGAAGCCTGATTGTAGACGGTATTATAGTTCATGATCATGAACTCAGTGGACACTTCCGAGAATTCCACGGAAAAGCTGAGAGTGGCCAAACGTGCTCATTCTCCTCTAATGGTTTTATAGTGATTGATGAGAACAGAGAATCGGCAGACTGTAATTCTGCCATGGCAGGGAAAGCTGAGGGCCGCGGAAAGAAGGGATGGAGTATACATTAGAAGCTGCGGACGGACAGCTATAAACACGGGACTAAGTGAAATGAAATATAGAGAGCGCTCCAAGAACAGAAGCCCTATGAGGTGAGAGCTGGCGGCACGGGGCGAGGGAGAGTCAGAGAGCGCCCAAGAAGAATAAGGCAGTCGGGTGCCCGCCAGCAGCAGAGAGGCGGAATCATTAATCGCCGGGACCTTACATTAAGCACAAATCAGATTGATGAATGGGGCAGCCCAGACTGTACATCACACAGATTGGCGGAAAGTGAAATCATATAAATCAGTTCGGAAAGTCTTCGCACACCACGCAGTTCTGTCTGAAATAGTCCCGCCTTTAACCCTTTCTCTGTATGCCACATGACACCTAATCATGTGACTCTTAAAGGACTACTTTTAATTTGGAAAAAAAGCTGAGTGTTTAATAGAATAAATTGGAGTTGAATTAATGAAAAATTATTTTGCACTGTATATTATACAACAGGAAACTTTAAAGAAAACCTGACATTTTTCCTCTTCATTTTGAAATCTTGTGAGGGTGGGGAGTACAAAATTGCATTTCTACCATTTTCATTGTTACTCTTAAATCTTAGGTTATTAGATATATTTCAAGCCAACCTCATAAACTAGAATAGAAATCCCTTCCAGCAAACAATTAATTAATGAGGTTCTGGCAGCTGCATGCTATACATTGGCAAAAATGAGCATCTGCACATTTTTCTGCAGTGTAAGAGCACTATGGTGCAGGCGAAAAAGTGGGTGGAGTTTTTAGGCGTTTTTCCACCCCTGTGCAGCTGTGAGTTGGGCTGCTAGTTGGTGCTTCTGACCGAATTCTGCTGGTGGTGTAATTTCATACACGTAATTAACAAAAGTTCTGATTTGTAATTATGTTTAACCAGTTTGAGTTTACCATTCTTTTTTTTGTGTCTTAGAAAATCAATAAAATGATTAGAATGTTTAGAAAATAGTTGAAGGAAGAAAATCTATCTGATTGGCTTTGGCTGGTTCGCAGGCTTGTAGGTCACTGCTTTAATTACATTTGTTGGATTCTGGCCTCATTAGTCGCCATTCAGTCAGTTCAGCCAACATTCTAAAGAGGAATGTTCTCTGGTCATCTGAAAATTTGCCTCTTATAAGAAAATCTGTTTACAATATATTTGCAGTTCCCTGAGTATTACGTGGTATTGCCCCCTTGCAGGATCATGAAAACCTATGATTGTGATTACCACAAATCCTGCAGATTAAAGTGGTTGTTAGCCCTTATATATACCAAATGAAATGACTGGCCTCATGTGATACACAGAGATGGAACAAATCATCCTACATAAGTTATACCTGTTTATCTACAGCAGTCTGTCTCCTACATCCATTCACAATGCAGAATTTACACAGGATCTTTCAGCTATGAAAGTTAAGGGACGGGGAGATGAAGTCAAACTCTGAGGAGAGCTTTGAGAGCTGACTAGAGAGAAGAGACACACCCACCTTCACACAGGAACAGTGTTGAAGCTATCATTCACTGGCTGCACCCTCCCCGTCACCATTTTTCTCTTGGTGTCAGGAAATTTCATCAGAAGTGACTCATGCTGATAGCGGAAGAACGAGGCAGCAGACAGAAATGACACTTAGCGCCCTGGATTGAGACAAGTATGTCTGAGGTTTGCAATCATTTTAACTATTAAATAAAATGAGCAAATTGATCCAAAAAGACAGAAAAACTTGGATAATCTGATCCTTTCAGACCAATATTGATGCCTAGCAGCTCTTGAATACATAGACACAAATTGCAAAGGGAAGCACACGATTCACAATATTGCTCTAAGCGGACTCCATGGGTGCCAGTACAACTCTGGAGCTCAACATACAAAACTTGATAAAGGAGTACCACCGCACACCATCACCCAGCATTTTCCATCAGTTTTTATGAACCAGATGGTTAGGACATGACCTAGCACTGATTCTCTCACTCTGACGTGTTTCAACCACACCTGAACTTCCTTGTAGAGCTATAGGTAATCAGGGTTAACAAATTACATGTTGATAGTGACTAGGGCAAACTACATGACAATCCTGGGGGGGATTAATACATCAAGACTGGATGAGACCGATCAGGTTTGTGCAATTCACCAGGATGGACTGCTGCATTGACTGATATTTAATATTTTATTAATAACAAAATTTTTGGTTTTGGTTTTTTTTTGATCTTCATAAAGAGTGCAATAAACTTAAATTTATTAATCACACATTAAAGTGTATCTATAGCCAAAACAAACATGTGCACTAACACATTGCAGTGCTATTCATTTTCATTTAAATGTGTTTTTTACTAGAACACTTTATTAAAATACAGTGTAATAGAAGGCTTGGTATTCAGCTAGCACACAGCTCACAAGAGAACTGAGTTCAATAACATCGCTCCACATGTACATAGCAGGTGCTATACATTTTTCATGGCATCCCAACATATGACAATGCAGCTCCAACAAACACAAAAAGCGCTATGCATTACTGTGCATTGTATTGCCAAACATGGTTCATATCTGTTTTCTTGGATGTTTTTGTGCTTTGCTTGCCCATTCATTTGAATGTGCTGCTCTAACTCAATGCAAGTTAATTCCTGAAAAACATGTTAATGCCCTTTGTGGAAGGTCTGAATGAGCCCTTATTCCTTTTTGTGTCCCCACTGGAAAGATTCACTCTTTTTTTGTCCTGGTCACCATTTTCATGCAAAGCATTTTTGTGAATGGCAAAGTGAATAACTGCAGGGCTAAAATAAAGTGCATATAAAATATACTGTAAATATCAATTACATAAATTCATGTAACGAATGCCTTAGTGAAAACTAATGAACTTGGCTAACGAAAATACTAAATCGTCACCATATAGTAAAATAATTGTGACATAAACAAAGTGCTCAGTCCACAAAGAATGTCCAAAACGTACTCTTCATATATAGCAGTTCATTTGTGCAGATGATCAACCAGTGAAGTCTCCTTGTGTGAATTCATCACTACAATGCACTCACCAGAAAACCAAAACGTATTGCGTCCAATGTGTGCTAAAACCTCCATGGATCGCTACTCTCCAGGCACCTCTCACAGGCATGGATTGCCCCTCTCCATGCATGGCCACACACAGCCAAATAATCCTATGACACGTAGCTCACCACATTTCATAGTGTAGTATATTTATTAAATATATTAAGAGCCAGATATATTAAGCAAGTAAAAAACAACTGTTTCATGTGGAAAGACATAAACTGCCAGCAGTCAGATTTAGATGGCTGCCACTCCAAACCACGGACATAGCGCCGTGACGTCAGCATGTAAAGCCCCTCCCTACACGTTTTGTGCACCAGTGCCTCCTCAGGGGATATGCTTACCATTAACGTCGTGCGTGGTCTCCTTAAATAGTCTGCGAAGCGTCGCGGGAATTGGCGCACACCATTTTGTTGTGGATCAAAAAAGATTGTGCCACATAACCAGAGTTCAAAGCAAAAGACATTACCCAACTGAGAAAAAACACAGTAATTGGATGGTTATACTTATCCTCTAGATTTCTTCAAGCTCATAAAAATTTATTTAATTTTCATAAGGTGCCAAAAAAGGATAATATATAAAAGATTTTTTTGAAATACCAAATAACAAGCAGGCCATTTAAATAAAAGACCACTCAATCATATACTAGTATTCAAACAATATGACATACATCAAGATATAATTCTGGCAAAGAAAAAGAGACAATAGTAAATATATTAAAAAAATCATAATATATGAAATAATTTTTTTTCAAATGGGAACTAAAAAGTGAAAATAATAAAAAGTATGTATAAAAAACAAAAAAAGACAAAAAGTACATCAATCAACTGTTAATGAAACAATTGATGTCAATATCCACATTGAAACCTAGAGGGGTTAGGGATTGTATTTCCTGGGGGCGAATAATATCAATCCCTGTAAATTTAATGCCAGTAGGATCCCTACGATGCACTCCCTAAAATGCTTTGAAAGAGAATGCTCTTTAAAACCTTTCTTGATATTATACAAATGTTCTCTCAAACGATCCCTCAATCTCCGGGTGGTCCTCCCTATATATTGTCTATTGCAAGGACATTTGAAGAAATACACAACATATTTACTATTCCAGGTGATAAGTGTCAATACAGTAATTCTTACCAGTTGAGTAAGACTTAAATGAGGTAATTCTGTTTCTCCTAGTACCCTCAAAACACATCATGCATTTATTACAGGGAAAAAAACCTTTTAAATCAGTAAACAAGGTTATCTCTTTGGACGGATTAACCACATTGGGGGCCAGCTTGTCTCTCAAAGTAGGTGCCCTGTGGAAAACTATCTCAGGTCTTTCGGGTAACAATCTGGCAAAAATAGGATCCCCTTGTAAAATCCCCCAGTGCTTCCTAATGATGTTCCTAACCTGTAAATATTGGATGGAAAAAGTAGTTATAAAGGGACAGACCATAGGGTCACATGACCAGTCAGGCTATCCCTATCCACAGTGGCTACTTGGTGAATTGCATTATTGAGAATACTTTAATCGTATCCTTTTTCTACAAATCTACTTCTCAAAATCTCTGTTTGCATAATATTCATCTAAATCACAACAGTTCTGCCTCATCCTCACAAATTGGCCTTTAGGTATGTTATTGAGCCATAGGGGGTGATGGCAGCGGTCAATGGGAATATAAGGCTCCATTCACACTTATGCAACTTGTCACACAGCTTTGGGGTCCAAAGTCGCATGGCTATTGGTACCCCCCCATGTTTTCCAAGGGGTACCATTCATATCTCTGCGATTTCAGAGTAGTTCCTGCAGTACTTTGGCCCAACTTTCATGCAACTTGAGTGCTATAGACTGCAATGAAAAAACTTCAAAAGTCGTATGAAAGTCGCAACTGAATGTTATTCATGCAACAGTTGTTCAACAGTTGTCTATTATCATTAATGGAAGCCAAAGTCGTATCCAAGTTGCACCCATCCAAAGTTGCGTTAAAGGTGCACTGCAAAGTCGTGCAACTTTGGAGTCTTACAAGTGTGAATGGAGCCTAACTGTTTTTATCTGTTGGTTTAAAAAAGGATTTAGTAATGCTCTTAGTGCCATCATTAATCAATGTCAAGTCCAAAAAACTAATTTCTTGAAGGCGATAGGCATGTAACAATTTGATATTAAGGTTATTATTGTTCAGATTTACAAAAAAATATTGAGTGACTCGCCTGCTACAGGAGTAAGACGTCATCAATATGCCACTGGTAAAAAGTGGGTTCTGGCCAATCTCGAGAATAAATAACATCCTCTTCCCACCTGGCCATAAACAAATTCACCAAACTGGGAGCAAATCTTCCCTTGTCTGTAAATAGGACTTCTAATTAAACCAGAAATAGTAATGGGTCATAGTGAAGTCGAGAAGTTCTAAAATAAATGATTTTTGGACCTCAGGGATATCATCTGTTTCTTGTAAGTAATACTCCACAGCCTTCATACTATCACCATGGCCATTATTACTATATAAGGCGGCAACATCCGCCGTTACCAAAAAAAGTAGAAGGATTCACTGTGATGTTGCTCACACCCCTTAAAACCTGTTTAGTATCTTTCAGAAAGGAGGGTGTCCCAAAAACCAGCGGTTAAAGAAAGAAATCTATGTACTCTGGAAGAAAGAGAACCAATACCGCTTATTATTGGTCTTCCGGAGGGATGCGATTGATTACTATGGATCTTGGGGAGGGGAGTACATAGATTTCTTTCTTCAACTGCTGGTTTTAGCAAACATTGGACGCAATACTTTTTGGTTTTCTGGTGAGTGCATTGTGGTGGTGGATTCACATAAGGAGACTTCACCAGCTGATCATCTGCACAAATGAACTGCTATATATGAAGAGTTCATTTTGGACATTCTCTGTGGACGGAGCACTTGGTTTATGTAACAATTATTTCACTTTATGGTGGTGATTTAGTGTTTTCATTAGCCAAGTTCATTAGTTTTCACTAAGGCATTCGTTACATGAATTTATGTAATTTATATTTTATATGCACTTTATTTCCAGCGCTGCACTTATTCACTTTATCTGTTACTTGGCTTGTCACCAATTGTTGTGCTAGCTGCTTCTCTCTCTAAGTGCTCACCTTTATTGTTGATTTTTGTGAATGTGTTTTAAAGTTTCTTACTTAGAGATTTTGCCAGTAACAGTGCTGACAACACAAAACCACTTCCTCACAAATGGCAAAGGTTTTGTCAGCCTGTTGGATGTACTCCTTCAGTTGACTTTTGAGCTGCCAGCACTCACAGACCTGATGGCAGTCTAATGGCCAACTAAAGAAGTACCCACAGTAGGCGGACAATCCTGTGGCTAATTGCAAGGCAGTGATTTAGTGTTGTCAGCCTGAACCAGAAACTGTTAGGCTCTCCTATCTGTAAGAAACTTTACCAAAAAATATTTTCTGTATACAGGGAGACATGGTGACAAGCATACTGAAAAATAGAATTCATGTACTTGTTATAGAACAGTATATGTACCCTGGGTTGCAGGACACTGAGTTATTGCTGAAGGCTGGCAGTCAGGGACACTATACAGCAAGCCACACAGCCAATTAGATTCATACTCTTACCCTCCAGCTGCTATTTTGTTTTGCAAATCAGGTGTCTCTGTGTGCTACAGACAGTTCTTATTGCAGACTGTTGGTATGAGGCCCCTCTGGATGTAGGTTAGGGTGTATTGGTACAGAAAGTTTAATTGCTGAATTCTAATATCTCCCACTTTGAAGTGATAATGGGTCTAAGTTGGGGATCAGGGACGTCTGTGCCAAGGTTCTCAATGCCAAACTATTGTTAAGGCCTTAGTTCCAAAATCAGAAAGCTAGGCAGGAAGTATATGGCTGTGTCCTGGCTCCCTCTGCAGCTCCGACAACATGTATTTACAGATACACTGCACTGATTAATAAGCGTGTCTGAAATGGGAAATGTTTGCAGTGACCCATTCAGACTATCCAAATCTCACTTCCAGAGTAGTGTTAAGTCTGGATGCTTGGGGGAACACAGGCATTTCTGATTTTAGATGCTGAGGTTGGTTGATTTCATTTTGATGCACAGTGCTTTTGGCACCAACCATTCTGCATTGATGGGTTCCAATGCTTTAACTGCACAGATTTTCAGCTTGATAGTATGTTCCCTGCATAAATATATGTAATGGTATTTATTGTGGAAATATAATATTTATCACTGTGATGTTATGTCAGTTTTTGGGTGTGATAACTGTAAAACATACAATAAAATCTGCCGCTACAAAAAATGTTTAACAAAAAAAATCCTGATGCTGAAACTGATATTTCATGTAGACCACATGTAACGCCCTCCAAGTTAGCTAGGTTTGTTGTTTTGTTAGAGGCTGAGTAGCAGCCTTGGATGAGTTAGCAAGGGAGCAAGGCAGGCGTTCACCTCAGGACAGGCTGGGAGGCTCTAACAGGTCAGGTCTCCTGGAGCCCTCCCACCTTTCTAGAGAGTGGAGAGCTTTCTTAAACGGGTGGAGGAGGGGAGGAGGCCCAGATCTGCATGTTTGAGGGACCCTGGCCAATCCTCTGGCAGGAGGCTGGGCATGGTGACTGAGGCAACCAT
The DNA here is from genome assembly GCF_062004578.1 of Staurois parvus. Lineage (NCBI taxonomy): Eukaryota > Metazoa > Chordata > Amphibia > Anura > Ranidae > Staurois > Staurois parvus. The sequence goes on along the minus strand of NW_028318254.1, from coordinate 2,969,355 downwards.
CAAATATCACAGAGCGTGGGATGTGCAGGTCTGTGTTGGGTGGAAGGTGGTCTGAGAAGAAGGCTGTAGTGAGGCTTGGCGGGCGGGGGGCAGGTTGGGGAGCCCACCTGCAGACAGGATTCTGGAAGGGAGGATTTCCTCTGTCCCATCGTCTCCTTGGGAGGACAGCCTGTGAAACAGGGAAGGAGCCAGCCCAGCATAAGGCCTGTAGGCAGCCATCAACCCACCAAGCAAACAGGGAAAGACAGAGTGAGTACTCCTACACCCCTGGACCATATTCGGGCAGAGGGCGGTCTGGTGCAGTACCCAACTAGTCTTGATTCAGGACTGTTCTAAATCTACAGCTCTTGGGCCCTCTTGCCCAGGGATTCATCTGGGGTCTGAGGAGGTACACTAAAGAGTTTTGTTTTTTTGCTCTTCAAGGAGAGACTGTTGGGCATCCCATATACCCCTAGCCCCAATCCAAGTTTTAACCCTTTAATAAAAACACATAACTAAGCTCAGCGGCTGTTTACTGACTCTGAATGCAAAGTGTGGAAAATGTGTGTTGCCTGGCTGTGCAGAGCTTTAGGGTGGACCCAAGCTCAGCGACTCCTAAGGGGGTAGTGCTACACACATTATCTATCATTATATCTTGGTGAAATGGTTGGCGCCATATTGTAGTCCAGAGCCAGCCCAGTGCATGTCTCTTTTGTGGGTGGTTAAGCAGGGAAAAGTGGTATTGCTTGATGATATATACTTAAGGAAGAGAACTGTCTAGAATGGAAAATGACTGACAACAAGTGTGTCACTTAATAATGAAGCTGAAGAAGTCTGCTTTTCCGACCTCTAACCCTTATCGTACATATAAGGTATATATGATAGGTGGTGGTTATTACGGTCCGTAGACCTGTCCACCTTTCCACGCCAGAATCTCTCATATCTGTGACAAGTGTTAAACTAGATGATAAAATTTGCCGCTGCTCATTCTTTTCTCCGTCAGTGTGACAGACCGAGACAGCTCAATCTGCCTCTCCAGTATCCCTTATGAAATGCTTAATTGTCATCAGTCTGGCGCAGTCCTGCAGAGGCGGTTGTGGAGGAGAGCAGAATGGTGAGGTGACGCAGCTGACCGCACACAGTCGGGTGAGGTGGCCAGGTTCATAAACTGCTTCTAATCCCAGGGGTGTATTTGGTAAGGCACCCAGCCACCCAATCACAAAACCAGTTAACATGAGAACCTCGAAAGTAAAATGTGAATTGTTGCTTTTGTTTGTAACTTCGCAAACATGATGGGATTTGTTGGCTGTTGGTAGCACAACTATTGTATAAGGAAGTCCCAGCATGTCAGAGCGGTTTGTGTTTTCTCATTTTTATTTACTTGCTGATGTCTTTTTAGCCCTGGTTCAAGTATATGCAAATTGAATGTGTTTTGAACCGCATCTGATTCGCATGACGTGAACCAAAAGGAGCCGGTCCATATATGTCCGGGCTGGTCGCAGTACATTTTCAAAGAGGCTGGTACAATTTTCAGCCCGGTTCAGGTGTGATTTCCTGTGTAACACTGCACATATGTAAACCAAGCTATTGATGTTGACTTTTCATGTATTGAAAATGATTGTAATATGGTAGAATGGTGGGTGGAGCTATGGCGTGTCCTTTGCTTAAACAATCAATGGAAAGACATTTGTCTTTAGATTTTGGTACAAGGCTTTGCTCCACACATGGGTGGATACATGGTTTTCCTCTGATTTCTGTTCTGTTTTCAGTTTATATATGGCATACAGCGGTTTATGGAAACCATTTTTGGCACTTGCTAGGCTGAAAATGGAGCATCTCATTCCATCTCTTCTGGTTTTGCTCAGTCTTTGCACTCATCTGAGATTTATTGAATTGCATCATTCCCACTATGGGAGGCGCTTGGCTAGTCCACCACCCCCTAATCACAGTGCAGTCATTTTAATTATCTCCTTGTTGCTGGGCTGGGATAATTAACAATATTCCATATGACAGGGCGATTACACGCAGAGTTTCTTCTTTGGTGATAGAGTAATTGATGTACGGTCATTTTTTGTGTCATTATCAGGTGCGTCGATTGGTCTGGGATTGTTATGTGTGGTAATGGGGCCACATGGGAGCACTGGGTGATGAGGATTCGGCCTTCAGTGTCACTGGTCTCTTCCTTGTTAGAGGTGGGAGGATTCAGGAGTTCTCTGCTCAGTTCTCCTAGTAACTATGGGCATTTCGCCGTGCTCAGTGTGGTCATGGCGCTTGGTGTATTATCTCCAGTATATACCTGCTGTGTCCTTGCTGTACTCATTGTCAACATGGCAAATATTGAAGGGGACCATATGTCTAAAGAAGTCGATGCTCTAAGCCCCCATCCTCATGCGTGCTTTCAATTGGCGGTGCATGCTTTAGCAAGTTGTAAGTGGTGTTTCAGTTTTGGAAGGGCCCTCTCAATGGTTTTCTTTTTCTATTGGCTTTCTTTAGCTATAAGCTCGCCGTTAACCCCTGAAGTCTGTTGATAGTAGGTAAGGGCTGACCTTTTCTGTTTTTATACTAAACACACATCAGGAAAAAGAAATGACAGCCCATACATTACCCCTCACCTATAGATGCCAGCTGTCCCAGGCTTGGCTCTCTGTCCCTCCAATTCTGTGTCCTGGGCCAAGCCCTGGGATGACAATTGTAACTTTGAGTTACTGCACATACACACTAACTCACAAAAACAAAAAAAACACTCATTGTGGGGTTTAGGGCTTCATGTGGGCATCCTTGCCTATTTAGAGGTGGAGTCATGGTGGAACCAAGACATAAAAGTGAGTATTAACTAAAGCTGGAGAGTGCAATATCTGGTGAAACTCCATAACCTTGGTATGTATTCCCTCACCCCATCCACGCTCACAATATACTCCATCCCCGCCCAGTATCAAAAATGGCATACTGGGCCAAAAAACTAGCTAAAATATTGTCTGATTAATGCATGCAGTGCAAAAGCCTAAATTACTGTTTATAAACCGTACTCATTTCCTCCTTTACATAATATTATGTTTTAGGCATTTGTAGATTAACGATGTGGCAGAAAAGCCACTGTGATTGGTTAACCTATTAACCAGTCACAGATCCCCTGTAATTAGTTTGCCAACATGTAACTGATTAAGGGCTCTTGTCGAAGGGCGTTGTTTTCCTACTTGTGTGCGTTTAAATCAAATGTCAAACACAGGTCATCATAATCCCATTGACTTTAATTGAGCAGTACATACGGCTGTTCAGAGTCTGTGGGCTCAATTCACTAAAGAATATTGCATGTGTTAATTGGATCACGTGACACTTTTTTCCAATTATCTCATGTGATATTCAAAATTTCAATTCATCATCAGTTTATGCAGTATTTACAACACTAGTAAAAAAGGCATGGTAACTATGGCATTAACTGGCATTAACTGACTCTAAAGTCAATTCACTAAACTATATAAATAATTAAATTTTTTGAATAAGTCGTGGTCTAGCCATGCTTTATTCAAGGAATATATTTAGTTAGTGCTGGTTGTTAAAGTGGTTGTAAAGGCTAATTCTATGCATGAAGGTAAAAACACTTGTGTGCAGCAGTGTCCCCGTCCCCCTCAAAACTTGAGCCTCATCATGATCTAGCGATGTGAATGACAGCCTTGGCTATCCCAGGGCTTTGTTTCCTCATTGGGTGAGACAGCAAATGGGTGCCATTGGCTCCTGTTTCTGTCAATCACAGCCAGTCAACCAATGAGGAGAGAGAGGGGATGGGGCCAAGTCACAGCTCCGTGTGTGAATGGACACACGGAGCAGCGGGTGCCCCCATAGCAAGCTGCTTGCTGTTGGGGCACACAACAGATACGAGGAGTCAGGAGAGCCTGCAGGGGACATGAGAAGAGGAGGATCCGGCTCGGCCTGTGCAAAACCACTACACACAGCAGGTAAGTATAGCATGTTTGTTATTTTAGAAAAAAAGAAAAATTAACCTTTAGAATCGCTTTAAAGAGGTGGCATGTGCCGATTTCCTTAACAAACAATAAATAGCTTGTTGTTAATTAGCAGGTGTCCTTAACAACCAGTAAATATCCTGGTTGCTAAGGAGCGGGCAGCTGCTGCGTCCTTTACAACCATGACTCATTCTTCGGGTCTGGTATGGGCTTTAAGGGGAACCACATGCCAACATAAAATTTTTTTTAAAAAATCCCGTTGTCCCCTTCAAATCCATAACCTTATACCCATACAAGCCAGGAAAGGGAAGGGGAGGGGACAATCCAGCCCTCCCTTCCTCCTGAACCATACCAGGCCACATGTTGATGGGTGGTGGTTATGTGGGTCTGCAGCCAGGGGCTTATTGGAATCTGGAAGCCCCCTTTAACAAGGGGGCCCCAGATTCTGGCCCCCCCATGTGAATAACCCCAGATTCCGATAAGCCCCCACCCGCAGATCCCCACAACCACCGACCAGGGTTGTGGGGAGGAGGCTGGGGATGGGGGGAGGGGTTGTTCATGCCCTCCTCCCTTTAATGGGCTGCTGGGATGCAGGCTCAGAAAAGGGTCTGATATGGATTTTGGAGGGGACCCCACATTTTTTTTTCATTTTGGCATGGGGTTCCCCTTGAAATCCATACCAGGGCTTAGTAAGAATTGGGGGGGCCCCCCATGTTGTTTTTTAAAAATTATTTTTAAATATTGGCAGTTTTTTTGCTTACAATCTGTTGTCCTTAACAACTACATCATTTACTGGTTGTTAAGGACGTCGGAGGCTGTCCGCTCCTTAACAACCATGCTTACTGGTTGTTAAGGATGCTGGCTCCCGCCAGCATTAAAATACAGCTAGCTTTCACTACTAAAATACTGCATGACTTCATAAAATAGCTCATGCAGTATTTTAGTAGCTTTTTTTAGTGAATTGCTACAAGGTATTTTACCGCAGTTCTTTGAGCAGTAGATACCTCCTTGTGAATTGAGCCCTGTATTTGACCTGGTTTGCATGTCCTTTTGAGTAGCGTTTGAACTCCAGGCTAAAGGTAGCCTTTTTTTTTTGTCATGCTGTGTTTGAATAGCAAATGAAGCATTAGAACAGAATGCCTTTCGACATGAACCCTAAAGCTGATCAGTAGAGATGAGCGAATCGAACCAGGCGAACCGGAATTCGAGTCGAATTTCGGGAAATATTCGATTCGCGGCGAAACCGAAATTTTGCCTACTTCGGGTGCGCGAATCGAACATTTCCCGATCAGCCGGCAAAAGTGTCCCTGCAGTGAGCTCCGCTATTTCTGACAGTTCTCTGACAGAAGGAACACATGTTTAGCGGTTGAAACATTGTATCTATTAGTTTACATTTAGGATACAGATGTTTCAACCACTGTTCATGTGAAGAAGCTGTGAGAGAACTGTCAGAAATAGAGGAACTCTGCACATACACTTTTTGCCGGCTTGGAATTATTCTTCTTTTCATCCTACTTCTTCTTCTTCTTCATCTTCATCCTCAGAAGAAGAGGATGAGGATGAGGATGAAGAAGAAGAAGAAGAAGTAGGATGAAAAGAAGAATAATTCCAAGCCGGCAAAAAGTGTATGTGCAGAGTTCCTCTATTTCTGACAGTTCTCTCACAGCTTCTTCACATGTACAGCGGTTGAAACATCTGTATCCTAAATGGAAACTAATAGATACAATTTGTATCTATTAGTTTCCATTTAGGATACAGATGTTTCAACCGCTGTACATGTGAAGAAGCTGCGAGAGAACTGTCAGAAATAGAGGAACTCTGCACATACACTTTTTGCCGGCTTGGAATTATTCTTCTTTTCATCCTACTTCTTCTTCTTCTTCTTCTTCTTCATCCTCATCCTCATCCTCTTCTTCTGAGGATGAGGATGAGGATGAAGAAGAAGAAGAAGCAGTAGGATGAAAATAAGAATAATTCCAAGCCGGCAAAAAGTGTATGTGCAGAGTTCCTCTATTCTGCAGATACACTTAGAGGAGCTCTGCACATACACTTTTTGCCTGTTTGGAATTAATCTTATTTTCATCCTACTTCTTCTTCTTCTTCTTCTTCTTCTTTATCCTCATCCTCAGAAGAAGAAGAAGAGGATGAAGAAGAAGAAGAAGAAGAAGAAGAAGTAGGATGAAAATAAGAATAATTGCAAGCCGGCAAAAAGTGTATGTGCAGAGTTCCTCTATTCTGCAGATACACTTAGAGGAGCTCTGCACATACACTTTTTGCCGGCTTGGAATTAATCTTATTTTCATCCTACTTCTTCTTCTTCTTCTTCTTCTTCTTCATCCTCATCCTCATCCTCAGAAGAAGAAGAAGAGGATGAGGATGAAGATGAAGAAGAAGAAGAAGAAGAAGAAGAAGAAGTAGGATGAAAATAAGAATAATTCCAAGCCGGCAAAAAGTGTATGTGCAGAGCTCCTCTAAGTGTATCTGCAGAGCTCCTCTAAGTGTATCTGCAGAATAGAGGAACTCTGCACATACACTTTTTGCCGGAAACCGCTGTATGGAGGGAATGTCCCAGAACTGTCAGAAATAGTCTATTTCTGACAGTTCTGGGACATTCACTCCATACAGCTGTTTCAACCGCTGTATGGAAGGAATGTCATAGAACTGTCAGAAATAGACTATTAATGACAGTTCTGGGACTGTCCTTCCATACAGCGGTTGAAACATTGTATCTATTTGTTTCCATAAATGGATCCATTTATGGAAAGAAATAGATACAATGTTTCAACCGCTGTATGGAAGGACAGTCCCAGAACTGTCATTAATAGTCTATTTCTGACAGTTCTATGACATTCCCTCCATACAGCGGTTGAAACAGCTGTATGGAGTGAATGTCCCAGAACTGTCAGAAATAGACTATTTATGACAGTTCTGGGACATTCACTCCATACAGCGGTTGAAACATTGTATCTATTTTTTTCCATAAATGACATTCTGCAGATACACTTAGAGGAGCGCTGCAGATACACTTTTGCCGGCTTGGAATTATTCTTATTTTCATCCTACTTCTTCTTTTTCTTCTTATGAGGATGAGGATGAAGAAGAAGAAGTAGGATGAAAATAAGATTAATTCCAAGCCGGCAAAAAGTGTATCTGCAGCGCTCCTCTAAGTGTATTTGCAGAATGTCATTTATGGAAAAAAATAGATACAATGTTTCAACCGCTGTATGGAAGGACAGTCCCAGAACTGTCATAAATAGTCTATTTCTGACAGTTCTGGGACATTCACTCCATACAGCTGTTTCAACCGCTGTATGGAGGGAATGTCATAGAACTGTCAGAAATAGACTATTAATGACAGTTCTGGGACTGTCCTTCCATACAGCGGTTGAAACATTGTATGTATTTGTTTCCATAAATGGATCCATTTATGGAAACAAATACATACAATGTTTCAACCGCTGTATGGAAGGACAGTCCCAGAACTGTCATTAATAGTCTATTTCTGACAGTTCTATGACATTCCCTCCATACAGCGGTTGAAACAGCTGTATGGAGTGAATGTCCCAGAACTGTCAGAAATAGACTATTTCTGACAGTTCTGGGACAATCACTCCATACAGCTGTTTCAACCGCTGTATGGAGGGAATGTCATAGAACTGTCAGAAATAGATTATTAATGACAGTTCTGGGACTGTCCTTCCATACAGCGGTTGAAACATTGTATGTATTTGTTTCCATAAATGGATCCATTTATGGAAACAAATACATACAATGTTTCAACCGCTGTATGGAAGGACAGTCCCAGAACTGTCATTAATAGTCTATTTCTGACAGTTCCATGACATTCCCTCCATACAGCGGTTGAAACAGCTGTATGGAGTGAATGTCCCAGAACTGTCAGAAATAGACTATTTCTGACAGTTCTGGGACAATCACTCCATACAGCTGTTTCAACCGCTGTATGGAGGGAATGTCATGGAACTGTCAGAAATAGACTATTAATGACAGTTCTGGGACTGTCCTTCCATACAGCGGTTGAAACATTGTATGTAGTTGTTTCCATAAATGGATCCATTTATGGAAACAAATACATACAATGTTTCAACCGCTGTATGGAAGGACAGTCCCAGAACTGTCAGAAATAGTCTATTTCTGACAGTTCTGGGACATTCACTCCATACAGCTGTTTCAACCGCTGTATGGAGGGAATGTCATAGAACTGTCAGAAATAGACTATTAATGACAGTTCTGGGACTGTCCTTCCATACAGCGGTTGAAACATTGTATGTATTTGTTTCCATAAATGGATCCATTTATGGAAACAAATACATACAATGTTTCAACCGCTGTATGGAAGGACAGTCCCAGAACTGTCATTAATAGTCTATTTCTGACAGTTCCATGACATTCCCTCCATACAGCGGTTGAAACAGCTGTATGGAGTGAATGTCCCAGAACTGTCAGAAATAGACTATTTCTGACAGTTCTGGGACAATCACTCCATACAGCTGTTTCAACCGCTGTATGGAGGGAATGTCATAGAACTGTCAGAAATAGACTATTAATGACAGTTCTGGGACTGTCCTTCCATACAGCGGTTGAAACATTGTATGTATTTGTTTCCATAAATGGATCCATTTATGGAAACAAATACATACAATGTTTCAACCGCTGTATGGAAGGACAGTCCCAGAACTGTCATTAATAGTCTATTTCTGACAGTTCTATGACATTCCCTCCATACAGCGGTTGAAACAGCTGTATGGAGTGAATGTCCCAGAACTGTCAGAAATAGACTATTTATGGCAGTTCTGGGACATTCACTCCATACAGCGGTTGAAACATTGTATCTATTTTTTTCCATAAATGACATTCTGCAAATACACTTAGAGGAGCGCTGCAGATACACTTTTTGCCGGCTTGGAATTAATCTTATTTTCATCCTACTTCTTCTTCTTCATCCTCATCCTCATAAGAAGAAAAAGAAGAAGTAGGATGAAAATAAGAATAATTCCAAGCCGGCAAAAAGTGTATCTGCAGCGCTCCTCTAAGTGTATCTGCAGAATGTCATTTATGGAAAAAAATAGATACAATGTTTCAACCGCTGTATGGAGTGAATGTCCCAGAACTGTCATAAATAGTCTATTTCTGACAGTTCTGGGACATTCACTCCATACAGCTGTTTCAACCGCTGTATGGAGGGAATGTCATGGAACTGTCAGAAATAGACTATTAATGACAGTTCTGGGACTCTGACAGTTCCATGACATTCCCTCCATACAGCGGTTGAAACAGCTGTATGGAGTGAATGTCCCAGAACTGTCAGAAATAGACTATTTCTGACAGTTCTGGGACAATCACTCCATACAGCTGTTTCAACCGCTGTATGGAGGGAATGTCATGGAACTGTCAGAAATAGACTATTAATGACAGTTCTGGGACTGTCCTTCCATACAGCGGTTGAAACATTGTATGTATTTGTTTCCATAAATGGATCCATTTATGGAAACAAATACATACAATGTTTCAACCGCTGTATGGAAGGACAGTCCCAGAACTGTCATAAATAGTCTATTTCTGACAGTTCTGGGACATTCACTCCATACAGCTGTTTCAACCGCTGTATGGAGGGAATGTCATGGAACTGTCAGAAATAGACTATTAATGACAGTTCTGGGACTGTCCTTCCATACAGCGGTTGAAACATTGTATGTATTTGTTTCCATAAATGGATCCATTTATGGAAACAAATACATACAATGTTTCAACCGCTGCATGGAAGGACAGTCCCAGAACTGTCATTAATAGTCTATTTCTGACAGTTCCATGACATTCCCTCCATACAGCGGTTGAAACAGCTGTATGGAGTGAATGTCCCAGAACTGTCAGAAATAGACAGAAACTGTCACAGAACTGTCCTTCTTCTCATCCTTCTCCTTCTTCTCATCCTTCTTCTCATCCTTCTTCTCATCCTTCTTCTCATCCTTCTCCTTCTTCTCATCCTTCTCCTTCTTCTCATCCTTCTCTTTCTCCTTCTTCTCATCCTTCTCCTTCTTCTCATCCTTCTCCTTCTCCTTCTTCTCATCCTTCTCCTTCTCCTTCTTCTCATCCTTCTCCTTCTCCTTCTTCTCATCCTTCTCCTTCTCCTTCTTCTCATCCTTCTCCTTCTCCTTCTTCTCATCCTTCTCCTTCTCCTTCTTCTCATCCTTCTCCTTCTTCTCATCCTTCTCCTTCTCCATCTTCTCATCCTTCTCCTTCTCCTTCTTCTCATCCTTCTCCTTCTCCTTCTTCTCATCCTTCTCCTTCTCCATCTTCTCATCCTTCTCCTTCTCCATCTTCTCATCCTTCTCCTTTTCCTTCTTCTCATCCTTCTCCTTCTGCTTCTCCTTCTCCTTCTCCTTCTTCTCATCCTTCTCCTTCTCCTTCTTCTCATCCTTCTCCTTCTCCATCTTCTCATCCTTCTCCTTCTCCTTCTTCTCATCCTTCTCCTTCTTCTCATCCTTCTCCTTCTCCTTCTTCTCATCCTTCTCCTTCTTCTCATCCTTCTCCTTCTCCTCATCCTTCTCCTTCTCCTTCTTCTCATCCTTCTCCTTCTCCTTCTTCTCATCCTTCTCCTTCTCCTTCTTCTCATCCTTCTCCTTCTCCTTCTTCTCATCCTTCTCCTTCTTCTCATCCTTCTCCTTCTCCTTCTCCTTCTCTTTCCTCATCTCCAAGGGCATTTAAATTAAAGGTACAGTGTTCTGCACTAATTTAAAGGCTCTCTGAAGCCTAGAAACCCTTTTTATAAGTCATCTTCGTAGCGAAGAAATTCGCATCGAATCGAATTTCACACTGGAATTCGCCGAATCAGCCGAATCGAATTTTTGAGAAATTCGCTCATCTCTACTGATCAGTTATTGGTTACAATAAATACTAAAGTTAGAAATGACTGTGTTTTCCCAGTTGTAATGTGTACATGTGGAATGATGTTTCATTAATAGTTTGTAAGGTTGTAAAAATACTCTTTATTTGAATATCACATTTTCAATGATTAATGAAACATGAGGGTGAGGAGGGTGTGCATATGCCAATGTATGGAAAGACTAGAAGAACAAATGCAATAAAAACAAAAAATACATGGAAAGCGGTGATACGATGTCTGACACTACTCTCCCAACTCCATCTTATCTCCTGTGCAGTCCCTCTGTCCATGAATCTTACGGCACTATTTTGGTATACTCAGCGTATCTGCTCCGGAGAATTAGAGGGGCCGTTTAATTTGTGTGCTGGTAGAGGCTCTGTACACATTTAATAATTAAACTCTCTGCATTTCTTGCTTATGTCAAGCAGCCTGGAGCAAGATGAGACCAGAGGATGCGATCACTCAACCCTCCAATCTGATACCACCGTGAAGTGCGGTCATTACAGTTAAAGGCAAAACGCTGTATTTGCTGCTTAACCCCAGCAGTGCTGGTAGCATGGGTCCTTGTATGGAGTGGACTCACAGGGATTATGTCCCCTGTTCATTGTCAGAAAGATAAATGCTTTAGGCCCCATCACACTTAGGGACAGCATAATAGGTGATCTTGAGACATTGTTAGTGTGTTTGTAGGAGTGAAGTGCTATACAGGAGCTTCTTTGGGGTAGGATCACATATTTTTGGCCCCATAGAGTTTTAATATAACACCTTTGTAGTGTTTGTAGCACACAAGCGCCCAACTCTGCCACAAAAGTAGCGTGTATGTTTTCAAGCTTCATGCGCTGAACTGAACACTGAAATGTGAACAGGGAAAACTGAAAAGCATTGGACTGACTTAAGTATTTTGGAACTTTGAGCTTAAGACACCAAAACAGTGAGGGGTCATTGAGGACTAAGGTCCAAAACAGGGCTGCAAAAATAACACCACGATTTCCTGCTGCAACTGTGGAGGTTCCTGCATCTTTCCCTTATGTTTAGCCTTCTCAGAGGCCTATGAAGGAGGATCATCATCACCATCCTTGCATCGCTGTAGTCCTCCCTGTGCTCTGCTTCTGCACTGTGTTTAGGTATTTAATAACTCTCAGAGATCACGGTGCTCCCTCTGACAATGCTTTTATCTGCTTTTCTCTTCAGAAGGACGTGACCATCTTTGTTCAGGTGGCATCCAAGATCACCATCTATTTCCTGGACTGAGACGCCAGCTCAGATGGCACAGTCATGTAAATCCTGGTGCCTGCGCAATTCTTAGCTGTGCTGAGAAATGTCTGACTCAGATCAGCCTCTACCCTTGTTACTTGCTACAAAATTACAAAGTTGCAGTCTGATCACTGGGAGAGAGGAGACTGAGGAAATGTTTGCCATTTTCTACAGCAGATGGATTACATCCTCTCAGCCGAGGCAGTGTCACTGACTGGAGCTCGAGGGTGGCTTTCCAATGGACAAAAATATATAGGTTTTCTCAGAAATATTGCTGCAGCATATTGTGACTTCAGGAATTTATTCATGAACACTTGTGTAGTTACTGACAGGTAAACTTTAAAGTGGTTGTATATGCTCAATGGTTTTTTTAACTTTTACTCAGCCCCCCTTAAAACTTTCCTGAGCCCCATCCCAATCCAGAGATGTGCACGAGAGCCTCGGCTCTCCCGGGTATCTCCCTCCTAGTTGGCTGAGACTGCAGCGGTAGCCATTGATTCCCGTCACTGTCAATCACAACCAGTGGGCCACTGAGTAGAGAGTGTGGGTGGGGCTGAGCTGTGCTCCATGTGTCAATGAACACGCAGAGCAGTGGCTCTGGAGCGAGCCTGTTTGCGTGCTCCCATAGCAAGCTGCTTGCTCTAGAGACACTAGGCAAGAAGGCGGGGCCTGGAGCACTGGCAGGAGAAGCAAAAAACAAGCCCTCCTGAGGATTTACTTCCCTTCCTGACCAGGCCACTTTTTGCGTTACGGCGCTGCGTTACTTTAATTAACAATTGTGCGGTCATGCAAAGCTGCACCCAAATGAAGCTTACGTCCTTTTTTTCCCACGAATTGAGCTTTCTTTTGGTGGTATTTGATCGCCTGTGTGTTTTTTAACCGACAATTTTGAGAAAAAAACTATATTTTTGACTTTTTGCTATTAAACATGTCCAGTAAAAAAATAAAAAAATCTAATTTTGTCATAAATTTATGCCAAAATGTATTCTGCTACATGTCTTTGCTAAAAATAATCCCAAGATGTGTATATTAATTGGTTTACGTGAAAGTTAAAAGTTGAAAGATTTCTAAAATTGGCAATTATATAACCAACAGGTTATAGTTTTTACTAAACTGGAGGTTTTTTTTTAAACATATTGGAATACTGGGCAGGAGTTCCTCTTTATTATAAAGTTGCGTAGGCAGTCAACGGCAGGGCTTTCATATATTCCGGTTGAAGTCCAGTGTGGTATCTTCCAGGGTCTTATCTTTCGACAAAGCTTTTCCAGGAATCTGTTACTTCCAGTTTCCTCATAATAGCTACTAGCTGGAAAATTCTTAGGGTGCAGCAAATTCTCAGAAGTGACACAGAAATCGTTTCTCCAAGGAAAGTCTTGGCAGATGTGGGGAAAAACCATTTGAAATAACCAACTGCAAATAAATACAATGCATGAACAAACTGGACTAGTGGCTTATATGATGAGGTAGAGCCAAGTCCCATCACCCGTAGCAGACAAGTACATTTCACCTTTTCTGGATTGCTGATTGCTATGGGTTACTGAACGTATATCATTAAGAACTTTTGTTTGGATTACTTATGTTATTCTATATAGGTGATTGTAGCGTGAGAGGTTTTTGAGTTATAGGGTTACTGCACCTAGCTTTTGTTTTTTTTTCACCATTGGTGTTTAGGCCGGGAAGAGACAGAGTTAATTCTTTCATCTTCGGTGAAACCTTGAGAGCTTCCCAGCGATATTGCTGGCTCTGCATTTTCTGGCAGAGCATGGGGAAAGGTGTGAAGGGAGAGAGCCGAGGCCCGCTAGAATGACGATATTAAATCAGCAAAGTTCAGTGTGTGTGCAGTCAACTGACAGAAGGCTGTTAGAGCGCCATCAGCAAAATGCAGCCTGGGGGGGTGGGGGTACATTCTCATAAATAACTGATTTGCATGGAAGGTGAATGGTCTGAGCCACTTCACCTGTGCTACAAGGTACTACAATACAGTTATTAGAACTAATATCTCAAAGTTTGATAGATGCTGCAGAGTCAAACCTCTGGCAGTTTTTTTGGTCTCTGTTGGGGTGATCTTTTTACTCCCCAACCTCCAGTTTCTACACTCACTGTATGTTGACTGAGGGAAAATGTATCAGCTGAAATCTGTTTTGTATACTGATTTTGGCATGTTAAAACTTTCTACCCAATTTTTTTCCCCAGAATTCCTTCAGTAATGAACTGCACTATAAATGCCGCATGACGTGAAAAAACGTTGTTTCTTATGGTGCCTGTTCACATCCGGTGCACTGGTGGTGCGGTTTGAAAAAGAGTCATGTCCGATTTGTGAGCAGTACAGTTCGGTTCAGGTGTGGATTACAGGCTATTGACTTTTATGGGAACCGTTCCTAGACCGCATATGTGTGAACAGAATAATCCCGAGAGCTAATCCTGTACTGAACCTGATGTAAACCTGACATGAACCGGTGAACAACTACTGTATCAATCAGCTTCAATCCGCACCGCACGTGTGTGAATCAGCTCTAATTTAGTAACACTGTTCCATTATTTTTAATTTTGAGTTTTTAGAAATGTGAAAAAAATCTTTAGAAATGTGATGCTAGAACCTCCACAGGGCAAAAAAAAGTACTCGTTTACACAATATTTAAAAATGGATGTTTGGACAGTGGCCCGGTGGCAGCACTCATCTCCTTGTTCTCCAGTGCTTGATCGATACCCCCAGTGGTGGTGCTTACCTCCTTCACTCCAGTGCTGAGCTAATGTCCCTAGCAGCATATGTCCCCTGGTCATGTCAGTGTCCCTGGTGATAGCGCTCATGCCCTCCTTCTCCAGTGCAGAGTCAGTGGCTCTGGTGGTAGTAGTCATCTCCTTCTCCAGTATTGGGTCTGGGGCCTTGGTAGTGGCACTTACCTCTCCCCTTTAGTGCAAGCTTAGTGGTCTCAGTGGTTCGTCTCCACTTCTCTGGTGCTAGGTTGATGGCCCTAGTGCCAGTGTTCCTCGCCTCCTTCTCCGATGTTTGGTCAGTTCCCCCGGTGGCGGCACTTGTTTCCTCCCTCCCCAAATTCTAGCTTGGTGGCCTTAGTGGCGTTGATTTTTTTCCTCTATGGTGTTTTATTGGATCAGCGGTGGTTCTGGTTTCTTTCCTCTCAAGTGTTGGATTAGTGGTGGTGCTCATCTCCTTCTCTCATGTTGGCTTAGTGGCCCCATTTGTCGTGCTTGTCTCCTCCTTTCTGATGCTGGTTTGGTGGTCCCAGTGCCACTACTTGTCTCGGCCACTTTCAGAATAGGGTCAATGGCTAGAGTGGTGGCGTACATCTCTTCCCTCTCAAGATCCAGGTCGGTGGCCCACGATGGAGTTGTTTGTCTCCTTCCTATCTGGTGTTAGATCAGTGGCCCACGTGGTGGCGCTTTATTATTATTTTTATTATTCTTATTAATAATAATAATAATAATAATAATAATAATAATACTATACTATAAAGATACCTATATAGCGCCATCAATTCTCCTCTTTCTGGTTCTCGGTCCATGGCCCACTGGTATTGACCATTTCCTTCCTCTTTGGTGTTGGATTTGTAGTGTCATGCATCTCTTTCCTATGGTGCTGGATTGGTGGCAATGCTAGTCTCCTGCTTCTCTTGTGCTGGATTAGTGACTGTGGTTGTTGAGCTTATCCTCTCCTTCTCTGATATTGGGTCAGTGGTTTTGGTAGTTGTGTTTATGGGTTGTGGTGTTAGGTCGGTGTCCCCAGTGGTGGCGCTCATCTCCTCTCTGGTGCTGGTTCAGTGGTTGCCCTTGTCTCCTCCTTCTGGAGCTGAGATGGAGGCACCTGCATTGCTAGTGTCCTTTCTCTCAGGTAATGGACCAGTTGTGGAGCTCATCTCCTTCCTCTCCAGTGCTGGGACATTGGCGCCACTCATCTTCTTCCCCCCCCGGTGCTAGATCTATGCTGATGCTTGTCTCCTTTCTAGTATTGGGTCATTGGCAGTGCTAATCTCCTCCCCCTCTGGTGCTGGGTTGGTGTCAGCTGTCATCTTCCCCTCCTCTGGTGCTGGATGAGTGGCATTGCTCATTTCCTCCTTTTTCGGTGTTGGATTTCTGGCAGTGCTCATCTTCTCCCTCTGCAGTTTTGGTTCTGTGGCAGTACTCATTTCCACTCTCTTCAAGTTTGAGTTGGTGGCGCTCATCTCCTTTCCAGTGTTGGGTCGGTGGCATTGTTTGTATTTTCCCTCTACAATGTTGAGTCAGTGGCCCCAGTGGTAGTGCTCATTTCTTTTTTCTCCATTGCTGATTTGGTGATGGTATTTTTCTCCTCCCCCTCAGGTGTTGGGTGGGTGGCCCAGTGGAGGTACTCATAGCCCTCGAGATAGCTCATAGTTTTCTCATAGCCCTAGTTCTTGTTGTTTGACATCTGCTAGTTTTGTTGTCGATTTTTATTTTCTTCTTCTAATTTATGTTTACTAAAATCACACCTCAGACTGTGGTGTTCACAGTGTAATGGGCTTCATGTATTCTTCCACCTGATTACTGGAAAATCATCCTCAATTATCGTAGTGCAGTGTCTTTCCGCTCTGGTCAGACTCAAGAGGCGTTTGTCTGATTTTAATTTCCCTCTTCTTGGAGGCCTGAACACAAAGGAACCAAGAGCTAAAATTACAGAATTAACTCCACACAAACCTCGTCGCCTTTCTGTCGCATACTAGTGACTTGTAGTTAGTGTTGTACGCTGGTGGTGCTCATAATTGACATTTATGTTAAACACAGAATGCACTGACAAAGCCCAAGTACATACAGTAAATTACCTGGAGGAAATCCCCTATAATCGTAGAACCTCAGACAGTGGCGGTTGGAACTAGAGGTGTCCTTATTAAAAACTGGACTTGGCAGATTCGCAAATTCTGAAGAAGCCTAAGTGATAGTTACTTACCAACGGAGAACGTTGACGTCAATATATACCTATATATAAAGTCCTCACGGTACAGGGTATATCAATTTTCATGGTAGGATTTTTAGCAAGTATGCTCCTCTGAGAGCTGATTCACACATGAAGGCACTGCTCAGAAATCGCACATGACTCTTACAAACCATACTGAGTCCTCACTGCCAGTGCACTGGACATATATGAACAGACACAGCCTGACCCAGCACGACCCAGGCAATGTTCCTCCTGAGGGGCCCAACTTGCGCTCTCAAGCTTTTACACCTGAAGACCTTGCTGTGGCCCTAAAGGGGAATCTCTCCCTGCCTTCAGAGAGCGGATTGCTGACCATTTGGTGAGAATGGCAAAGGACGAAGTAAAGCTGATGAGCCTAAAAGCTGATTACAAGAAAAAGAAAGTTTTACACGGTAAAGCATGGAGCAGCAAGTGGCAGAGTCTGAAGCCAGAGTTAAGTTTTGGAGGATGCCATCAAGAAGCAGCAGAGTTTGGTCAAAGCACTAAATGAAAAGATCGGAGCATTCAAAGAGAAATTCCAGAATAAGGAAAGGTTCAAGAAATTGAAGGAAGACCTCAATCATTGGTAAAGTTTCAGCATCAGTGGTGGCAGTACGATTGGAGAGCGAGGAGAGGGTCCTGGATGCTGCCCCTGCTATCCTATCCACCTCAGGATTTTTTGCACTGGAGGAAATGATGGCCTCTGCCTCACTCCCTCCCCAGCAAGCTGGAGCAACAACACAGGAGGCAGAGGGAAATGGAGGAGGGCTGCTAAAGTTTATTTAACTGGAGTCTCCTTTAAATGAAAGAACCTTTCGGTTTTCAGAGGATGATGGTGAGAACTCTGTACCTGGTCCTGTAAAAAAAAAACCTACTGGAAAGCCATACTTTATTAAAACTGTTAGTATGGAGAGAAGTGTGCTCAGGAGAGTTTTGCAGGGAAAACCTCCAGTCCGGGCCTGGACCAAGTGAAGCTAAAAGGGAGGGCCAGCATGACTGGGGCTAGCAGACGAGGCGAAGACTGGATTTGGGTGGGAGTATAGGAGATGGGGAATGGTTACTCACTTGGAGCAATCGGGCTGGAGGGTGGTCTTGCTAGGGTGAGGAGAGGGGCTGGAATTTGTCGGGGGTTAGTCGGAGCTTGTGCCAGCATGGGTGAGGTTTCTCCTGCTCTCCCTCCCTGGAACTGTTTAGTTGTTTTGCCTTCCTGTTTTGTTTGTATGCTTTGTTTATTGTTTTTGTTCTTTTTGTGTTTGTCCTGTGTTTGTTTTGTGTGGGTTCCTTCTTTTGTTTCTTTTCTTGCTCACCATTTTTGACGCCCTGTGGTGTTGTCTGTTTTTCTGTTTTGTCATGGCAGCCGGCAGGGGTCGCTGGGTCTTTGAAGGTGGTGCTGGAGTGGCAAGTTGGTGGATTATGGGTTGGGCCCATCTTAAGTATGGGTGTCCCTTCCCAATTATAAGGTTGTTGGTAAGGTGGGAGGTCATTGGCTGTATCTGGGACTACGTAACTGTAGTATTATCCCCGAGGCGGTGTGGCAGCGGCTGGGGGCCTTTTCGTTAGGCGTCAGATACAGCCAAGTTATTGATGTGAGTAACAGTGCCTTCGAAGACCTTGGCCGTTTTTTTCACCAAAAAGGAGAGTCGGGTGGTTATTCAGGTGGGGGGAGGTTGAAGGAGGGTGGTTGTTTTTATGGTGTAGGTGGTAAGTACTAGCCTCGATATTCTGCATGTCCCTCAGTCATGTGTTTGCACAGAACTCTGCCGGGAAGATGGCTGCTGTGCCTGCAGGACTGCACTCTGCTGATCCTGGGAATTCTGTGACTGTGGACTGTGCTGGGGGAAGGTTAAGGTGGGAACTGACATTTTTGCTAAACAATCCTTGCTGGTAGCTGCAAGTACAGCAGAAAATGGTGGGAGCTAAAATGTCAGCTGCACTGTGAAAGGTGTTCCTGAAACCCAGGGTAGAGTGACACGGAGAGGGAGACTTTTGCCTAAGAGGAGTATGCTGGGGGAGGAGGAGGGGAAGACAGGAGCATCTGGTGTGCTTGGTTCTGCTGGGAGTAGTAGTGCCACAAGTATAAAAAGAATGTGAATGATTGTAATGCTGGAAAGGGGAATGTATGTGTCGTTGTGGATGGAGTGACTGCTGCTGCTGCAGAGTTGGGGTTCTGAGTCTCCTGCAACCAATGGGCAGGGTGCAGATTTAAGGTCTTAAGCTTCCAATGCTACAAATAAAACCTATGCTGGGGCTCTGGCTGGGAGGAGGGGGGTCACATTAGGCTGTCAGCTCAGGGGGGTGGTCTGCTGCAGGTGTGACATCTGCACACCTTTCTTTCAGGCGGCGGAATGTGGTGCAGCTCAGGTGGGAGGGTGGGGGTGCTCCCCTGATTAGGCGGTTGGTTGTGGACAAGGTTTTGGCAATGGGTTTTAAGGATGATGTCATCTTTGCTTTGATCAGTCTGGTGGGCTCCTATGCGTATTACCTGAGTGGGGGTGCATGATGGGTGCAGATGGCCCTAGTGATTCCTGTGTCAGCTCCTTTGGAGGCCTATCCAGATTGATACTGCTCTGACCTGTTGGACCACTTTCTCACCACATGAGGGCGTAGGATTTCCATCCTTCCCAGTTATTTCCCTGACCAGACCTGAGAGGAGAGGGGGATCTTCAGGATATATATATACACATGCGTATAACCCATGCGCTTTCTGGTTAGTGTGAATTTCTACCATTTGCACTGGGAATCAAGGAGCACTGTTTTCACCGGACTGTGTCTATCATTATTTTTTATAAGAGCGCTGCATTTCTTCTATTTATGCGTATGACCTGTCTTGTGCATCCTGAGTCTTTCAATATTTTCTGGGAGAAGTATGAGCATGTGTATAGGGGTCTGCTGGTGTGGAAAGGACTAGTCTCAAAATGTGTCTGGCTAACTTGGCTGTCTGAGGAGATTTGGGGAGCTACTGACCCCTCTGAAGAAGATTGTGGATGAGAGGGGGATATGGACTGGTGGGTAGGTGGTGCAGATGAGGCTGTATGTTTGTGGGAATGTGGTTCAACTTCTGCCCTCCTCAGCCTTAATTGGGAAGGATAGGATTGTTGTATTCTACCCTGGACAGCCCAAGCTCTGTAATAAGTGTGGTTCTCGGGGGCATTTTGCCGCCTCATGTGTAGAAATAATGTGCTTTCTGTGTCAGGACCTGGGGCATCTGGCTAAGGATTGCAATATCAGATGCAATCTTTGTTATAATGTTGGCCATGCATACAGCCAGTATCATGAAGCTTTACATAACCAGTCAGCTTTGATGGAAGATTTTTTTTCATCAGAACATGGAGGAGGCAGAGGAGAGGGGAGCTGTGCCAGGGGTCCCCAATGTCTGTCCCTGTTGTCTCAGTGGTATCAGTGTCTGATGATCCATCCAATGTTGTCATCTCCTTGTGTTGTGCCCCATGAGTCAGTGGATGTTGTGTCTGATCCTCCTGTGTCAGTCTCCCCAGAGGTAGTGGGCGCTGTGGAGGGAGCTAGACCAGTGTGTATGGTTGCACCAACACCTTCTCCCTGGCATATGAGGATCAGAGGGCGTGAGGCGCCGGGGGTGGAGTGGATGATGGTGGGGGTGATGTGGTGAGAGTGGGGTGGATGATGATGTGGGTGATGGGGGAGGGGCTTTGCAGTCCGGGTTGTCAAGTGATATGGAGTGGTTGGAGGCAAAAAAAGTCTGGGAAGAAGGATGTGTCTGTACCTGAACCTGGGAGGGTGGAGGTATCTAACACATTTGATGTATTATCTGAGGTGGAGGGTGAGGGTTCTTCAGGTGTTGAGTCGGTGGTTTCCATGGAGGAGGGATCACAAAGGACACTGAAGCGTGCAGGGTCACCGAGTAGGGAGGGGGGTAAGCAGGCTAAGAAAGTGTGCCTCAATCATCCTGATGGCAGTTCCTACTCCTTTGAAGGTGGTGACCATTTAATGTCACCAGCATAAAATCAGTAAGTGGCTTTATTTTGCTTAGCAGGTTTGTTGCTGATATTTTCTTTTTGCAAGAGACCAGGTTGTCTAGTTTGGCTGATATTCATGTGGCGAAGGAGTGGAGGCGTGGCCCCTCTTTCTGGTCTGTTATGACCGAGCCTTGCGCTGGAGTTGCAGCACTTTTTTTTTCAGCATGGTAACCTGTCGGTGGATTATTGAGGTAGAAATGGGGAGATGTATGGTCTTAGACATCTCCATGGGGTGAAGGGGGGGGCAGGACCTGCTCTTGATTAACATCTATGGACCCCAGACAATGTGGGACAGGAAATGCCTCTTCATGAAGATCAAGCCTTTTCTTTTTATAGCCCAGGAAGTTGCCTTCGGTGGTGATTTTAACACCGTAACTAGGACTAAAGTCAGGAAAGGTACCGGAGCCAGGCTGGACTGTGATGGCCTTTTTTTAAACAAAATAGCTAGTGAGGCAGGTCAGGTTGATGTGTACATTTATTGCTGCCCAGATGACACAGGATTCACTTTTCAGCAAAGTGCTAGTCAGAGTAGAATACATATGGGTTTTTTTTAAAGGGGAACTCTGCCTTCTTGGCACCAGTGTGTCAGGCTGTGGAGTTTTCTGATCACTGTATTCTGTCTGTGACTCTGAATAGCTCCGATACACCACCTAGGGGGAGGGGTACCTGTAAGCTGAATTTGGCACTCCTGGATGATGAGGTGAGTCAATCCTTGTTTTTTTTTGCAGGCACAGGTATCGATCATGGACTTTTGCAGCAGTAAGTGAGAGTGGTGGGAGCTTACAAAACGAAGGATTGTTGGGTTTTTCAAGGCTATAGGAAGAAAATATCAGCTTGACAGGTATGTCACCTACCAGCGTCTGCGGAGGAAGCTTGATAGGCTTGTCTCGAATAATGGAGATCTGGGGGCGATAATTGAGGTTAAACTCTTGCTCAGGAAGTGTCAATATGACAGGCATGCCTCTTTGGTTCTGGAAAGGGATTATGAGAAATATCATTTGCCCTGACCCTTATCAGAATTGCAAGCAAGGTAGAGCAGTTAAGTCAGTTGTAGGCCTGGTTGACAGTATGGGTTCCCTCACAAAGTCCAAGTCGGGGATCCTGGAAACCGCCAGGTCATATTATGCTGACCTCCTGGGTAGGAGGGTCCTCAATAGGGCGAGCATGTCAGGTTTTCTGGACTCTACTCCAGGACTGGGAAATGACAGTTCTCTTGGGAGTTTGACAGAGAACATCACGACAGATGATGTGGTGAAAGCTATTGATAAGCTTGCCGTTAAGAAGTTGCCTTGGCCAGACGGATTGACAGCCGAGTTTTATAAATCCTTTAAGGTTACTTTGGCCCCATATTTGGTGGAGGTTTTTAATGGCTGTCTGAGAGAGGGTTCGCTCTCTCCCTCCATGCGACAATCTGCAATGATTCTTCTGTCAAAGGGTAAAGACTCTTTGAGAATTGGCGGCCCATCATGAGCAGTTCCTTTTCTTCTCCATACTCTTCCCATCACTCTGGTACAAGTTGATCTTGGTCTCATCTGTCCATAGGATGTTGTTCCAGAACTGTGAAGGCTTTTTTAGATGTCGTTTGGCAAACTCTAATCTGGCCTTCCTGTTTTTGAGGCTCACCAATGGTTTACATCTTGTGGTGAACCCTCTGTATTCACTCTGGTGAAGTCTTCTCTTGATTGTTGAGTCGATTTTGACACACATACACCTACCTCCTGGAGAGTGTTCTTGATCTGGCCAACTGTTGGGATGTGTGTTTTCTTCACCAGGAAAATAATTCTTCTGTCATCCACCACAGTTGTTTTCCGTGGTCTTCCGGGTCTTTTGGTGTTGCTGAGCTCACCGTTGCGTTCCTTCTTTTTAAGAATGTTCCAAACAGTTGTTTTGGCCACGCCTAATGTTTTTGCTATCTCTCTGATGGGTTTGTTTTGTTTTTTCAGCCTAATGATGGCTTGCTTCACTGATAGTGACAGCTCTTTCGATCTCATCTTGAGAGTTGACAGCAACAGATTCCAAATGCAAATAGCACACTTGAAATGAACTCTGGACCTTTTATCTGCTCATTGTAATTGGGATAATGAGGGAATAACACACACCTGGCCATGGAACAGCTGAGAAGCCAATTGTCCCATTACTTTTGGTCCCTTAACAAGTGGGAGGCACATATGCAAACTGTTGTAATTCTTACATCGTTCACCTGATTTGGATGTAAATACCCTCAAATTAAAGCTGACAGTCTGCAGTTAAAGCACATCTTATTTGTTTCATTTCAAATCCATTGTGGTGGTGTATAAAGCCAAAAATGTTAGAATTGTGTTGATGTCCCAATATTTATGGACCTGACTGTAGATGAGTTCTTGCCAGAAAAAAATATTTTAAACAACAGATAGCATGGATTCATGAAAGACAGAATTTGTCAAACAAATCTGATTTCTTTTTATGAGGAGGTGAGCAAAACCTTGGACAAGAGGGGTGGCGGTGGACGTGGTATACTTGGATTTTGCAAAAGCGTTTGACACAGTTCCCCACACATAGCTAATGTGTGAGGTAAAGTCTACGGGCTTGGAAAAATCCGTATGTAAATGGATAGAAAACTGACTAAAAGATCTTATTCAGAGAGTAGTGGTTAATGATTTATACTCTGCATGGTCTAGGGTTGTCAGTGGTGTACCCCAAGGTTCAGTGTTGGGACCCTTACTTTTTAATATATTTATAAACAATATAGGGTCTGGGATTAAAAAATACCATTTCAGTCTTTGCAGATGACACCAAGCTGTGCAGTGGAATAATGTCCTTACAGGATGTCTTTAATTTACAAGCTGACCTCAATGCACTGTTTAATTGGGCAACTATGTGGCAAATAAGGTTTAATGTTGATAAATGTAAGGTTCTGCACTTGGGGGCTAAGAAGATGCATGCATCATACATACTAGGGGGAGCACAACTGGGGGAATCAATGGTAAAGGATCTGGGAGTTCTGGTAGATCACAAGCTTAATAATGGCATGCAATGCCAAGCTGCGGTTTCTAAAGTGAGCAAAATCCTCTCTTGTATTAAGAGGTATAGGCTCCAGAGAGAGAGATGTCATATTACCCCGATACAAATCATTAGTGAAACCTCATCTAGAATATGCAGTTCAGTTTTGGGCACCAATTCACAAAAAGAACATTGGGGAACTGGAGAAAGTACAGAGAAGGGCGACCAAACTGATAAGAGGCATGGAGGAGAAGAAGAGATTAAAGGGGGATATGATCAACATGTATAAATACACCAGTGGTTCATATAGTGAACTCGGTGTAGAGCTATTCACCCTGATGTCATCACAGAGGACAAGGGGGCACACTTTATGTCTGGAGGAAAAGAAATTTAATCTCCAAACACAAAAAGGTTTCTTCACAGTGAGAGCTGTGAAAATGTGGAATAGACTCCCTCAAGAGTTGGTTCTGGCCAGCTCAGTGGCTTGCTTTAAAAAAGGCCTGGATTTTTTCTTAGATACACAGAATATAACTGGAGAAGAAAGAGAAGTGCGCCAGACTAAGTGCAGTATGAATATAAAAGTTTATTGCACACAAGATTATAAAACCTCACAAGACGTGGGTAGATATCAGGCATAACTGGATACTAACATTTATAGGTAAAGTTGATCCAGGGAATATCTGATTGCCTCTCGGGGGATCAGGAAGGATTTTTTTTCCTGCAGGAGCAATTGGATCATGCTTTGCTGGTTTTTTTGCCTTCCTCTGGATCAACTGTGGCTATAGGATTCTAACTTTTTTAATGGTTGAACTGGATGGACTTTTGTCTTTTTTCAGCCAGACTAACTATAACTATGATGTTTTTGAAACATAATTTTGGTAGCATGCTGGCAGAGGAGCCGCCTGGGTGGGTTGGTATTTTTCAGTCCTGGTTTAGGCCTTTTCTGTGGATCTGGAGAATGGTGGGCCAATGAAAAGCCTGAGGGTCCATCTTGGTAAGCTCCTGGCTTATTTTGCTCCGTGCCTTAAAAAAGCTTCTGCAGTTGCGAGTGACGGTGGAGGAAATTACGCCTCTTCCTAGGAAGGCCCTGGAGAGGAGAATTGTTGAATCTGCCTTTAGCGAGCCATTGGCCGTCAGGGATTTCCAAGGCCCTGTTATGAGGGAGGGTCTGCGTTTGATGAATTTGGAGAGAATCCCTTTAAAGTTTTGGGATTTGGCCAGGCAGACTCTATGTGAAGGGCGACCTGAAGCATCACTCTGCAGAGAACCGTGGTTGTCCAAGAGTGGAGTATGGTGGGGTGGAGGAGACGATGGACCATTTCTTGCTTCAGTGCCCCTTCAATATAGAAGTCTACAAATGGGTGGGGGGGGGGGGGGGTGGGGGCTCTGGGTATCCCTTTCCTTTCCGTTTGAGTTATGCAGAATGGTCTTACGGAGCTTTTCAAACTCACCAGGATTTTGATTTTGAGATACTTTTTCTAGTTAGTTTAGTAGTCTGTTACTACACGTGGAATACATAGGGTCAGGTTTCCATTCGCAAAAAAGTCCTTCCAGTCGAATTGGTGGTGCACAACATTCTGGGTGAAGTTGGGAATATTTGGGGTCTTGAGAAGGACAGGTGGTGGCCGGGGGCCTGGAAAAAGACGTGGAGGAATGTCAGGTCCCCGTAACTGCTGTCTGTCAGTCTCTGGGCTGCATGGCTTCTTTTTCTGTTCTTTTATGTCCCCTAGATTTTTGTAAGATCAGATTTTTGAAAAAAGGCTGCATGCATGGGATAAATGTTTAATCGTTTCTTAGACTGAGGGTGTGTTTAGGTGGAGTTAGGGTTTAATGAGATACATTATAAAGATAATAATATTAAAATATGATTAGTTCTGTTTGTTTATCCTGGCAAAAAAGCAGTTTCCTGTTTTCTATGCTGAAGTAAGCTATTTTTGTTTTATATATTTATATATATATATATATATATATATATATATACATTTATTCTATATATTATGCTTGTAAGATTTGTAATAATCAAAAATGTACAATCTAATGTTCTACCATAGTCACTTATTATTATTATACATTTGCATAACTCTGATATATTCAGTAGTGCTGTATGGAAACACTGAGCCAGTCACATCAACTGACAAATGATGGAAAGCCTCGGGCAAGAAGCTGAACATTCAATTCAAGTACAAAATGTCTGTTCCTAGTAAATTCACTTTTTACTGTTATAAGTGCTGCAGAATTCCTATATGACCACAAATGACTTTATTTGTTTTCTTGCATTTTTATCACTTTGTTCTCATTTGGCAGTCTGCTATATATAGGAATTGAGACATTTGTCTAATACTTTTTTATAGGGTTATTAAACTTTGGGCCACTGCTGGAATCTAATGACAGCTTTATTTCTCTGCTTATGTCTCTATAATCACTGCTGCTTTCATTGCTCAGCTGGTTACAGAATTACAAAATTTACAAATCAAGCTATTTTTAGCCTTTTTTTTGTAAAAACAATACTTTCCAGTGTAAGTATTTCTTAGAAAACAGAGAGATGGCTGGAATTTGTATTTATGGGGAAGAAGACAAACATCTAATACCATGTGATAGAGGTAGATAGACATCACACAAATCACACATTTGAATTTGTCATTCCCTCTGTCCCCTTTTGTGATCTCCCCTCTGTGTTGGATTACAACAGTTTTATTGGTTAATATAAATATAATGTTTCTATAAATATTTTGGTGTCAGCCTTTAGGCTCCATGCACACTAGCATAAAAAATGCCATTGCTTTTGGCAGCAAAAAATGCTAATTTTGAGCTTTTTTGTACTAGTGTTTAGGAGTGTTTAGCATTTTTTTCTGCTAGAAAAACTCAAAAATGCAAAACACAAGTGTTTATTTTTTCACTCTAAATGCTGAGCTTAAAAAATGTCTTTAGACTACCTAATGTGCATGGACACATAGGCCAACATTAGTTGCTTCCACAGGCAAAATGGTTAACTTCTCTAGGAGCAGGGATTTTTTTAAGTCAGTGTTTTTAGAGCCCAAGGCTGCATTCACACCTGAGCAGAGCGATTTTCAGGCATTTTTATTTGAGAGTATTTGAGCATTTTAGTGTATTAAAAGCTTCAGGTGTTTTTGTTTAACCAATAAGAAGCACTAGGGGAGGAGAGGTGCAGGAGATTAGGGGTGAAGAGCTGCTGTATAAGCAGAAAATGGGCAACAAAACGCTGTCACCTGGTTTCAGGCTTTTTCCATTGAGAACTATGGGGTCCAGTCTGCCTCCAATCTGCCAAAAGTTGCATTCCAGGCAGAAAAAAGCAGTGTAAGACCTCATGCACACGCATTGTGCTGTTTTTAGATTAGTAATTTACAGCAGAGTTTAGGGCCATAAAAAATGCCCAAACATGAGTTCAGAGGGAAGCATACTGGCAAAATGATACGCATGTGTTTGCTCGCCACTAGAATGAAATTATGCAGACATGTTTATAAATGCCATGAGCGTGAAAATGTGCAAGAATGCATGTAAATACATGCAAAACCAAGGATATTTACGCAGAATTTTCTATAAGGTTTTGCCAGAAAGATCCAGTGCAAATATGATTATTATGCCTGTGTGCATGTAGCCTATTAGTGGAAAAAGTATAATAAAGGAGAGGCCATAACGTTTGCCACCTTTCATGTCTCAATAGCTGAGGTCTCCCTTTCATCAGTATCTTGGCCCTTTGTCTGATGACACCTGATAGAAATGGAAGCCATTGTCTGCTTTCTGGTATCACCACTACCCCTACTGCACAAGTCACGCAATTCCTGCACTCAAATGCTGCTAACATTGTCTGGAGCCTTTAACTTGATTTCCGACCCCCACTTGGAGCCATCATATAGAACAGGAATACTGGACTAGTATAGTTTGATTTCTGTTTGATTTCTCACCACATTTCCAGTCTGTGATATTCCAGATTTATAGAAGATCAAAGGCAGAAGATGACCAAATGGGCCATTAAGTACGCTTTTTTCTTTTCGGCATTTTTTTAATCATATTTTATTGCACGTGGCTCTTCGGGTTCTACACTTTAAGCTTTCTGGGAGAAGACGATCATCCTCTGAGGAATAACATCAATGTAGATATGGGCTCATGGAAGGAATATGGCACATGACATTTGCTAAACTCTTATCTGTAAAAAGCTAGTTTCCTGGCTTTCAGTTCTCATTCAGTAGAATGTGAATTGCACAGGGACAACACACTTTCAGGGTGTCAGCCTCTGTTGCTGTTGGCTGTAATTTCTGGTTTCCAATGCTGCTTCCTGTGTAGCAATCTGCAGATTTGCTGACAAGGCCTCCCCTGTCTCAGGGGTTCCTCTGATGTTCCTGGCGCTCAATATCGTGATCCTGATGAGACTTGTCAGAGCTTTGTGCCGTCCTGTCCTCCCAACGTAGATTCACGGTGGTGACACCAAGATTAAGTGTCCCATCGCCGGCGCTGCTCACATTTCCTTTACACAGATCCATCAAGCATTATTAGGAAACGTGTTCATATTACTTAAGCATTTATGAATCTTTTCAATGCTACATTTACCTTATTAAATATTTTACGGCTGTTGGCGTTCATTGCGGCTTCTACATTGCTAAGAGCTCCGATCTGTCCAGCGCACATTAGTCAGCTGTCGTCCATTGATATATAAGCAATTGTTCTCCAACATGTGTTTCCTTAGTTTGACCTCCGTCTATGGATAATTGGTCAGTGTTAGTGTCGTCTTGTCTTAGCAGGTCATGTAGAGGTCCAGTTCCCAATATGGAAAGTGACGATGGCGTAACAGTTCCTGTATCTCTCTGAAAGTAACAATGCTCATTTGCTTCCAGTTCATGGAGACTGGTGATTCCTTGTATGTGGCCGGGAGCCTTTACACGTATGTAACACTCCCTAAATTCCACGACATTTGCTGTCTCTTTTGCTCATCATCATCTGCTAATAGAGTTCTAGTGATCTTTGAGATGGAGGTTATCTCAGGGCACAGATTTTTAGGTTAGGCCATTTTGTTTGCATTATTGTTCAGAATTCTTAGATTGTTATTCAGGAGCCTCCATTCTTTATAGAGATTAGGAGGTCTCCTGATAGGAGATCACAGCTAGGTGACGTCTTAAAATTGGAAGCTCATGGAGCAATTAGGGAACCATTTTGTGGTGGAGAGTCAGTCGACTCCGTATGCCAGACTTCAGCATATGACCTCTTTAGACCAAAGACTACCTGAGATTTGCACTTGGCTTTGTTGTGGCTTTGAGATCTCATGGCAGGATTTAAAGTGGTTCTAAGGTCACAAGGTTTTATACCTTAATGTGTTACCTGCATTAACGTGTTACTAACCCCACAACAGTAAAATCAGTCTGTATATGCAGTAAAGCATGCATGTTATACTCACTGTGGAACCTAAGGGGTTGATCCTCTGCATTGTGTAAAAAGGCTGTTATGCCGACTTCTCTGATCCTCCCATCCTACCAGTGCCCCCCTCTTATCTCATAAGACATATCGTGTGGAGATACTCTGCACATGCTCAGTTTGGTGTGTATTTCTAGAAAGGTTTTTTTTCTCTTGGGAGAGTACATGTGATCAGCACAGTCAGCACTGTCCTGACAGAGTTCAGGGGTCCTGCATTCTTCTAGAGAAAAATGAAAACTCCTCCTACAAGCTTTAACGTGCTCTGCTGGACACTGATAGAAGTCACAAGACTGCTCTAACTGCTGATGAGAAGAGGTAGCAGTTTATATTTACTAAAATTGCACTTCCATGGTCTGTGTGCTGTGGGAGACCAGATATAGTGAATGCAGGGTCCTGGGTTTAGTAACACTTTAGGAAAAAAAAACTTTCACTTGCTGTTTGCTCCCCACCAGCCCCTAAATTATCTGAGTCCTGTATTGACTCCAACTTGGTCGGAGCCGCACCGATTTCTAAAGTAATGCATACACTACTTTTGTTGCGATTTGCATAGACATCTGTATCAGATGTCTTGCAAATTGCAACTGAAATCGGCAGGTTACCCGATTTTGAAATTATGCGACTTCACTGTAAGTTGCGCAATTTCCAAATCAGCTTTGATGTGACCAGGAGCTTAACCTGTTTTTTTATTTTATACAAAAAAAAAAATTAGACTTTGGAGTCATTTAAAATTGGTCAAAGAAGACATGTACCTATAGATGCAGAAGTAAAGATGGGGCTTTTACTCAGTTTGTTCTTGGACACAGAAGCATAAATACAGATAATGGGGACCTAATAGAAAAATTTTGGTGGGACCCCCCAGGTGATCTTCCCACTATCATAGATATTATTATAAAGTCTGTCTAAATCATAGACCGGTAGCAGAAGAGCTATCAACATTGTCAGGATACTACTAGGGACCAGTGCTGTGAACAAAGGGGGTCATCAGACCATGTAATTACCTATTAACGTTCATCTTCCAGCTAACTGTCCTTAATAGCTTATCTGTATTCTCATCATTGAAAGTAGAACTAAAGGCTAAGCTTTTATTTATATATATATATATATATATATATATATATATATATATAATTTTTTTTTTCATGTTTGGTAGCATAGGACAGGGTAATAATCCGTGGCAGTTTTTTTCCAGTTTTGCCATCTGTGTTCTGTTGGGGAGAGTTCCCTTCACTTCCTGTCCCATAGCCAAAACAGGAAGTGAAAAGAAATCTCTCCTTAGTGAGCGAATCCCTGGATGTCACCAGGGCCACCAGAACTAGTGCGCCCTTTGGAAGATTTCCCCTTTGTTACTGTTTGGGTAACAGCCAAAAATTACAAATAGAGAAGATAAATGTCAGCAATAACAACCTAACAGGTATTCTAATCCCTTTTAAGATCTCAGGGCCTCAGTTCAGACCAATAGACAGGACAGACAGATGCTCAGACTACATCACAAACATTAAACTGTTGTGTTCTAAAATGTCTCATTTCTGTTTCTGAACATTGGAGCATCTAAACCCAAATCTTGATCACCTCTGTATGCAGCACATCATTTGCTAAACTGAGTGTAATGATAATAAATGGTGCTGCCCACATAGGTAACTTTTGCAGCTTCAAGGACTGTATTTGAAAATTTGTTTCCTGATTAAAACATTTTTGAATTGATACAATGAATTAATTTGCTCAAAAGTGCATAATTTGGAGCAGAAAGGTGGAGGCCCAAGCACAAACATCTTGAGACTTCCTTCAGGTTTCTACAATTTGAGGTAGACTATTCCTTTGTGAAAAGAGACTAATACTTCAGTCATTTCCTTCTAAGCACTTACCCAGGTAAGGGTATATCAGAGGATATCTGGGTCTACATGAATTCCCCCTCTCCCCCCTTTTTTTCCCCCTTTCTTCCCCTCACCTCCTGGCCTTCTTTGGTCCCTCAGCTTAAAGCCACTCACCCTCCCCTCTCCTCCTGTATCTTAGACCTTACCTCCCCATTCCTCTCCACAGAGGTTCTCCACGGGTGCATCATTTTAAAAATGTGAACGGTTTTACTGACTTCTGCACGTCATTGTTCCTAGTTTTTTTTCACTATTACGCTGGCCATTGTGCTACGCTCAGTTGAATTTTGTAACTTTTATTACTTTATGCCTTTTGACACATTGTTTGAAGCTGTGTCTGTTTTGTTTATTATGTATATACATTGTAACTAATGTGTATCACAATAAAACAATAAGGTGCTGCAAACACAAAATATGCATTATATAAAATAAACACCAGTGTGAAAGTCCAAGTGACAAGATGTATGACAAATAAAGATTAGTCTATTCTGCACCAGTTCTAAATAAACTTCTCAAGGAAGTTCAGTCTCCATCGTGAACAGAGTGTTCCAGTGCTCAAACACCTCTCCTCAGCAGACTCAAACTCGCCAGACAACACTTTGAAATTACTTTGAACTTCCAAACATTATGTATTTTTAAAGCAGAGGCCCTAGAGAATAATATGGTAGATGGTGCAATTTTTTTATGTCACACAGTATTTGCGCACAGATTTTCCAAACACAAATTTTAGAGAAAAAATATACATTTTTGAATTTTAATGCACAAAAACACAATATTTTGCCAAATTGTTTGATAAAATAAAAAGGATGCTACACTGAGTAAATAGATACCAAACATGACAAGCTTTAAAATTGCACACACCAGTGTAAGGGCGACAAACTACATACATTTTTAATCTCCATAGGCAATGCAACCTCAACCTGACATTCGCGGTGATACCTCACATGCATGGTGCAATCTCTGTTTACACACCGACACAGGACTGAGGCTTGCGCTTGCCTTTACGTGTGCGCATGGGGATGGGGGGCAAGGGGTACATTTGTTTTATTTATTTATTTTTTGCTTTTTTTCATTTTTACACAGTCTTTCATTTTTTTTTAATCAATTTTATTGTTATGACGGAATGTAAATATCCCCTGTGATAGCAATAGGCGGTGACAGGTAATCTTTTCTGAGAAATCTTGGGTCTTTTAGACTCTAGATCACTCCTCTGATCACACCAAGATTGATGTTACCAGATGCTTTCCTAATTTTAAAATGGCGCTGTTTATATCTGGCGAACCCGAAATGATGAAATGCTCGTAGCTTCTTGTTTCTTACACCATAGAGCTCTATGGTGTTAGCTCTATGGTCATGCGGCATTCTTGGGTTCCCTGGTGGGATGGGAGAGCCCAATAAAAAAGCATTGTAAGGCTGCAGGAGGGGGATGTCCGTCTTGCAAAATCAATCCAGAGGCTAATTAGCCGCTAGGATTGTTTTTATATGAAAGCCGACCGCCAGCTGAAAAAAATGATACCAAGATGGTGCTTGTAGCTGCAGGCATCATCCTGGTATAACTACAGTACATTGCTGGTCCTTATATCCATATATCCGTATATGTAACAGCAGAGAATATGGGCAAATGAATTGGGTCTGTGGAGCAAAATGACTGCAATTCATTGTTTTTTGTAATGCCCAATTTGGGGCGGCGGCAATGTACTGTTATTTATAAATTGCTTTGGCCCACAATCAATTGATACAAATCTTCTGTGGAAAATAGTATGTTTTATACTAGTAACAGTTACTGTGACTGTGATAGTATAGCAGCAATCTGACACTAACTGACACTTTTGACACTTTGTTGATCACAGTGATCAGTGCTAAAATATACACTAACACTGTACTAATGACACTGGTTGGGGAGGGGTTAACATCTAGGGGCAATCAAAGGGTTAGCTGTGTGCCTAACAGTGCTTGGTGCATTCACTGTGTGCTGTTTTTACTAAGGGATGAGCTTTGCAGGGAAGCAAAAACTGTTGCATCTCCACTGTCAGGACAGAGCTCTGTGTTGACAATCACAGAGCTCTGTCCTGTCTTCCTCTTCACCGATCAGCGAGTCTTGGCCATCAGTCATTGGCAGGGACTCGCTGATCGGCTGGTGCTGTAACTAATCACAGCACAGCCCCCTACCTGGAGGAGCTGGATCACATATTAGATACGTGATCCAGCGCAGGAGAGTCGCTCTACCACCATACTCCTATGTGAGGCGGTTGGCAAGCTGTTAAATAATGAATATTGAGCAAAAAAACCCCCCAAAACTTCAAACATTTATTCTCATAACAGCCCCTATTTGCTGTGTTGTGCCATAGAAATGCGTAAAGCTACTACTGGAGCCCAGTGACAACATGAAAATGTTTTTCATTTAATATATTGTGAGGCACTAGCTGCCAGGATAGTGCACAGTGTGTCACCTAGGATTCTCACATACAATACACATTGTGAGGGGCTCCAGGGCTTGTCTGTTATGTAGAAAATAATATATTTACACTCTTGGAATCCTAATACATTGGTCTGGTGCCTGAAAGCTTTGCAGCGCTTTGAGTGAGATAAAGCCATCCCTATGTCCTCAAATTAACTGGTAGCCAGATCTATTAGTTTCAGCTGTCTATATGTATGAGCTGACTGATACTCAGGGCTCTCCCTCTTCTTCATATATGTGAGCTGACTGATGCTCAGAGCTCCATCTCCTCCTTTATAAATGAGGGCTGACCTAGGCTCGGGGCTCTCTCTCTCACTCAGCTGTGGGAGCCTGCTGCTGGGTGAAAAAGCTGCTGAAGACTAAAGACTAAAGCAGTACATGTTCTGCCTGTTTGTTTTGGGGAAAGCATTAGGGGGCAACCAGTTTTTTAGGAACTGACCAAAGTATAGTTAGTGTCTCAAATAAATGATTTGTTGTCTTATCTTGTGCATTTTTTTAACATGACCCTGCTGCACTAAAGGCCCCTTTTACACGGGCCAACCCATCAGCAGATTTGCTTGCTCAGAAAGGGAATCTGCTGATCCCCACTGAGCAAGCGGATAACAGGTTCGTGTCATCTCCGCTTATGCAGAGCTGACATATTCGCAGCCCACTCTCTGCTATGGGTGGTCGAATGTAAACAGACCACCTGTCCGTTTACAAGCAACTTCCATCTGTTCTGATCCACTCAGAGGGGAACATTTGTTTTTAGCAGATTGGATATAGGCAAATATAAACGGATACATGTCCATTTACACCCGCCGTTCAATAGAGAATAGAGGTTCTGATCAGGTCTGCCTGAAAAGTGGGCAGTTGGACCTGATCGGAACATCCTTTTGAAAGGTGCCTAACTGTGTTAATTTGCAGCCTTGCTGAATAAAAGCCCGGGAGAGACCATCTTAGATGGTTTGTGGGTGTCCCTGTCTTGTGCATAGTTTACCACTGCTACTGCCAGTTGAGCATTGTCTCCTTAAAATATAAATTGAGTCTGATTTACTAAAGAACTAGAACATGTTCACTTTCACTGTGAATGTTTTCCTTTCAGCTCATTCACTAAAAAAAAAAAATTACAGTTCATTTTTAAAAGTGAAATTGCTCTACTCCTTTAATAAATCAAACCCTGTAAGTAAAATGTATTTTCTGAGATGCTTACAATTTATTCTGAATTTAACACTGACTCTAGACACAGCTGTACACTCAGATTGGTAAACGGGTGACTTATCTGTGGGGGGGGTCACACTATTGGGGAGTGGCCATAATGCTGGTGGGTGGTCACACTGTTGTTGAGTGGTCATGTTGTTGGTGGGTGGTCACACTGTTGTTGGGTGGTCATGTTGTTGGCGGGGGTCACACTGTTGTTGGGTGGTCATGTTGTTGGCGGGTGGTCACACTGTTGTTGGGTGGTCATGTTGTTGGCGGGTGGTCACACTGCTGTTGGGTGGTCATGTTGGCAGGTGGTCACACTGTTGTTGGGTGGTCATGTTGTTGGTGGGTGGTCACACTGTTGTTGGGTGGTCATGTTGTTGGCGGGTGGTCACACTGTTGTTGGGTGGTCATGTTGTTGGCGGGTGGTCACACTGTTGTTGGGTGGTCATGTTGTTGGTGGGTGGTCACACTGTTGTTGGGTGGTCATGTTGTTGGCGGGTGGTCACACTGTTGTTGGGTGGTCATGTTGTTGGCGGGTGGTCACACTGTTGTTGGGTGGTCATGTTGTTGGTTGGTGGTCACACTGTTGTTGAGTGGTCATGTTGTTGGCGGGTGGTCACACTGTTGTTGGGTGGTCATGTTGTTGGGTAGTCATGTTGATGGGAAATCACACTGTGGCTGGATGGTCATATTGTTGTCTTGTGGCCAGACTGTTGACAGATGGTTATATTGTTGATAGGTGGTCACTCTGTTGCTGGATGGTCGTAGTGTGGTCATCACACTTTTAGCACATGATAATGTTGGTGAGGGCTTCATTTCATGTACAAGTCTCTAGTGTTATTATTCCACATATTGTGATAGCACATAAAGTGTACAAAGTATAAATAACAGGGATCAGAAGGCGATCTATGGGTGCCATCAGATTCTCCGCCATCACCTTTGCACCTTTGGCTCTGGTCACTTTGAACATCTCTTCATCTCCTATTCACTGCCCTAAAAAACAGATATAAAAATAGCTAATTGTTTTATAAGGCACTGTGTGTTCTGTCAGCATAGCACACTTGTAACAGAACTATGTTATTGTCGATCATTTATTACTTTGTACATTAGAAAATTCTATTAGAGTAAATTGTGGTGTTGGTAAATTGGTGTTTGCGTCAGCAGTGTGTTATTGTGGAAGGCCGGCCTCCCCTCAATTATAGCATTACATTTGGTAATATTAGGTTTGCTGGCTCCTGCCAGAGCGTTCTGTGAGATAATGTACAAGTTGGCACCATCTAGCGGGTACAGCACCACGTGCTCCCAGGAAGCACTGTAAACGGAGGAGATGCAGTCCTTTCAAGCTGTACAGACTCATTCTCATTGTATCAATGCCTGTGTTCCTTATATACTCTTTGGTCTTTGGGGCCCTCAGTAGACATAAATCCTGAGTGCCCCTTGTATATCACCCCACATATGAGATCCAATAAAAGAAATTCCAAAACACAGCAGCTATAAATCTGATTTTTTTTGTGGTTACGCTTCTCCACTGACTACAACTGTAATGGCAAACTGCATACCATAAATTAAATATACTGTGCTAAACATTACACTTCCCAAACTGCTATACTATGTATGCTGTGTTATACATTACATTCCTCATACTGCTACACTATGCTGTGCTCTGCAGTACATTTCCCAGACTACTGCACACTGTGCTATACATTATATTCCCCATACTGCTGTACTGTGTACACTGTGCTATACATTACATTCACAAGACTGGAGCATTCTTTACATGGTGATATACATTTAATTCCCTGGGCTGCTGTACTATATATCCTGTGTTATACATTACTTTCCCTAGACTGCTGCATTATTTACACTATGCTATACATTACATTTCCCAGACTGTTGCACCTTACACACTGTGCTATACAGTACTTTCCCAGACTCCTGCATTATATACACTGTTATCCATTACATTTCCCAAACTCCTGCATGATGTACACTGTGCTAAATATTACACTCCTCAGACTGGTGCACCCTCTACACTGTGCTATACACTACATTCCAGAGACTAC
The DNA here is from genome assembly GCF_062004578.1 of Staurois parvus. Classification (NCBI taxonomy): domain Eukaryota; kingdom Metazoa; phylum Chordata; class Amphibia; order Anura; family Ranidae; genus Staurois; species Staurois parvus. The sequence goes on along the minus strand of NW_028318254.1, from coordinate 2,932,369 downwards.
TACTTTATGTGCACTGTGCGATACATCACAATCCCTGCACTATACATGCTGTGCTGTACAATATAATCCCTAGACTGCAGAACTGTATTTCACCCGGTTGAACGAATAAACACACTTAAGCTAGTTTTTTTAAGAACACATCAGAATTTGTGGATTTGGGTCATTCTTTATAAAATGTTGTAACATTGTCCCCACGCATAGTTCACACTATGTGCTGCTCTGCTCTGTGAATATGCAGACGGCAGACGCAATCCCAGGACGGTGATTGAGAACGGGAAATGCTGGGTCAGCAACACGCTAGACAGTAATTTTGGTGTAAAAACCTGTCGGTGCGCTTTTTAGCACTTTGTAACAGCTGCATGAGGCTGGATCTTGTCTGCGATTCGGGAGCAGATATTCCCCGTCTGCTCTGCGTCCCCCCACCGAGTCGTCACACTCCTCTGCCGCAGAAGGCGGATGCTGCATTGTACACAGATGTCATCGTTTCCCCCAAATACAGATAACATCCCCATTAATGACACTGTTTATGCAGAAAGCCACATTACGCCTCTCATTAGTGGCAGAACGGTGTCATTATTATTTATCTGTGGATGGAGTTTTATTATTTAAAAGTTCCTCGGCTTTAGAGTCTCGCCAAGCGCTGTCTCTGAAACGGCAAAACACTTTAAAAACTGCTCACCTTCCCAGCATGCTTTGTGACTGAATGTTTTGTTTAACAAAGAATTTGGTTACAATTCATGATAGATTATCCTACTAAAGGCTTACTGCAGTGCTGCAGCACTGAGGTCACAGTTTGAATCCTGATCAGGACACTATCTGCATGGAGTTTGCATGTTCTTCCTGTGCTTGCATGTGTTTCCTCCCACACGCCAAGGACTTGCGAATAGGTTTCTTGGTTCATGTCAGAATGAGGTCTGGGGTTTGGTATAGGCCGCTTTCACACGGATGTTCCGATTGGGTCCACCTGCCCGTTCAGGTGGAGCCGATTGGAACCTCTGTTCTTCTCTATGGATCAGCGGGTGTAAACGGATATGTGTTCATTTACACCCACCGACATCCAATTCGATCCTCCAAAAAGAGACAGATGATGATCGATTCCCCTTCCATCCATCGGATGGGATGGGATGGCAGTCGGATGGAAACGGACAGGCGGTCCCTTTTCATCCAACTGCCCATAGAAGACAGCGGGCTGTGTCTGTGTCCGCTCTGCAGCAGCGGAGTGGACACGGACCTGTCATCCACTTGCTCAGCAGGGATCAGTGGAGTGATCCCCTGCTCAGCAAGTGGATCCGCTGTGAAAGGAGCCATAAGCTGGTGGTGGCTCATTGGGTGGGATGCGCCTCTGATATCTGTCAAATGCAGCAAACTTTTCTGATGTAGATATGATGACTTAGAGACATATGATGTACAGGTTTCCTCCATTCCACTCCCTCAGTCCTGAAGAGGTTAAAGAACAGTGGCACATGCCATGTATTTATTTGTGTGTCTCTGCTGCTCATAGCTCAGCTCTCTGTTTAATGCAAAGTGGCTGATTCTTGACTGATGGTAATCAAGTGCTGATTGCTCAGCTTGCATGGAAATCTGGGCCAGGCTGGGAAGAGAAGGAATGTCAGGGAATTGTATAATGCAAACCCCAGAGGATTGTGTCTCCCAGCCGGCATTGCCACACTCCTTCACAGTGACACTCCAATCTCCAGTGCCAGGCTGCCATTTATACCCAGGTGGTCAGGAGCTGGCAGGCTTCGCTGTCTGACATTACCAAGAAAATCTACTGTTGTTCATTGTATTTGAAAGCAAAAGCTGCAGCTAATTGTTTTGCCATTCCCAACTTCCAGGCAGCATACCCAAAATTCCTCTTCTGGAAGGACAGCCCCTCTTTGGGACCAAGTTCCTGTCCTTTTTTTTTTAAGTCTGACATACAGAGCTGTATTAAAGTGGAACTTTCCATTATTTCACAAGTTTCTATGAACAATCCCTGGTTTGGGCTGGAGACTGCACTGGACTGACTGGATCAGTCTCTGGTCGTGGGTGCTACCTTTCCGATACGCAAAAAAAAAATAAAATAAAATAAAACATATATATATATATATATATATATATATATATATGCGCACACACACACACATACAGTGCCGTGAAAAAGTATTTATACCCCTTGAAATGTTCTGCATTTTGTCATGTTACTACCAAAAACGTAAATGTATTTTATTGGGATTTTATGCGATAGACCAATGCAAAGTGGCACACATTTGTGAAGTGGAAGGAACATGATAAATGGTTTTCATTTTTTTTTTTTTACAAATACAGTATCTGAAAAGTGTGGTGTGCATTTGTATTTATAGCCCCATTTTACTCTGATACCTCTAACTAAAATCTAGTTGAACCAATTATCTTCAGAAGTCACCTACATACTAAATAGAGTCCACCTGTATGTGATTTAATCTCAGTATAAATACAGCTGTTCTGTGAAGCCCTCAGAGGTTTGTTAGAGAACATTAGTGATCAAACAGCATCACAGGAATAAAGTTGTGGAGAAGTTTAAGGCAGGATTAGGTTATGAATATGAAAGTGTGGCGTGCATTTGTATTCAGCCCCCTTTACTCTGTTACCCCTAACTAAAATCTAGTGGAAACAATTGCCTTCAGAAGTCCCCTAATTAGTAAATAGTCTACCTGTGTGTAATGTAATCTCAGTATAAATACAGCTGTTCTGTGAAGCCTTCAGAGGTTTGTTAGAGAACATTAGTGAACAAACAGCATCATGAAGGCCAAGGAACACACCAGATGGGTCAGGGATAAAGTTGTGGGGAAGTTTAAAACAAGGTTAAGTTATAAAATATCCCAAGCTTTGAAGATCTCACGGGGCATTGTTTAATCCAGTGTTTCTCAGTTCCAGTCCTCATGGACCCCCAACAGGTCATGTTTTCAGGATTTCCATTATTTTGCACAGGTGATTTGATCAGTTTCACTGCCTTAGTAATTACCACAGCTGTTTCATCTGAGGGAAATCCTGAAAACATGACCTGTTGGGGGTCCATGAGGACTGGAGTTGAGAAACACTGGTTTAATCCATCATCCAAAACCGGAAAGAATATGGCACAACTGCAAACCTACCAAGACATGGCCGTCCACCTAAATGGACAGGCTGGGCAAGGAGAGCATTAATCAGAGAAGCAGCCAAGAGACCCATGGTAACTCTGGAGGAGCTGCAGAGATCCACAGCTCAGGTGGGAGAATCTGTTCACTGGACAACTATTAGTGGTGCATTCCACAAATCTGGCCTTTATGGAAGAGTGGCAAGAAGAAAGCCATTGTTGAAAGAAAGCCATATGAAGTCTCATTTGCAGTTTTTGAGAAGCCATACAGGGGACACAGCAAACGTGGTAGAAGGTGCTCTGGTCAGATGAGACCAAAATTTAACTTTTTGGTCTAAAAGCAAAAAGCTATGTGTATGTGTGGCAGAAAGCTAACACTGAACATCACCCTGAACACACCATCCCCACCGTGAAACATAGTGGTGGCAGTATCATGTTGTGGGGATGCTTTTTTTAGAGGGGACAGGAAATCTTGTCAGAGTTGATGGGAAGATGCATGGAACCAAATACAGGACAAACTTAACAGAAAACCTGTTAGTCTGCAAAAGACATGGAACTGGGGTGGAGGTTTCAGCAGGACAACAACCCTAAACATCCAGCCAGAGCTACAATGGAATGGTTTCCGTCAAAGTCCAGACCTAAATCCAATTGAATCTGTGGAAAGACTTGAAAATTGCTGTTCAGATGCTCTTCATCCATTTTGCAAAGAAGAATGGGCAAAATGTCATTCTAAATGTGCAAAGCTGGTAGAGACATACCCAAAAAGACTTGTAGCTGTAATTGCAGCGAAAGGTGGTTCTACAAAGTATTGATTCCGGGGGGCTAAAAACAAATGCACGCCACACTTTTCAGATTTTTATTTGTAAGCAATTGTGAAAACCATTTATCATTTTCCTTCCACTTCACAATTATGTGCCACTTT